>NW_026515795.1:0-433147 GCF_023601865.1 Aspergillus affinis | reverse complement strand
TTTTTTTTTTTTTTTTTTTTTTTTTTTTTTTTTTTTTTTTTTTTTTTTTTTTTTTTTTTTTTTTTTTTTTTTTTTTAATTCTCATTTCCCCCTTGGGTGTCTGCAGGATTCCGAGTGTTTCTTACCTTTAGGGATACTGCCACAGGCAATGATGAAGACAACGAGGGCATAGAACGGATTGGTGGTCCATCGTGACCGATCCCAACTTGCCCCTCCAGGCATGATGGTGAAAGATGGGGGAGCAAGAATGCGGAGAGGAGCGATGAATCCACCGGAGGATGGATCTAACGAAAATAGAACAAGAATCCGGGGAAATCTGACGAGCAATGGATGAGGAAATCACTGAATCAGCGTGAGCATATCGGGTGGGCAAAGGAATTCCGCGATGGAGACGAACGAAGGAGTCGAAGCGAGAAGGGGGCGTGACCTGCTCGGTCAACTTCCGTCGCTTCTCCTCCTTTTCCCTCTCTTTCCTTTTCCTCCGTCAAACTCTCTTTTGCTCGCTCGACCCCCCCGTTTAGGGCTGCACACCACCGTGAGTCTGTGGCACGCATCTTGCCTGGGTGGGAGCATCACCATCCATCGACTTTTCGGAGGATACGACCGATGCGATTCCAATCAATCATCACAGTAACCCAATCCGACCGAGTGGCTTGTCGCGGCAGATCCGGCGGTTGGTTCCGCTGCCAATCCACTCTAAATTGCCTCGCTTATTCCTGACCGAGATTTTATTCGTTTTATTTTATTTTTTATTTTTTTTATAATTAAATTAGAATGTTGCCTGCCACACGCCACTGTCATTGGTCTTCGGTTGCCCGTTTGGATTGCATACTCCTTGAGATACCTTGACAGGGCCATCCCGTCTCCCGGCACACTCACCCTCCCCTACCGGACAACGTCCGCCCTCCATCATGGCCATCTTCCGGCCTCAAATACAACGATCGTTGGTGGTCTAGTGGGTCACCGGCTGCTAATTCGTAGCATATTTTTTTTCCTCGGCCTCCCTTGGCCGACGTATCTTCCTTCCGGTCAGGGAATCAGGAAGGCGTATGTGTGGACAAATCTCTACTAGTAATTTGATCATTGTTCGGTGCCGATTGCCTGGAGAACTCGCAACCATGATATCGATACGGCCCAGTCTGTGGAGAGGAGCTACCCTCAGACCACTTGCATCGATTCTTGTAAGTCGTACTTTCGACCGGGGCCCGCCCCGGGGTCTAGCCACGGAGTATATCCATACTCCCCCTTGCTGGAGAAGTCCCGAGCCTTGATCTCTTTATCTTCTCTCTTTTATTTGCATCGCCGTCTTCTTTTGAGATTCTCAGCATCCGCCTCTGCCTATGTTTGATTATTGATTGCGTTGCAGCGATGGTTCAACCCTCTCTATCCGGCGTACTTACGTCTGTGAAGCCCAGAACTACCACCCTCCTGGACAACCCTCTTCGCCTTTCCTTCGGTACATCTATTCAAAAGCGCGAGCAGACCAGCTACTGCAAAGATGTTCGAAGACCTGTGCACCCTCTTCCTCTGAGGCAGAGGATCCCCCCTCGGACATGGGATACCCATATGCATGTCGTCGAACCGCAGCAATATCCAGTGTCTGCGTCAGCCGTCTACCAACCCTCAGCACACACGCTCGACGAGGCCGTCTCCTTTGAGTCATCACTTGGAATCGAAAACATCGTTCTTGTTCAGCCCTCCATATACGGAACCGACAACTCCTGTCTTCTAGACGCACTAAAGCAAATCGGCCCTTCTCGTGGCCGAGGGGTGGTGGTAATCGACCCGGCCAACATGGAGGCAAAGACATTGCTTGAATGGCACGCCTTGGGGGTACGAGGTGTGCGGGTGAATCTTAAATCGGTAGGCAAGGTGTTGAGCGAACATGAGCTAGCTGAGACTCTGTTGCAGCATGCTGCAATTGTGCGCCCCCTGGGTTGGATCATCCAGGTCTACATTGCCCTGGACATGGTGCCTATGCTGGAACGCATTGCACCGCAGCTAGGGGTCAAAGTCTGTATCGACCACTTTGGGGCCCCCGATCTTTTGTCGCTGAGTCTGGCGGACGAAAAGCCGTTTGACCCGTACTCTCTTCCGGGATTTTCTTCCTTGATCTCTCTTCTCCGCACGGGCACCACTTATATCAAAATCTCTGCCCCCTACCGGCTGAGCAAGGATAAGGAAATGCGCGACCTCGAGATGATGATCCGGGAATTTCTACAAGAGGCGCCCAGCCGAGTGATTTACGCCACCGACTGGCCTCACACTCGACACTCAGGAGTTGATATCGAACCATTTACGGAACTATGTTTACGACTATGCAGCGATGAGCCAGGACTGGCCGAGCGAATCTTCCGACAAAACGCCGAGGAATTGATGGATGGGAAGCACAGTTGATGATCACACCGGAACCCACGCAAAATGCATTTAGACAGATTTACGACTTTACGATAATATTACCCTGATTGAGCATCTTACGGAGTATCTACGGAGAAAGGACACCAGCGAGAGGCAGCTCGTAACCCGCGGGAAACAAAGGATTTCATCCCGCCAGCCGTCTCGGAATGTGGCCGAGGGCCACCGGTTGCACAACGTTGTCGAAGTTGACGGGATTTCCGATGGTCGGCAAAAGTGGATCCTCGGGCCTGGTCAGTGGACAGAAATCAGATTATTACCGTTGATAACCTGCTCCTGATACTTGACTCAGGCCGTGGCTCCTTGTCGTTTCGAGCGTAGTCATGGTTCGTCTCGATCAAAGTCCGAGCTCGCTATCAATGCCGACAGGCCTATCAGTCCGCCGAACCCCGAGGTCGGGTCGATCCCATGCAGCCCGTCCTTGCTTTTTCATGTTGGCTATAAGCTATAGAGTATAGCACCGGAGCAGAGAGGTTAAGGTTACGCCATTCGAATTTGGGGCCAAGACCTTCGGGAACCCTCCGTGCTCCATCACACATTTGTTGATATTTGATAATGACTTGGATAATTGATAATTATTATACAAACCACCCAGTCCCTTTTCCATTACCTATGCATAATCCCGCTCCAATGGCCTGTTGCCGACCGATTACCCCTTTGGTCTGATCCATGCTCATCCGTCCAGGCCAAACTGGGGCGTGGCCTCCGCAGTGCAGATTATCTTCGGTCCCTATAGATTGATAATTATATTCCCATTAGCCCATCAATGACACCAAAACCACCTCGTCGAAACAAATAATGCATAAATCGAGGAAACCGAAACATAACCGAGAATGCATAGCAGAAAAAGGACACTCACAATGGTGTAGCAGCACTTCGGCGTATTTCCGTCGTCACAGAGCTCTCGAACATCCTCGCCCATTTTCGTACCTAACTCAGTTAGTCAATCGATTCCCATCATTCCAAGGTATTGAGTATTTAAGCTATGAACTCCTGTACCCTAAACCACAAGACAAGGATACTCCAACAACCAAAGTAAAACCGGAAAACAAAAGGGAGAAAAATAACAGAAGAACACCACGCCTAGAAAGGAACAACAACAACAAAAACTTACATCCTTCTGAGACCTTCCCAACGTCATTTCCGGGTACATCGATGAACGTAGTACAGCAGTAGGCCTTCTGCAGGAAGCCCGATTTATCCTGTGCCGGGCGGCAGAAGTAGGAGTCTGCGGCGGCGAGGCCGAAGGCCGTGGTGAGGGTGAGAAGGACGGTGGGGAGATGCATTGTTTTTGATTTTTCTCTTAGTTGTCAATGTGGGAGAACCCTTTTGTAGTATATAAAATATAGATAGGGTAGGTGGATAAGAGATTAATTAGAAGATATGGGTATATTGCGTGATGAAGAAGTATAAAGACGAGAAGAGAGGGGGGGGGGGGGGGGGGAATGGAGGGATATTTGAGACAGGGACACGAGGAGATTGGGACGAAAGGGGGAGGATGAATACTCAGTCATTTGGCTGTGAGTTGACGGGGTGATAGACTTGATGTTTGTTCTGTCATCCCTTGCTGGTTGATGACAGCACGATATGTGGCTGGTATGCACGCGGTTGTTGCTGGTGCCTGGCTTAGCTGGTTCGGATAGCAGGTACCTTGCAGCTCCTGGAAGTAGGGTTTATGAAGAGGCGAATGGACGGGTGCTCAACCATGGCTTTCTATCATTGTAGATTGACCCTGGCGTGGCAGATGGGTAAAAGATCGAGGGCCTCGTTGTTGGGTGACGTGGTGGAATCCATCGATCTTCGAGAGTGTATCCCTTTCTTTATCCCTTGATCTACTACTGGACTGTCCTTTCATTTACGTAAGTTTTGGGTTTAACCATGATGGTGGAGATCAATAGGTGGGTTTTTGTGAATTTGTTGCAAAGACAGTAGGATTGGATTATAGTAGCTGTTCTGCTTTAAAGAGGCTAAACACCATGTACGAATCTTCCAACCCTAGTTCAACGGCACCTCAGTCGGCCCAGCCAGCTCCACTTGTGTCGGGATGGTGACTCTCTGGCTTCCAGTTTCCTCGGAGGCCGAGCTGGTAGTAGACACGCGCGACTGTCCCAAGACCGTGACTCCTTCGATCTTCACGTCTGTCTTGCGATCGAACTTGCCCTTGATGAATAGCGTGCCTCGACGGTATTGGAACTGCACTTCCAACGTGCCATTCTGCCTCAGTGAGTCTCCGTCGTCTAGATATAGACTTCCCGAAGCAGTACCATCCAGACCGGGGGCAACGATCAGCTCGAAGCTCTTCTGGCGCAACTCCGTCGTGGTCATGGCACCACTGGACCGGACGGGGACGATGCTACCTCCGCGGATGTGGATGGGGATATGCGTGATGTCAATGTTAGAGAGCGTCACGTTGGTGCCCTTGCCACGCAGGGGAGCACCGGTGTACCAGTCGTAGAAAATATCCTTGGGGAAGTATGCGGTGACCGATGTCTGGTTCTCCTCAGTCACGGGACTAATGAGGATAGAATCGCCGTAGAAGAATTGCAGACCGTTGGAGAAGGTGTTCTTGTCCTCAGGGTACAGGTAAAACATGGGCTGCAGGAAAGGCTCGCCGGTCTTGCTTTGTCGGTAAAACTGGGTATAGATGTAATCCAAGAGTTTGTATCGGATCTCAATGGCCTTGCGAGCGGATTCGGCCACGGTGGGCCAGAGGTAAAATTCCTGAGAGATGCTACCGATCTCGTTGTGGTTCCGGAAGAACGTATAGAAAGCTCCCAGGGAGGCCCAACGCGCGCAAAGCTCCTCGGTTGTGTTGCTTCCAAATCCGCACACGTCTGCACCGACCATGGGAACCTGGAACATGGACGCGAATGCGACGATCTGGGAGATGGAGAAGCGGTACTGGCTCCATTGACTCAGGTTGTCTCCAAGCCTGGAACTAATTAGCAATGATTTTCACTGAAGCAATGTATACAAATCCAACATACCAGTGACCAACATGCGCACCGGCACCCGCGAATGTACTGCGAGTGATGATCAGAGGCCTCACATCAGGCCGGCGCTGCTCCATGGCAACTCGCGATGCAGAGCTCATCACTGGATCGGGTTAGACGGGCGGTTTCTGATCCAAACAGGGCCGAAGACTCACTTGTTCCGTATAGGTTATGGGTGTCATAGTCGGCATATCCTTCGCCAGCATGAATGATGTCAGTGTTGATTGTCTTGTTGCTGAGAGACCCGGCGGCGTTTTGGATCTTGTAGGCAGGGTTGATAAGGTCACGTCCAGGCAAGCCGATCTTATGTCCTTTGCCCGACAATGCTCTTTTAGACGATCGCTTGGCCGAAGAAGGCTGGAATGATGGAGGTAACCCGGGCAGGGGCCGTGGGCTGCCTGGACGAACGGGTGGCGGCAAGGGTGGCAAGTCATTCTCAGCAGCATACTGTTCTGGGTTTGTGCAGGGCCAAGGACAGAAATTGGAGGCCTCGTTCATGTCAATCCACAGTCCATCGATATCGACACCAGTATCTGCATCGAAGAATCTTGCGAACTCATCGTTCCAATAGTCTTGGGTGTCCGGGTGGAACCAGTCTGGGAATGCAGTCACGCCAGGCCACACAGCACCTGAATAATAATTTTAGTGGGTTTTATAAGGATCTCTCAGGGATGTTCAACTGACCCTTGTAGAGACTATCGTTTTGGGTCTGGAGGAAGATCCCCTGCTCTAGACCTCTCTCGAAAGCCGCGTTTCCTGCGGGAAGAAAGTGTCAATCATAAACTCTCCCAGCCACATAGCAACTGTAAAGATTGGAACACTTACCAGCTGTGCTGACGGCGGGATCAACCATGACAATATAATGCTGATCGTGCTCATGCAAATAAGTCACAAGCTCACGCGTTCTATTCATGGGAAACCTCTCTTGGTCGAGAGTAAAGACCTTCCGACGGTCCATGTAGTCGATATCGGTCCACATAGTCTCCAATGGGATCTTAGCTTGACTGTAGTTGTAAACAACCTCGGCAACCTGGTAGACATCACGGTAGCCGTATTTGCATTGATGGAACTGGGTATGGTTAGCGAAGCATCATTTATGGACAAGAATAAACATCTCCAGAAAAGCATTCAGATGGCTGGCAGCAGCAACAACTTACACCGAAAGACCAGTAGCTTTGCATAGCCGGAAGACCGACCACCTTCGAGTACTCGATGCTAGCCTCCTTGGGAGTGTTTCCGGTAAAGAAGTAGAAGTCAAAGATACCTCCCAGAGTATTGTACTCAAGATACTGTTCTCCATCCTCGTCCTTGCTGACGCGGATGTCCATACCATTGGAGTTCAACAGGAAAACGCCATGAGTTCCAGACTCGCCACGGTGGTCATAGTATACGGGGTGGCTGCCGTATAAGTTGGTGTTTTCAGGGGTACCGTAGGCGTCACGGTTCCAGAGCGTGCGGGTGTAATTCTCCGTAGGCAAACGTAAAGGATCACTATGCTCTCCGAGACCATACAAATAAGGGTCTTCGGGGAGGTAGGTCCGAAGGTTTAAGTACTGCGACTGAAAGACGAGGTTTGATGCAGAAGTGTCGAAAAGCACCTCGTCTCCTCTGGAGACGGTGAAAGAGAAGGGTTCTTCTTCATAATCGAAGCTCAAGACGGAGTCATCTTCAGAGCTATGACGGCCACCTACACGAGGTACCACCGACTCCGGGACTTGATAAACTTGTTCGTCGGCATCATAAATCATAACATGGAGACGTTCATCTGGAAAGCAATGTGATTAGTCGAACTTCCAGTTGCACGGTGCGACCTCCTCCAAGAAATTTCGTACCAGTCTGGTACTCAACTAGCAGCTTCAAGTGCTTCAAGTCGGTGCCGTAACTGTTGCAGGGTTTGCCCGCAAGAGTCAAGTCGGCAGTCAAGGAGTTACCCTTCTCGCGGACATTGGATGCCTTGTACCCGGGACAGTCTTGGCTGTCCGCGCGGGACCCAATGACTGCAGCCCCTGCAAGGGGTGCCAGGAGTAAGAGGGATCCCAGCATGTTGGATTCTAAACCGAGGGTGCGTCGAGGGACGATGGAATCTGACCTGATGATTTTAGACCGGGGCGACGACCGCTATTTATGCATCGGATACGTTGTACATGCATACATAGTAGACACATGGTACATTTGGAAGGAGCACAGGGCCATTGAGTGGCGCGCCGTGGTATGACCGGTCCCCGCAGTATCACGAAAAATAGGCCGGAAAGCCATAACGCGGACATTGGTCGGATCGGGGGCCGACAAAGGATGGCCAGCAGCTACTGTGTGGAGTCCCTAGGGTTGCACTAGCGGGACAATATTGGGGTTAGATCACTAGACGGCGCCGCCAGGCCAAATAGCGGGGACTCGCAGGGTCTGATGGATAAGTCATCTCGGTCAAATATCGGGGGTCGTCCCAGTCCCCTGTCTCTTCCAAGAGCATCATCGAGAATCTTGCCCCTTTTGAGCTTATGCATCGGTCCCAAATGATGCAACTTAAACCCAATGCCCCACAACTATTGCTTTCGCTTTCTCCGGGCGAGGGTTCAATGACAATCGGCAAGGAGGGGTTGACCAGCCGAAGCGACTTGGTAGTGGCATGGCATTGCGTGGGATGCCGAGTCGGCATTGCCATTAATGCGAGTTGACCGGAGGGGATCATTCGATGGGGTTCATTTTGTCTGTCCACCTTGACAACATCACAGTCAGCAATTATCAACCAAGCTCATGGAAATCTTACTGATTCCATCCACAGCCGGTGTCGACGTATTTCTAATCTGTCTTTCATGCGGGACCCAAAAGGGGCACAGGAGCCCAGTAGTTAGTGTGTCTGTAGCCAGCTTTGGGCCATAAGGTTATGCTAGCTGACCAGCTGGCCGAAAAGCGATCGTTTTGTGACTAACTCCTGCTATATAATCTGATACGTCATTGTAAAGCAGATAATGGCGATGCTCCACCTGTTCGCCAAGTTAGGTAGGCTTCGGAGAACGCTGTCGTCAATACAAAAAGAAACGAGACGGACAATGATGGCTGCGTTGGTTTCTCAGCGGTGTGCTCACTGTAGACGAAAAGATAACTTCATATGAGCCAGCCGCGACCTGGAGACCATAGGTTTTAAACACAACTGCTGCCGTGTCTCCAATAAGAATTCCTCCATCTCTGTCCGGACTGCCCTGTTGCCCAAGGAGCTTTTCTAGGCCGATGGCCGATATCTGCAGCTAAATCCAAGGCTGACAACTCTGTGTCGACGTCAAGCCGGGCGACTTTGGTAGCACATGGCATTAAACGCCCTGTCAGGTGATTCGAATGTCAAGTGGACAAAAGAACTGTTCTGATGACTACATGTGAGTTGCTCGATATATGCCATAAGAATCATTTAGGGAAAATAATGTTCCCTATTTCGTGCTAGGCTCCACGGTCCTCATCTACCCAGATATTTAAGTCGAGAGGATAAAGTCCTGACCTACAATCCTGCAGGCTTACAAAATTGAGACATGTCCCTATTAATCAACTGTCAAAACAAATTCTCAAACAAATAGATTTCTACCGGAATCTCTATAGCTCTCAACCGGTATGCATCTCTAAAACAGGTTGTCATAAAATTTACATGGCAGGGTCATGACACAATGCTAGGTCCAACATCACGAAAAGGGGAAAGAAAAGGTATACCAAGGTGACCAGTCACCTTCTCAACAACGCCCGAAACAGTTATATGGGTTTGGCCTTTTTTTCTTCTTCTTATTTTGGTGAGATCGCCGAATATTAGATCTTCTGGCCGGCCGAAGCAGCTTTGACGTCTTCTTCGGAGCTCATGATCTGAACCTTGATGGCTCCCGTCTTGGGGTTTGCGGCCGTTTCGAACGCCTTGAGGGCATCTTCCAGGGCGTAACGGTGAGTGATCAGCTTGTTCAGGTTGATGACACCGTTTCTCACTAGACGGATGGCACGGGGCCAGGTGTTCGAGTAACGGTACTGGTACTGCAGGTCGATCTCCTGAGTACTCAGACGCATGAAGGGGATCTTCATCTCGTTCTTGCCCACACCAATCACGAAGACCTTGCCTCCGAACTTCACACTCCAAATGGCGGATGCGACACTGCTCTCCACACCCGTGCACTCGAGAGCCAGTCGGGGGCGCAAGATATCGGGGCCCGAGCTCTGTCCGTTGTTGAAGGTCTTCACGATACCCTCTGCGTTTTCCTCCGCTGACAGGCCGATTTGCACCTTGTAGGTGAGGACATCGGGAACCAGCGATTTGGCAAAGGCCAATCGGCCCTCGTCAATGTCGGTGATGACGATGGGGCTTGCGCCGGCAGCGCGAGCGCTGAGCAGGGTGATCAGACCGATGGGACCAGCACCGGTGACCAAGCAGGGGTCACCCAGACGAAGACCGCTACGCTCGATCGCGGCCAGCGACACACTAAGAGGTTCCAGGAGAGCACCGTCCTCGTAGCTCATGTCACCAATCTTGTGGCACCAGATGGCAGGGTGGTTGACATAGCGTCGCAGCAGTCCGTCGACAGGAGGAGTGGAAAGGAACGCGACGTTTTCACAACCGTTGTAACGACCGGTCAGACAGGGCTCGCAGGCATTGCAGATAATGTTGGGTTCGACGGCGACGCGATCGCCGGGCTTCAAGTGGGTGACATCCGACGCGACCGCAATGACTTGACCGGCGGACTCGTGGCCCAAGATGTGGTCGCCGGTGACAATCATGGGTCCAATGCAGCCTTCATGCCAGAAATGAACGTCGGATCTGCGGAACAGCGACAAATTATTAGCAACTTATCGGTTTTTTCTTCTTTTTTGTCCCTTTTCTTTTCTGGATTCTTCCAGACACCAAAGACGACGTACCCGCAAATTCCAGTGCTCCGGACCTCGACCGTCACCTCACCGGGCTTCAACCCTTGACCACTCTTGACTTGTTCGAGAGAGGGCGTGGACTCAGCGATCCACAGGTCGTGCTTGGTGTTGGTGAAGACACCAATGTTGGGCTTATCGATAACAGTTGCGCTTGCCATGATGTCTGAGGGGAAGAAGTGGGAAGATCGGGAGATAGTGAGGCAGAGGAGATGTACAACGACGAAGCGACAGGTTGAGGGGAAGGAGGAGAAGGAAGAAGAAGTAGACGAGGAGACAAGACGAGGAGGGGCTGAAGAGGGACGTCACAAGCTTTAATAGTGCCAGCGCAAAACTGCCCCTCCATGACGCATTGAAAAGGAGAACGAGAAAAGATTTTCCATTGCGCCAACGTGACCGGATGCTGAGGATTGGATTGCGCACGGCAGACCAGCTGAACCAACCATGATTGACTGCATGTTATCCAGGATGGATCATGGAGGGCGGGACTATGTGGATTGTGGATTGTGGAGGCCATCAATTTATCCGGGCCAGCTAAATTGCCCCACGCGGGGGTAATTGAATAACAATCACTATGATTTGGGATTCGGATTCCAATGAATAATGAATCCCCTCCAACCCAGTACGGGTTTAACCCCTCCAGGTGATACCGTTGCAGTAGCCTCTCAAGGTTGTTAATTGTTATGATTTCTTTTGATGTTGAGGTATGAGTATGATTTATCTCGATGCTCGACACTACTAACGTCACCGACCGGTCCATCGAGAATGGTGAAACCATCTCTGGCAAGACTCGAGAGTACTCCCTGTTCGGTTAATTGGGGATTGTTCGAGGATTTTAGCCTTGATTTCTGCTTCATCTTATCGGTCCCTGAGCCCTTGGCCCAGAGTGGCAATTCTCCGGTGGATTCCACGCCTTCTTTGGTGGAGAATCCCCCAACGCGACTCCACTCAGCTTCTCCGTAACCACAATGTGGCGGATGTGTCGGTCGTCAAGTTCGATTGATCTTCCAGGTACCGAGGCTTCGTATTCACATCTTGGTGCTGCTTAATTTCTTAACCGTTCCCGTCCGGCCAAGATTCGCGTGGACGGGGTACTACTAAAGGCATACAACAGGTCCGTACGAGCAGACTGATAGATATCTATTAGATAGGTAGCAAAAAACAAACAATTGGACATCGACGCCCTCCACATTGACAAGCCAAAGTAATTTAGCCTTGTAACAGAAATTTGTGGTGAAACATCGCCTGTTCGTCGGCTAGTCCACATAGCAATGTTTATATCCCTTGGGATTCGTTATTCTACAAAGAAAGAGGTTACTCGAATTCGATGTCTTCAACATGTAATTGACTACACCTACGATATACGATGCTCGATTAGCTCATGAAGCTACTAGAAACGAGCAACGTCGCCGTAATTGTCTTCACGAACGCGGGTTCATAGCTCAAGGAGCTAGATCGGACGAAGCTAGGTGCTTGGGAGTCCGATGATAGCTCCTTTAGCATGGATGTTCTAGAAAAAGCTTAATTCCTTTCTCGATTCCAGGCTAAACTGGCTTGCAGCTGCCGGGTGATTAATGCCAATGGCATTGCAGATGAGATCGAATGTTGGTTTCCTCGAGTAAAGCTACCACGTAGCCCGATCCGAGGATGTCGAAGGAAAGACAAGGGATCTGGATTTCTGTGTGCCTACTGATCTTTGCGCGTACTTAGTAGAGGAACTTAAAGTACTTGTTTGACTGCTGCCTCAGGCAGATGTGTGCTCGTCGGGCTTTCGACCGATGGCCTGCCAGGGCGGCATCAACAACAACCACATACATACAACGCAAGGATGTTGTCAAGAAGACTAAGAATATTGTATGCCTGTCGGATTATTGATCCTGAATCTAAAACCATTTGTGGCATCATTAATAGCAACAAGATTCCAATAGGACTTACTTCTTATTAACACCCATACAACAAAGCTTGTCTTGGTTGAGAAGCTCACAGCGAAAGTTCTTCAGGTATGGAGGTACACAAATTTCACGAGTAACAGAAGTTTCTGTTTATCTCGGGCATATGCTTCCTTGAATGATTGATCTTGACAGTGGGTAAGCATTTGGCCACACCCTCGACGGTGTTGTACGGCTACCTGTCACAAGGCCTCATGTCGACCCGGCTGTAACAGTTGCGACGGGTATAAGTGTAACATCGGGCTGAGATACCGTTGATCGAACCAAGAATATCTAGGGATCCTGGTTACCTTTGCGCTAATTCCATGATTAATTTTGTGCTTCTGGCTGTAGAGACGGAAGCCTCTCTAGCAACTAGTGGCCAAACGAAATATTGAGGCAGGTTATTCCGAATAGTATAACTGAAAATATTTCAGGGGGTTGGGATTATGGGGGAAAGTTGGGGTACGACGACCAGCATCCTAATAAGGAGAAAGATAGCATGAGGATTTGCAGTCTTTCAGCCATACATCGAAACAATATAAGTATATTTGGCGTGGATATGTTATTAGTTCAATGTCCTGCTACGGTCACATGGTTTTCGCAGTATCTGAAAGCGAGCCTCGCATAAGGTTGCTAAAGAAAGCCATGTCGATGCCCTGGAACGCCCAATCTCCCGCGTCTGCCGTGAGAGCAGGATGCGGATACTGCTGCGGCAGATGTGCTGGCCAGACATTTGTGGGGGGTAATACATATGGCGTCGCAACTTCAATATCAGGATAAGTAGTGGCTGAGCACACTGTGTCCATATCACGGTTGTCAACGTTATGTTCCACTTCAGCCGGCGGGTGGACAGAAAAGTGATAAGTCAAAGCAGGCGGCGATTCTTTGGATATAACTCCCTCGCGTGCGATGCATACCGTTCCAAGGTATGGAATTGGAATTTGAAGAATATTATGTTCTGTTTCAGCGATCTGGGACGGCGATTGGCCTTCTAAAATGCGTATCCGGTGCGTGGTATAGGCGCTTCCCGCGGCAGCCTCGGCTTCAATGGCCAACAGACGGCGAAGTAAGCTAGCACTCTGAGCGCTTAGAGTATCTGTACTCAGTTTGCCAATTTGATCCATATGGTTGAGAATCACCTCCATCATGCCACGATCCACCGGGCGCTAATGAGCGAGAACATTCAAGTCCTTATTGAGATTCCAACGTCGGTGACTGTCGAGATGAGCAAGGAGGAGAGCTAAAGCAGCCACTAGAGCAAAAAAATCAACTGCACGGCAGCAGTATGGCAGCCGGTTGAAGCTGCGAAAGACATTAAGCGCAAGAGAATTTCACGCGAGGCGTTGACACACGTCATCTGGGAATAGTAAGCATTACGATACCCGGTCGATGTGAAACGTAACATTAATGGAAGGTGCAGTTGATTGAGCATGTTATAATGGAAGAGCTGGCTGACTAGTCGCAGCATCTCCCAAAAGACGGTCTGGCCATCACAACTGGTCGCAGCAGCTTCCAAGTTGGGAATTAGCCACTAGCCACTCGACATCATTTCGGAGACATTTTGTAGGTCGGCATCAATCTGCTGAGTTACATCAAAGTTGCAGGATTCGAGGTCTGCATCGTTACGCTCCAGGATTCGGGATGCAATTACACAGTGAAGTCTCTCAAGACGGCCGACGTCTGTGTCCCCAGCAAATGCTGACCCTGATGCCATGCTTCGATCTGGCGAGCCCTGAGGAAGCCCTAGCATAAGACTGAGAAAGCGATCAGTGCATACAATGCGATACCATAAGTACGGTGTATTGATCCTGGCTCTGGGGACAATCGTGTTGACTTTATGCGTGCCGGTGTGGTGAATACCCATTAACTGGGCGAGGGCCAGGCACGTCGGAGATTTCCACATTTCGATTGGTACACACCTTCCATCATAATACATTCTAAGCCATCCACGCTGCCCAAGAGCTCATCGTGGGCAGTGACTTGGGTGGCCGCAGTGGTAACAAGTCCCTTAGCCATGACCCGTGGCTGTTCAGACATGGTGTCGATCATTCCGTAGGACTCGGGATTGATATACTGCAAAATGGTGGCAATGAAAAAAAAAAAAAAAAAAAAAAAAAAAATTTTGGCCAGCAACATCGGATGCCTACTGGATCTGGGGCGCACTGCATCTAAGAAGTCCAGACCGTTGCGCTTGATATCGAGGTAGGGGGCCAAAATGACTTGGTGAAAGTAAATGGAGACGTGAGCACCGGCCTTCCATATTATCTCCGCATCTTCGGGTGTGGGCAGTATGGCATACAAAGCCTGAGAGAGTTTCGCATACTTTGACGTATACGTATGTTGCTGTTGACATGGTGTACTTCCAACTAAATCACTATTCTCGGAGCTAATATCTTAAATGGGGCGACTGCTTTCCTACATCAACAAGTATAAGTATTATGTATTAGCGGTTGACCTCCGCTCTCCTTGAATTTTGCAAGGGTGGAATCTTAGAAACGCCGACCAAGGACGGCAGCGCACTTCCCTCCCCGTTTTGACCGGTTTCAATACTTTTATTTTCGAGATTTCTCTCCGGGTGAAGTAAACGCTGAATATGTGCTTCAACGCGGCCAATACGAGCACCGATTGGGAGGCCTCTATCGCTAGAGGGGTCTGTTGCTTCTGGAAATTCTTGACTCAGGCAGGTGGTGCCACGTCGTCGACAGTTGACGCAGACGTTGTCGGGGGCGGAGTCAAATGTACATCGAACCTTCCGCCGTTTACACTCTCAGGAGCTGCTGGCTCCTTTGCGAAGCTTCCGGCGCTTGATATCGGGTTCTTGAGGATGAGGACTCGCTGCTATCGGGTGGTACATCGCGTCACCTTCGGTCGAATGCTGTGAACATTACATTGCGGAGAACGAGACACAGCAATGCGATGCTTATAAATAAGTACCTAGTTGTATCGCACCGGAAACGGCGGAGAAAAAGCTAGGTGGATAGGGCGTTGGTACTTTGAATATGGCGATAGTCCAGTCTACCTCCGCCGAAACGGAGCAAGACAGACATTAACGATGACATTAGAGACCACGGCATGATATTGGATGCCAAAGTAAACAAGGACTGACAGATGAACCAGCAGACACACTACAAGACAAGTGGATCATGCAGGGGTTCATGTCCAGATGGACGAGTCTTGAAGATTCGATACGGATGATTCGAGATCTGCTCCGGAGTACTAGGTGGGTCAGGTGACTGTAGGTACCGTGCACGCCTTCTTGTGGTTTTAGGTATACAGCGATGTTGCGAGAAAGATGACAAGGTTATGATTTGTGCAGAATATGGATTGACTGGAAAAAAAACACTAACAAGCTGTCTGACTATACCTATGGATCCTCACAATGGTTTGTCGTGTTGAACACGGAATGCCACAACGGAACTCCGGGCACAAAAAGCGGTTGATGCCATAGTAGCCGCACGTGACCGGGTGGGTTCCCTGAACTTCCCGAGCGTCAAATCTCAGATTCTGGTCCTGCAATTGCGCGACGACCTCCTTCTGGCTCTTGACCCCTCCGCCATTGGACTCCTCTGTCCCTCATCTGCGACCTCTACACTTCATTCTCTCCTTTTAGAGCCCCTTTCTCTTTCCAGTGGTCTTCAAGATGCCCGCCACGGCGTCCCGTGCCGTGCTTCGGCAATCGCAGTTCATGGTCCGGAGGACCGCTGTCAGGCACGCCTCCTCCACCTCCGAGTCTGCTTCCAAGGCTGGTGAGGCTGCTTCTTCGGCTGCCTCCAAGGCGTCTGAGGGTCTCTCTCGTGTCTCTTCGTCCGCCGGTCCCGCGCTCAACAACGCCGCCAGCGCCCTGAGAAAGGTCGGTGGAAGAACCGGAAAAGTCATCTCCTTCGTTGATTGTAAGACAACCCTCCCCTTCGGGTTCCCATCTGAGATCTTCAGTCCATCTTGATCTCCTATTGGCAAGATGAATTGATGTGATGAACTGCCATCACCTCTCCTGGGCTCCTTGATAAGGCCCACAAGCCTGCACTTCTGTTCCGTCGAAGCCGTCTTTTTCTCCTGGCATTGCTAACCATTGTCGTTATTTACATTAGCCATGATACCCCCTACCGTCTATTACACGCGAGTTGGACTTGAGCTCGGCAAGCTGGTGTTCCGCGGACAGAACATGACTCCCCCGTAAGCATTTCCGGTTATCGCCAAAATAAGACGACCTTCTTCCACTAACACCCCATCCTTAGGAACCTGGCTACCTTCCAGTCGTACTTCCAGCCTCTGATCAATGCTTTCCGCAACCCCGCCACCCTCAAGAACGCCAACTTCGTCTCTCCCCAAGATATCGTCGCTCGCGTCCGCAATGCCAACAAGAAGGAGATCGCTCTGGCCGGTGTCACCTTTGCGGAGGTTATCGGATTCTTCACTGTCGGCGAGATGATCGGCAGAATGAACATTGTCGGCTACCGGGGCCACCCTGAGCACCACGGTGATCACTAGGTCAATCACAACCCAATCATGTCCTGACCTGTCCTTTCTTCGATTTCTTTTCCCGCGTGCTGTACTATTGTATGATAGACGATGGAATATAACTGTTGTCTGAGGTAAACCTGCGATTTTTGGGAGACCCCATTTCATTATCTCTTTTGTGTCGATGCTTGATATTCCGCCGTTATCTCTGTTTCTATGGTTGTCAAAAATCCTCGTATAGATGTCAGTCCGCATAGTTGTGAGTAATAGATATTCATGTTCCATGAAAAACGATATAGGTGTATGATAAGGCGCATTGCCATCCGCTGGTCCGTGATTTTAATAGGAAGTGCCATTGTAGAAGGTTTAAAGTGCAGCGAGTGGCCCCCTAATGATTATGGACATTGTAGATGTTATGAAGGGGGAAGTAACAGTCCTACAGTCGTGAGGAGGTCAATGGCATGGTTATGAAGAGCTTTTGCCTTTCTTCTTTGCTGAATCCCATGGAAATCACTGATTTCTGCTGTTTTGATCTGTTGACACCTGCAAAAACCGGCAAACAAAACGACGGGCGGTTCCTCCCCTCTGATTGGTCCGTGCGCAAAAGAATTTCTGCCTCGGACTTTTTTTTCTTTCTCTCTTTTTTTTATATTGGAACGTTCTCTTCCCCCCTTATAGTTCAACCAGTTTGATTTAACCCCCCGGAGTAGTGAACTGCTCGACAAGCGCCAGCTTGCATGGTCGTCTAATTCTCCTGCACCGGTAATAAAATGGATGCATTTAAGCTATTAACGCGGTCCGCCAAGTTCAAGACTGGTGCGGCTTCATCGTCGGCGCAAACTCTTCCTTCCAAGGGCAAGGCCGAGACCCCCCAGCTTTTCCACAATGCCGAAGCCGACAAGCTCGTTGCAGAGCAAAATTCGGGGAAAAAGCGAAAAAGGGGCCCTGTGGGGGATGATGAGCCTCGATCTGAAGATGAAGCGGATCTAGACTTTTTTGGATCCGGGAAAGGCTCTTCGGTAGCTAAAGCAACAAAGAAGGACCAGGTCGAATCGTCTCACCAGGATGAGGCTTCTGGAGATGAGGAGGACGACTCTATGGATGAAGTGCAGCGCCGAACTATTCTGAATGCGCACAAGATCAAGGTGACGGATCTGCGTGACCTGGAAGAGATCCAGCAGGTGCAAGTACCAACCGAAGAGCCGAAGAAAAAGAAGAAGAAGAAGCAGCAGAAAGAGGAAGCGTCTCAGACTCTCACGAAGAAGGAACAGAAGAAGGCACGCCGACTGTTCCCGCAACCGCTTGTCTCTTTCAAGGAATTGCGCTCCAAGTACAAGATTTCGAGGCGCCTTGCAGAGAACATCGCCGAACAAGGGTTTACTGTACCTACGGAGGTGCAATTGGGAACCCTCCCTCTACTGCTCGGAGAGCCTACCGCGCCCCAGAAGCCAAAGACGGAAGAAACGGTTGAGCCGGATCTTCTAGTTGTAGCGCCTACTGGAAGCGGCAAAACCCTGTCATTCTTGATTCCAGTCATCAATAAGATCGTTCGACACCATCACGAGCAGCAAGAAGAACGTGGTATTTTCTCTATCGTTGTTGCCCCGACCAAGGAGCTTGCGGGGCAGATTGTCAACGAGGGGCGAAAACTGGTCCAGGGAACCGGCGTGAAGATCACGCTGATGAAGAAGGGAATGCAGGTGGCGGAACGCACGAATGAGTCTGCGAGTGGTACCGATGATGTTCTGAATGAAGACAGCTCAGATGCATCGGAGTCGGAGGACGAAGGAAACGCTCCGGAAAAGAAGAGCAAGAACAAGGCGGCTGTGACCAAGAGCGATATCATTGTTACAACACCTCTGCTTCTAGTCAATGCACTAACCGAACACCGAACAAAGCCCTTGGCTTCCCTGCCCCTGGTGAGGAACATTGTGCTGGACGAAGCAGATGTCCTTCTTGACCCTCTCTTCCGCGAACAGACTCTTGATATCTGGCGTGCATGCACGCACCCAGAGCTTCGTGCGAGTCTTTGGTCTGCTACAATGGGGTCAAATATCGAAGATCTTACCAAATCGTTGATTAAAGAGCGTAAAGAGACCTCTGCGCAAACCAAATCCTACCCTTTGATCCGCCTCGTCGTCGGCCTGAAAGACTCCGCAATCCCCAACATCCAACACAAGCTGGTCTATGCTGCAACGGAACAAGGAAAGCTCCTGGGTCTCCGACAGCTGCTTCGTCCTTCGGCAGCGGCAGCCTCCGATGTGCGCCTTCGCCCACCGTTCTTGATTTTCACGCAAACCATTCCCCGAGCAGTGGCGTTACAATCCGAATTACGTTACGACATTCCTCCAGAGGCCGGTGGCTCTTCCCGGATAGCCGTTCTTCACTCCGAAATGTCGGACGGCCAGCGCTCCGAGATCATGAAGGACTTCCGTAAAGGCGAGATTTGGATTCTTGTCACGACGGACCTTTTAGCTCGTGGAGTTGACTTCCGAGGCATCAACGGTGTCGTGAATTACGATATCCCGAACTCTGCGGCAGTGTATGTCCACCGAGTCGGAAGAACCGGACGAGCCGGCCGCGAAGGTGGCGTTGCAGTCACCTACTACACGAAAGAGGACATTCCCTACGTCAAGAGTATTGCCAACATCATCGATGTTAGTGAGAAACTACGAGGAACCGAGGGCGAAAAGTCCGTCCAAAAGTGGCTGTTGGATTCTTTGCCCGACCTTAGCAAGAAGAACAAAAAAGAGCTTAAAAAACACGGTGTCAAGGCCAGACAAACAAACTCCAACGTTAACGAAGGCGATAAAAAGCACAACCGGACCAAGATCAGCACCAAGAGTGGCTTTGAACGACGGATGGAGAATAAGAAGAAAGGTGCTATCACGGCTAGTCGCAACAGGAAGTCTACAGGAAACCCTGCTGCAGAGCCTGTTGATAGTGACGGTGGCAGCTGGGATGGCCTGGATGATTAGGGATTTCCGGGTGTTTAGTTTCTGACAACACTTGGAGAAGCCAAGTTCCCTTACTATCATCATGTACAGTAACATTTCATTTAAAAAAGCTTTTATGATTCCCAATATCAAGAACGAGTGGAATACCCGGTGATCATTAGACATATAGAAATAAATCATGTATCATCATTAGTCTGCGCTTGCTGCTCTTGTTGAGCCTGCTGCGCTTTTGCTTGCTGAACAGCCCTCAATTGCTGCGCCGCATAGGCCGCCTGGAGCTGCTTGAACTTCTCCAGTTTCGCCTCTTGTAGATCCAGCACGGCTTGCGGGACCATTGACCTCTTCAAATTGATCGGCGCAAATGCATTGTCCAATTTCCCTTGTTCTTCAAGCACGCCCTCTAGATCGTCTCGATCTCGATCAAAGTACACGGCCCACGCCCCGTCCTCTTCCTGCACTGCGACAAACTGCCGGTTGCCTTCCAGGGTAATCGTCTTTTCTTCATCCGTCCAATCCCAAGGCCCAACGACGTGCTCCGCGCTCCCCGAGCGGTTCCCGTACTTGAGCTGGTGCGTTTCCTTGTCCGCGTAGATCCAATGCAGTAGAGGCGGGATGTGCGTCACACTGGTGACGAGTCCATTCCCTCGCTCCAGATGTTTCATATGGTCTAACTCGGGGTATTCGATGTAAAAGGCTTGCGTGGTATGGGAGGGTGTTGTGCGATTCGATTCCTCGGGGTCGTCCAGATAGATCTACAAAGTTGGTGATGCGCGACCAGTCAGCCAGCCGTCTTTTTGCCCCGCGCCCTCAATCAGAGACGTTGGATCGGCAAGTTTTGTATATCATAGGTATAATAGTGGACTTGCAAGTCCTTACCTTCTCATCCCTCACCACGAACCGTTTGCCATTCACCTCGCTGTCTTCTTGTGTCTCGCCGGCGCTTTCCACGTCGACGTGGAATTTTCGCATGCGCCGCTCGTCTTCCTTGCGCTGGTTGGCTTTGCGCTGTTCGCTGCTGGCTAGCGAAACGCCTGTTACCGTTGGGATGGCGGCTATTGTTAACAGACCGATGACCATTTTTGATAATGTCTGGGAGCTGGTCTGGTGGTGGGGGAGGGGTCAAGTGTCGGTGGAAGGAGTAGAACTTGAGATATTGGCAGAGTATTTATTAAAGAACTGGAGTTGTAAATATTTTGATATCTGTAGATCAATTTCTTGTGGACATCACTAAACGTTTTCCTTCATTTCATCGTGTCTGTCTTGATAATGTGGAGATAGACCCGAGCAGAAGAAATGATGGCGGCCGGCGACGTCATCGGACTGGCGCGCCACACGTGAGGTGGAGCGGGTGTTCAGGTGAACTTTTCCCTCTTTGTCCCTCGATCACTCGGTCAACCTTCACCTCAAAAGTCTCCTTTCGACCTCGTTCTTTTCATATGCACATTTGTACAAACACATAGAAACTTTGATTTTGCTAATTAATCAAACTTGAATGTTCATTCTGAGGATCTCTAACATCTAGTGCCTGTCTAACCTTCTAATCTATCTATCGCGACATGTATCTCTGATACTCTATCGTCGCTCGTGTATCGTTTATTCTCGTGACTTCGTGGATCCTGCCATATTCATGACGGATGGAGAGTGATGAGGGCCGGTGATCGATTTAGAGCTTCTCGCTCCACCCCCAGATGGACCACCAACACCGGACTGCAAGCGCTCCCCCGTCCGCCGACTCCCAGTCGTCATACCCGGTCTCTTCCCCCTCGCTGACCACCGCTAGCCCGATATCTGTCATCCGTTGTCGGAACTCCTGCACTTGGGGTAGGTATGCATCCCGCAGCGGCATCTCGACGACGACCCGAGCATCGAGTCCGGGACTGAGCCAGTGACCGATCGTATCAACCAGCCATTTTGGGTGTTTGGGCGAGTATAGAGGATCGGCGGCTAGGATGAGATCATATTTCTCCTCGGGGGTTGGGAGCGGCTCGGGATCAACGGACCAATCGAGGACTCCCGTCGTGACTCGTGCATTGGATGTGGTCAACAGTTCGACATTGAGAGCTGCATTGTGGGCCAGATTGGGAACAATGACGGGGAGATCGGTGAGATGGACGGAAGCGGACTCTCCGTGGATGGCGGCAAAGGCAAGTCCCACGAGTCCGGTCCCCGATCCCAGTTCCAGCGCGCGCAGAGTCCGGTCGGTCTTCGGGATCGTGGCCGTGGACGGGACCAACGGCGGTGTGGACTCCAGAACGGAGTGAAGTCGCTGGGAGAGGAGATATGAGGACACCCATGTTTTCATTCCCAGGTTATCAGCGGTCAAGGAGGGCTCGTGCAGGGTCAAGGTAAGTTCTTCGCCCGAGAGGTTTTGCACAGTGAAGACTCGGGACATGGCAGGCATTGCTATTTGGAAAACCAGGGGTTAGAGCCAACCACACAGTAAAGAAAGAGCACGGAAACGTTTCCCGCGTACCAGTTCGGCCACACCGCTCGCTGAGTCGAGCCGAGGTGGCATCCCAGACTGCCTCTCGCAATTCGTCGGTATCGAGCCATGAAAGCGGACTCGAGATGATCGTTGTTAGATAACGGGTTATACCGGCCGGGTGAACGCTGCGAACCTTCGCCGCTTCCTGAATTTTAGAAGTCGTGCCGAAAGTGCGTGGTTTAATGGCTAGGAGGTCGAGGGCTCGTAGGATCTCGGTGCCGGAAGGCTTGGTATGGATTTGAGGCATGTCGAGCACTGAAGAAGGACTTATCAGTGCCTATCACGCCTATCTATCAAGGAGCACACTCAAGAGTGTGTGACACCTACCATGGAGAGGCTCCTCGGGTTCAGCACTGATCATGTTGGGCGAATGTAGCAGAGCAAATGCAAAAGTGTGTGTTATAAGTTCCAAGATGGGCGCGCCGACAGGACCAGATCTTCTCTTATCCAGCCGGAGGATAAACGGCGAACCTGTGGCAAACGGCAAAATTGGGGGATGTCCGGCCCCAGGCACCAAAAAAAAAGTCGTGATCGCCCAAAAAGGAAAGGCCTGCCGGCAAATGTTCCGCGGATCGGATCCGCTCCGGCCTAAACTTATCTTTTTCGTTCCTCTATCTCATCGATGAAGGGGCAAAAAGAAATAACAAAAACAAAAGAAGAGTATCGTAAAAAGACAATGATCCCCGGTTGCTCAACGACAACGCTATTAACGCCGGTTCCCCGCATTAACCAACTACGATATGATAGATCGGACGAGTTCACCCTAATGTGGACTTGAAACCTTGATATGCCTGCTCGATATCAAACGCCAGTTCTCTGGCTTGTTCTTCACTCAGCTCTTCCGTCGCACGCATTTGATTCAAAGCGATCAGCCACTGGATGATCTTTCCTCGGTTCTCAAAGTCCCCATCAGTCACCTTATTAACCGACTGGATAACTTCCGAGAGCAGCGGATGCAAAGCATCTTTGGAGACCATGTTTAGTTTCAGCGCATCTAAGAAGGTGATGAAGTTCTCCGTGGCCGTTAAAATCAGACTGCCCGAGGCGCCCGCCGCAGGACCAGCTGCTGCGGCGCCCATGTTGGCTGCCGGCGTAGAGTGGGAGGCTTGTTCGACCGTCGCGGGGAGACCGATGCGTAGACGTTCTGTAGCACGAGGGCATTCGAGCTAGATCGGAGAAATGAGAGGTTAAATTATAAGATTTGCCATAATTCACAGACATAGTACTCACGCCCCACGTCCGCTTGAATGTTTCCAGATCGACAAACTCCCTCGCGACTGCATCATCACCTAGACTAGACTTGTACTGCTTTAGTAGGCGAGTGCATGTTTCCGTGTACTCGACTTCTGTCACGACATCTTTAATGTAGGCCTTCTCTAGGCCATCCAGAGTCACGATAATACTGTAAATCTCGGCTAAGGATTCGTAGAGATCGCGTTCCGCAGAGCTCGAGGCGAGTTTAACTTCCTGGCGAGGACGCAGTTAGCCCAGCTGCCTACCAAACAGGCCGGACACTCTATCGTACCTCATCGAGATTGATGGACGCTGACAGCGCCGGATTAGGGGTGTAGCTATATGGTGTCGGCGCATACGCCAGAGGACGCTGAGCATACATGACGAGTAGTTACCGTGGACAGAGACCACAATCGATGTTCTGGAGCATATATGGGTCTAGCATTTGGAGTACATTCCATGTCGGGGGAATCTGAGGGGAAATGAAAGGCGGTCACCAATTTACGCCGGTCGGCACCGCCATTTTCTGCCCCGTCAATCTTCCCGAATTTTCTTTTTTTTTTTTCCAAAAAAAATTTCACCTCAGGGAAGCTCTCTTTGGAATTCATTTCCACTCCATTTTCATTGTCCTATTAATTTCATCCCAATCCATACCGTCGGATCGGGAACTCTTGGCACAATGGCTGGAGGTCAAAAGAAATCGACGAAAAAGTTCGAGAAGAAGCACCTGAAGGATGTGCTCGAACGTCGGAAAGAGTTTGCGAAGATCAAGCAGCGCAATCAGCTCAAAGATAAGCGCAGGGCTGACAATGCCAAAGTGAGGGAGAATGAAGAAGAGGGCGATGAGGAGAGTCGCGAGCAGGAGAAGAAGAAGCAGAACGCCTTTGCAGAAATGAACGTGGACGACTTCTTTTCGGGCGGATTCGACATTGCAGACGCCGATGCCGGCAAGGGCAAAAAGAAGGCCCAGAAGAAGGATGTCACCCCGAAAATCGGAAAGCGCAAGCGATCGGAAGAGCAGAAGGAGGATGAAGAAGCCTCTGAAGATTCTGGTAGCGAGGAAGAAGACGGACCGGCCGCTCAAAGCGACGACGAGGAGGGATCCGATTCCAGCGGGGTGGACGACTTTGAGGCGCACAAGGGCCAACTGGAAGCTCTGAAAGAGAAGGACCCGGCGTTCTACAAGTACCTGCAAGAAAACGATTCGGAACTGCTTGATTTCGGTGATCACGGGGACCTAGCGGAAGTCGACGAGCTGAGTGAAGAGGAGGATGAAGGACCGGTGAAGAAGAAGAAGAAGAAGGCCCAGAAGGACGAAGAGGAAGAGACAACGACGAGCAATACGATAACACTCGGAATGGTCCAGAAGTGGCAGAAGTTGATGGAAGAACAGAAATCTATCCGGGCCATGCGGCAAGCCGTTCTTGCTTTCCGTGCTGCGGCCTACGTGAACGAAGTGGAAGCCCAGGAGCAAAAATACTCGATTTCGGACCCGGAAGTGTATCACCAGGTTCTTGTCACCGCTCTCAGCAATATTCCTAAGGTCCTTTCGCATCATCTTCCGGTCAAGGAGACCGCGTCCGGCAAAGTCAAGCTGTCTCTCGATTCGAAGAAGTTCAAGACCCTCACGCCTCTCATCAAGTCGCACACGTCCTCCGTCTATCAGCTGCTCACGAATCTGTCCGATGAATCGACTCTCAAGCTGACCCTCTCTTCCGTCGAGCCTATGCTTCCCTACCTCCTCCAGTTCCGGAAGCTCCTTAAGGTTCTTGTGAAGACGATTGTCGCGATCTGGGCGGACGTTTCCACCGCAGAAGCCACTCGAATCACAGCCTTCCTTCTGCTGCGGCGATTGATGGTGATCGGTGATTCTGGACTCAAGGAGTCTGTTCTCAAGGCCTCCTATGAGGGCGTTGTGAAGGGTAGCCGAAACACCACCGTGCACACTCTCCCCGGCGTGAACCTAATGAAGAACTCGGCTGCCGAGCTCTGGGGCATCGACCAGAATGTCTCCTACACCGCAGGCTTCAACTTCATCCGCCAACTCGCCATTCATCTCCGCAGCAGCATTACCAACACCTCCAAGGAGTCGTACAAGACCATCTACAACTGGCAATACGTCCACTCGCTCGACTTCTGGTCCCGTGTCCTCTCCCAGCACTGCGACGGCCTCGTCGAAGCCAAGCTCGGCAAGCAGTCCGCGGTGCGTCCTCTCATCTACCCTGTTGTCCAGATCACCCTCGGTGCGATGCGCCTCATTCCCACGGCGCAATACCTCCCCCTTCGTTTCCAGATGATCCGATCTCTCCTTCGTCTCTCCCGCGCCACGGGAACCTACATCCCCCTCGCCTCCGCGCTCGTCGAGGTTCTCAACCTCGCCGAGATGCGCAAGCCTCCTAAATCCAGCACTCTCAAACAACTCGACTTCAACACCACGATCCGCGCGCCGAAATCCTACCTCCGTACGCGTGTTTACCAGGACGGCGTCGGCGAGCAAGTTGCCGAGCTCCTCTCCGAGTTCTTCGTCCTATGGACCAAGCACATCGCTTTCCCCGAACTCTCCGTTCCCGTCGTCGTCTCCCTGAAGCGCTGGCTGAAGCAGGTCAGCTCGCGCTCCGGCGGCAACAAGAACGCCAAGGTCAACCAGAGCATCCTGCTTCTGGTGCAGAAGGTCGAGGCCAATGCCAAGTGGATCGAGCAGCGCAGACTCAGCGTCACATATACCCCTCGAAGCCGGGCGGAGGTAGAGACTTTCCTGAAGGATGTGGAGTGGGAGTCGACCCCGCTGGGTGCGTTCGTCAAGTCGCAGAGGAAGATGCGTGAGGAGCGAGCCATCCTCGTGGAACAGTCACGACGTGAGGAAGAGAAGCGGAGAGCCGAGGATAAGGAAGCCGATAAGAATGCTTACATGGACGAGGGGGCGGTTAGTGCCAACGATGATGAAAGTGACGGTGAGGAGGACGGCGAGGATGCGGACTCCTCTGGCGATGAGAACGAAGAGGAAGAGGAAGAGGAAGAAGAGGAGGAAGATGAAGACGAGGATGAAATGGAGATGGAAGACGAGTAAACTTGCTCATCTGCCCGTCTTTACTCTATTCTATTATTTCCCCCCCTTTGTATGTAACTATCGGTATCTGGTTCCCTATACCTTGGTCCCAACGATAATAGCCATGTGGGACATGAGTTCTATTTCATTTTGTTCGTACCAATACAAAAGTTCAATTTGGAAAACTACAAAACAAATAATGCCAGTATATAATTTGCTTAGGATGCAAGATGCATATTGCAAATACCATAACTCAATCCGAGAAAACGCATACATACCACTATGAATAACGATCCATACATACATAGCTTACACGAATTCGCGTCAAGACAGAACTTGCAAAAATTCAGAAAAGTAATAAACGATAGAATAAGCAAGAAGGCAGAAACAAACAATAGAATAAGGTCAAAAACTTTTATGTGTCGTGGTTGCACAGGAATTATGCGAACCAACAATAATCACACCGGAAAGACAGAAACCTGTTTCCCTGAGTCGCACGAAGTGGCAGGAAAGGTACTCAACGTGCTGTGTTACACAGTTCCCATAGGCATTTTCTCAACGCCCCAAGTACGCGATTGTTCACGCCTCAGAGCAGCGTCTTCCTCCTCCGCCCAGGCAAGATTTTCGTTAGGCAGCATGATTGCGCGGTCGATCGCAACGGGAAGACCCCGATGCCGACCACGGATGGTGACGGCCGCAAGGATCAGCCTGCTGATGGGATGGCACACGCCAACAAAGGAGGCATTGGTGCCGGGATAGCCAACGCTGACACCGACGCAGCCGTAAGCGGTAACAGTCTCGAATAGGATATTGAAAGTCGAGTACCCGACGGGATCGCGTTTGAAGTTGGACGATTCGGCGATAGCAATGAACAGCACAGCAAGAGCAATCCACCAAATATCGTGGCTGAGCTGGGACCGCAACTGCTGGTGGACAAAATAGCTGCGCGATGATTCTTTGGGGTACACGCCCTCTCGACCGAGGAGCCGGTGCCGGACCAGATCAATGACTGCACTGGAGTAGGTGCGATACTCGAACGCTTCGTGCGGCTCGTCGTGGGCGTAAACTCCAAGAGAGCGTTCTTCGTATACGTTCGTGTTTCTTGGGCCATATTAGCAAGACCCAATCGTAATTTCATGAGCGAGGTGTGACAAACCTGATGGTCACTAGGACAGGGTATGCCGACACATACTGGATAGCTGGTTAGTAAAGGCTTTAACAAGGATAGCATGGTATCAACATATCCTATCGGGCAGATAATACTAACCATCATGAGAACTAGCGAATTCCAAAGTTAGTTAAAGTTAAGCCTTTATTACCAGATATTTCCTTACCATATAAAACAAGCAGACCCTGGCGAAGGTCGGCAATAGTGACCACATAGAATCCTCCAGCACGAACGGCTTCAAATCCATGTATATTAGCAGAATACGATGTGGCCTGGTAGCGAGAACGTACCCAAAGCTTGGAATAGTCCATCCAAGATTCGATAGCCTGTCGGCAATGCCTCAATCTCTTTATTGCCGATTGCGAGCAGTTCGAACATGGCCCAATCAATGCCGTTCAAAAAGATGATAGTTCCCAGCAAGTACCACGTGTGTCGAGCGGGAAAAAGATTTGTATATACCTGGTATGTTGTTAGCATGAACTTTACGGGTACCATTCTCGTTTCACATACTCTTCGAGGGTGGTCCAAAATGAAATCCAGGGTAACCTTCCATGTTTCCCAATTCGGTCGGTTGGGGATCAGCCGCCTCATGGTCCAGATGATGAATCTCAAGAAACAAGGATAAAGTGTATTGCCGGCCAGGATCAACATCCCCATGGTGATGAGCGGATAAACGCTAGAGACGGGTCAGCAAAGTTCAGCAGTCTGAGGCTAGTGACAGTACTTTGTTTGCAGAGCGGTCATGTTAGCATCCAAAAGAGACATGCCACTGTTCACAAACGCCGATACGGCGAAAAACGCCCCGGTCCAGAAGGGCGACAAGCCATTTTCGCGGGCAATATTCGGATGGTTTGCTTCCAGCCAGCCCCCCATTCCGATAATGCCAAAAAGCATGAACAACAACCAGTATAGAAACACTATGACCGACAAGAAAGAGATGGCCCGATATTCAACACCGCCAAGCTTCTCCCGTTCTTCGGGGGACAGGCCATGGAACTGAGAGTTTCGGGAGATAAGGCCTTTCGATGCAAAATATTTCTGCGTCCCCTGGAGCATGCCCTTGAAGCGGGAGACCTCATCCTCTTTGTCTTGGAGTACAGCCAGGCTTGGGGGAACATCTCTGGGGTGATTGTTCAAGTCTGGTCGAGCTCCAATGCCCACCATTGGAAACATTCGATGGGAATGGTGGTGCGAGCGTGGTCGCAAATGGCCGAGCGTAACCTGATCATCATCCATCCAGCGAATACGGTCGTCGTTTTCTGGGATGGCGGAAGCCTCTATAGACACGGTGCCGGTCATTGCAGGGACTTTGGTATCATGAGTTTTCAAGGCCGCTAATTGCTGGCGATGCTCATTGCAAGCGGTATCCGCTCTGGCTGGGTCGGTCAAGACCGATCGACGAAATAGGCTTTTTTGTGCCCGTTCCTTTGAAATGCCTTGAAACTTCAACTCAAAAGCTCTCTTCCTGACGAATAGAACCGTGCATGATATGGGGATTGCATGTCCCAGGAACAGAAGCACAAAAAGAATGCTTTGTTGAAAAGAGTTTAGTGAAGATAAGTCCACCTGGAGAACAAAGGGTCAGCTTATAAGTTGTCGCCTGTGCAGTGCAAATCTTACGGTGTTTAGACCAGCCCCTGTCATCGCACTGACGCACATGAATAAGGCATCGACGTATGCAACGCTGCGAGACGGAGTTGCAGTTCCCCAGAAAATAGCGCTGCATATTAACGGCGTCACGAGAAAGTGAGCATAGTGGAGGGTGATAAAATTAAATGGGGGCAGCAACGCCATCAGGCATTGGGCAAGCGGCCGAAAACGACCTTGAACTATAAGAATGGAGTTAGTTGTTGCACAACAAGCTGGTGTCTGCATGGCTTTTCTAGCAAGGGAGACTCCAGGAGAGTGCTGACAAGAATGTAGAAGGGGGAGGGCTATATGTACCCGTCATTTTCAATGCAAGTGATCCCAGAAATATAGACCGAGTGATATAGAAAAATCACAGTTCCAATAAGGTTTGAGCCTATGAAAAGGCTACAGGGGGGTGGGATGTATCGGAAAATAGAGAGTGCAGAATCATGGACTATCGGCGATGATAAGGTAGGTGATCGGGGCAGCACACCGCTACCCACAGGGATTTTGGAAAAAATGGAATGTTCTTAATCTCGGCCTTGTCCTATGGTTCATTGTTTGAAGCTGATGGAAACTGTGATTGAGCGTGATGGATTTAAACCACAAAGAAGGCTGCTGGTTTGACTGAAATATAGAGCGTAGAATGCAAATACTGCTGGGGTAGGCAATAAGACAAGCTAGTTGCATGAATAATGTGATTGGGAATGTGGAAAGTTGTTTATTCGGTCTCCTTGGGGAAGATTTGGCTGGGTTTTAACGGACAACAAGCGTGTGTTATTCCATTTCAACGGTTTTCTCAAAGTCAAGATGATAGTCTGTATTGGAAGATTGTTGCGGAAATGATTGAGAGAAGAAAGGGAAAAAAAGAGGAAGGAAAATAAAAAAGAGGGAAACGAGGGAAAAAAAAAGAAAAATAAAGTCGCGGCAAGATGGCGGTGGAGCGGAACCGAATCGAGTCATGAACAACGGCTGACGATCCGCTTAGCGCTGTTCTTGACTTTTCCACCATAAGGCTGGCCACTACTGCATGTTTGACCAGGGTTCGTGATTCATTTCACGGAATTATGCATATATAGTAGTTATATACATACATACAGATCTAGATACTTCCATTCATCTTCCCTCCGACTCCACCTCGCTCACCTCGTTCTTGCGAATCCAATGTCCACTCTTGCCGCCTTTCTTTTCCAACAGCTGCACGCCGCCCACCACCATCCCTTTGTCCACGGCTTTGAGCATATCGTACACCGTCAGCGCAGCTCCCATTGTCGCGGTCATGGCTTCCATTTCCACCCCCGTTCGGCCGAGGCAGCTCACCGTAGCCACGACTCGCATTGCCCCATGTTTCGTCGACTCGTCCGCTCCCTTCTCGGACGGCAAGGGATCAATTAACTTGACGTCTACCTCAACTCCCGTGATCCCGATACCTGGATGACATAACGGAATGAGATCAGGCGTCTTCTTGGCCGCCATGATACCGGCGATGCGAGCAACGCTGAACACGTCTCCTTTTCGAGTCCCTCGGCCCTCGCGAAGCAACTCCCATGGGCGGGGGTTGGAGAAGCTCACTATGCAGCTGGCAGTTGCAAGTCTTTCCGTGACTGGCTTTTTGCTGATCTTGGTCATGTGGACATTTTGTGAAGGTGTAAGATGCGGCAGATCCGGATCAGATGCAGTAGGAAGAGAGCTCGAATCGGCCTCGCCCGTATTCTGATCGCCCGTTTCGGTTGTACCTGGGGTCTCGCGGCGGCCATGATAAGCACGGATTTGCGTTGCGCTCGATGTACCGGGTTGAATCATGTATGTTGGAAGATTGAACCAAGGCGTACCCCTCCTCAATGGCATCGTTGAGTGTCCGTATGAAAAAATGGAATTTTCCATGCGCGCGTTATCTATTCTTATCTATTAGTATGCCCGAGAGAAAAAGAACGGCACGCATTCCAAGTACAACCAGACCAAAGCTTAGCAGAATCAATGCCTACTTATAGTCTAGGGAAACTGAATCCGTTCCATTAAATTCGTAGATGTCATCATTCGTAACATTTGTTCGCCTGAAACCACCGTAGAAAAAATAGCATAGGGTTGCGCCTACCCACCAATGAGTATCATGGGCCTGTTCTTCATGTTCTCCAGTTTGCCGATGCCAGCATGTTTTGCCTTCTTCCGTTTGACCGCCATGCCAATGATGTCCAGTAGTTCTTGCTCTCTCTGATTTACCAAGCCACCCTGCTCACCAAGAGCCACCAGCTCGGCGGCTTCAAGGAGTCGCAACTCCTTCAATATCGTCTCGTCGATTGGTTCCCCGTTGTTCTCCTTGCGGATAATGTCGCGCAATGAGACCTCGGCGTTACCAAACAAACAAACTTTCAGGTTCCCATCGCAAGTGATACGGAGTCGATTGCAGGTGCCGCAGAAATTGTGTGTCATGCTAGTGATAAATCCAATGCGGCCTTCAAACCCCGGCACTTGGTAGGTTTTGCTGGTGTCGTTTTTATGATCGGTCACTTTCTCCAGTGCTGGGTATTTTTCGCGGATGATTGCCAGCATTTCCTGATACGAAACCATCTTCTGCTGGTTCCACTTATTACCATCGAAGGGCATGTATTCAATGAAGCGCACTTCAATGGGGCTTTCACGCCCCATTTCGACGAACGGGAGGATCTCCCGATCATTGAGCCCGCGCATCACAACGCAGTTGATCTTCAATTTAATGCCCGCGCCCATCTTGTTCAGTTTCAAGATCTTATCGATGCTCTTCATTACGGCATCGAGGCCCTTTCTCCTTGTCATCAGCTGGAACTGGAACGGATCCAACGTGTCAAGACTAAGGTTGACGCCGGTCAGTCCAGCCTCCACCATGGGCTCGAGCTTGCGATGTAGCGATATCCCATTCGTCGTCAAACACAGCTCCCGAAGACCATTGCGCCGTAGGTCTCCGATCGACTGCATTAAAGGGACTATGTCTTTCCGGACTGTTGGCTCTCCGCCGGTCAAGCGGATTTTGGTCACACCTTGCGAGACGAAGAGGGACGAGAGATAGACAATCTCGGGGGAGGTAAGAAGACGAGCTGGCGGGGAAAGCTGCACTCCTTCCTCTGGCATACAGTATAGGCAACGCAGGTTACAGCGCTCAGTGACGCTGATTCGAAGGTAATCATGTTGACGGTTGAAGGTATCTGTCAGAAACTCGGAGAACGGCTTTGGAGTTTTTAGAGCAGTCCAGCGCGAAGACGCGGGTTGTCGAGTGGTGTCGGGGTTCGGAAAATATGTAGCCGACGCACTTTGAGCATCACCGTTCTCGAGTTTCTTGGTCGTCGAGCTCGTGCCATGAGGTCGAAGGAGCGAAGGCGTTCGTTTCCCGCCGGGCGGTGTTCGGACAGTAGAGTTGCGGGGAAACCTGACCGGTGAGAAGAGCAAGGGCACAAACCGTCCTCTGGGCAACATGAATTCAGTCATTCTCAGTAAAAACTCTGCTTAACGGTGGCCAGCACAGGGCTGATTCCTGTATTCCCCAAGAGGACATGGGGTAGAAGTAAAATATATATAAGAGGGTGGCGTAGGAAAGGTTTAAGAAGGGATGGAGAGAGAGGAGAGAGATAGCGCTCTTTCGTAAGAGCTCGTCGCAGCGGAGGCTTATCAATCCCCGCCCGAAGAGTGGGGATGACTCATCCGTGCAGGATCCGTTAACGTATTTCCCCACCGAGTCGGCCACACCACCGAGTCGGCCACCTCATTAAAAATCTACGCGTTTTATCGCCCTACCCAATTCAACCATCTTTCATGCCTCCAAAAGCGCGTCAAAATTCGAGAAATTTAGCGGGGCAGGAGGGAAGACTTCTACTTGCTATTTCTGCTTTAAAAAATCAGGAAATCTGCAATATTCGTGAAACAGCGCGTATTTACAATGTGCCTCGTTCTACCTTGCAAGATCGACTACGCGGAAAGACAACACGCTCAGAAACACGTGCCAATAGTCATAAATTGACTCAAAATGAAGAGGAATCGCTTGTACAATGGATTCTATCGCTGGATCGACGCGGAGCGCCTCCCCGGCCGTCCCATATACAAGAAATGGCTGATATTCTTCTTACTGCGCGCGGTTCGATGCCAATTCAAACAGTCAGAGAGAACTGGATCTCTAAATTTATTAAATGACGTAATGAGCTAAAAACACGCTATACTCGACGCTACAATTTTTGACGAGCGAAATGCGAAGACCCTAAGATTATTAGGGAGTGATTTGATCGCGTACAAATCACTATAATGTAGCATGGGATCGCACAGGAAGATATCTACAATTTTGACGAGACTGGCTTCGCTATAGGTCTAGTAGCTACTGCTCAATTAGTTACTAGAGCCGATTATTATGGAAAGGCATCTCTCGTACAGCCAGGCAATCGAGCATGGGTAACTTCGATTGAATGTATCAACTCTACTGGTTGGGCCCTTCCTCCATGTGTGATCTTCAAAGGGAAAGTCCATATAGAGAGTTAGTATCAAGATATTGAGCTCCCACGCGATAGTAGGATTGAAGTTAGTCCTAATGGATGGACTACTGATGAGATTGGCCTGCGCTGGCTTCAAAATCTCTTTATTCCTACTACTACTACTGGTTGTACAACTGGAAGATATCGTCTTCTTATTCTCGACGGCCATGGCAGCCATCTTACGCCTCAATTCGACCAGACATGCAGTGAGAATAATATTATTCCTATCTGTATGCCAGCTCATTCTTCTTACAAGCTTCAGCCTTTGGACGTGGGCTGCTTTGCGCCTTTAAAAAAAGCGTACAGGAATTTAGTGGAGAAACAAGCACGTTTAGGAATCAATTATATTGATAAACTTGATTTTCTAAAGGCCTTTCTACAAGCTAGTGAATGCGCTTTTCAAGCAGAGACTATTCGGAATAGCTTCGCAGGCACTGGCCTGGTTCCATTCAATCCAGATAGGATGCTCAGTCAGTTGAATATTCAACTAAAAATCCCTACACTACCAGACAGTCGATCAACAAATTTAGCGCCTAAGACACCATACACTACGAGGCAGCTTGAAAAGCAGGCATCTGCCGTGAAGCAGCTACTTAAAGCGCGTACGCAGAGCCTTTCATCTTCGCTAGAAACCCGATTTGATAAGCTTATTAAAGGTCATGAATTACATCTTAATGAGCTTACTCTTGCACGCGAAGAAATACGTGAATTACGCGCTTGTCATGAAAAGCAGCTTCAAAAAAGAAAGCGTTCTACTAGACAGCTAGCTATTACAGAGGGATCAGCTATTCAAGAGGGTCTAGAGCGATTTCAGCGCGAGAATGAGGTCCATGAAGCTCAAGATGCGCTTCCTATAGACCCAGCGTTTTCTGCAGTTAGGCCGCGCGTACGAGCGCCACCGCGCTGCAGTGATTGTCATAATCTAGGACATAGGCGATTGCAATGTCCTAATCGAGTTCCTAATTAATTTTTAGACAGAAATGCAATTGTTTAATTGATAAAGGCTCTAGTATTTAGCCCATGGGCAGGAATTGGCGGGAGGTGCGGCGCTCGGTAGTGAAATACGTTAACCTAACTAACTAGGTAATGCCATAGTAGTGTTAACTAGTTATCACTAGTTAGTTTATAGTTAACTATCTAAGATGCAAGTCTATCCTGGGGTCGGCATCATCTTCTGAACTCTCTTAACAAGGCTTTGTTCGAACTGCTCAACCCCTTTCGGTTGCTCTTGGAGTTTCCCTGCCTTCAAAACATACACCACCCGTCGTCTGCTGTGCTCCTCTTCAACCTCTCCCTCTACGCCCTCAAATTCGTCATCCAACGTATGCTCTGTGTCTCGCTTTCCCTCTATAACGGAGCGCACCATAAATCGGTCGTGGGAGATCAGAAGGATAGCACCGCTGAAAGTCGACAGTGCAGATGCAAGAGCTGTGACGGTGTAGAAGTCTAAATGGGTGGTTATCTCGTCCAATATGAGCAGATGTGGTGAGTTCCAGATCACCCTCGCCAACGACAAGCGTACCTGAGATGGCAAGTTAGCGATTGTCAAAGGGTGTTTCCCTCAGAATACTCACAAGCTGTCCTCCGGATAACCGAGATATCGGCACGTGTGAAACTATCCTACCCTGGAGTCCAAGGGTTGCCAGCAAGCCTCTGGCTTCGCCTTCATCGAGTTGCCCGTTGGCTTCTTTCAGTATCACGCTTAAGGCCGTTGCGGTAGGATCTGCTTGACCCTCCGCTTGGAGGTCTTCTATCGAATGCTGTGCGTAATAGCCCAGTTTCAGCCGCGAATGATTCGAGATCTTCCCTCGACTTGGGACCATGTTTCCCGTCATGAGGCGAACCAGTGTTGATTTGCCGCATCCATTCAGACCCATGATGCCAACCCGGTCGCCCATGTGTATCACAAGGTCGATTTCATTCAATACCGGAGAGTCGCTCGGTTTGTACCGAAAGATCACCCCTTCCGAAGAAATCAGAGGTCCTGGGAAGCGCAACTCAGTAGCATCAGGTATAGTTACCGAGTCACCCTTTTCATCTGTAGGAACTTCAATTTCGGCCCGAGCAGACAAATGGTAGCCGACAAGGTCACGATTCAGTTTAAAGCGACCCCCGTTTGCGTTGACTTGCAAGCCCATGCGGTCATCGACTTTCTTTTGCCGCGATTTAGCCATGCGCAGCTTGTTATCATCGTTGGTCTTCTTCCCGACCTTCATGGTTTCGCGGATAGTGGCTTCCATGTGAGCGACTTGGCGCTCTTGCGCTTCCTTCATGCGACCCCAGTACAGTTTCTGTTCCTCGAAGTCTTTCTCGTACGCCGCGAGGTTCCCTTTGAAATAAGAGAGTTTTTCGTCCCTTAAAATGATGACTTCTTCGCAAACGGCATTCACAAAATCCCTGTCATGGGAAACGAGAACCATGGTGGTTGGGGAGCTATTACGCATCTGTTGGAGATAATTTTCCAACCATACTACCCCCAGCAAATCCAAGAAGTTTGTCGGCTCATCCAAAATCATGATATCTGGGTTCTGGATCAAGACGCTCGCCAACATGCAGCGCATACGCCAGCCACCAGATAGAGTCAGGAATGGCTTGCTAAATGCAGATTCTTGAAAGCCTAGACCTATCAATATTTGGCGAGCGTGTTGCTCCGTATCTACCAAATTCATCTGAATATGTCAGATTTAACGACGATCAGCTGATTGCTCGTGTTCACTCACGACCTCAAATTGGGACAGTAAATCCTGAAGGGCTTCAACCGCTGCCTGCGTATCTTCCTTTATTGCTTCGGCTCCAATGGACTCTTTTTGCTCTTGTACTCTGGAAAAGTTAGAGCGACTCACTCGAGTTTAAGACAAAACACCTACAACTTGAGCGATTCTTCGTGCTTTGATTCCATTGCTTTCAAATCTTTTCGCGCCTGTAGGCCCCTAGCTCCACTCTTCAAACTCGCATTCTTCTGTGCCAGAAACAACCGCTTCTCAATCGTGTCATGCTGAACTCTGCGAATTGCATGAACTGGCTGTAAAGGATCGTCTGTCTCGAAGCTTTTGGAAAGTACTGGCAATACCGTTCTATTAGACATGCGATGGAGATCCTCAATAACCAGACTTACAATCAATCTTTCGAACGAGTTCATTTTTATGCCGATCACTGCTCATGACATACTCCAGAACTGTTTTATCTTTACTCTCCTCATTCTCGCTCTGCAGGCTTCCTTGGACCGCGGAATCAGTCTGTTGAAGAATTGCGATGCGAGTGGGATGCGGAATGCCCGGAACAAGCTTATCAGCCATCGCTCGAAGCAATGCTTCAATTCTTATTAGCCAGGTCCCCTTTTATCACGTTAAATAGGCCGGTGCCTACTTGATTTCCCGGTCCCATTCCGGCCTATCAACCCATAGTGCACACCTGCCTTGAGGCGCAGATGTCCGTCTGTAATGAGCTCTCTGGCTTCAGACTTCGTTTTCGCTTTCCCTTTGATCTTGGACTTCGTGGGGTCATTGGTCGTATCTCGTGCAGACGAAACTGCAATGGTGAGTCCTTCGACATCGATCTGCAGAGATTGACGAGAATGAGGTAAGCGCCACCAATGGAGCCGAAAACATGTGTACAAAAGAAAAGTTTACCTCCTGCGATGGTCTATCGTCCAGTAGATGAAACCGAGTCTGCTTGCAAGTCGCAATGATCGATGCAGTCATAATGGTAGGGTGTAGAATCGAATTGTTCTCAGATCCCAATTTGTCAATAAGAGTAAGAAGAATGGAGTATTCTGAAAGCTGCTACATGCTCATGGAACAATAGAATTTCGATGGCCGTATCACCTGTCTAGGAGTAGCCCCTTTAAAAGAATCTTCAGATGGAAAGCACGGTGACGGAACTCTTCAAGGTGCCTTCAGATCGACCAATCAAGACATCGTTCAGGCATTCGACTCATTAAGCGAACTGCACCTTGAAAGTCTTATGGTAGCATCCCCACCAGGGACATTGAGTCACTGCACATTATGATCAAAGGGTCAACTCCAACTGTTGCATTGGAGGCGTCGGGGTCCCAAAGAGGAATAGCCGAGACTCGGTACTGGCCTGAGGAATCAAGGCTCGTGTTGCACGCCAGCTTCTCTGGAAGAACCAGATCCGACCGATTCTTATGGGGATTGGCATGACCGTGACTCACTAGTGACTCATGGCATAATCTACGAATAACATGCGAGCAATCCTTTGCTTGGGAAGTATTTCCAACGGTCGGATTTTCCGCGCTGTATGATTTGGTTCTCCTTGGTGGTAGTATACCGTGACAACTACCAACAAAAAAAACCGGAAAATTACGAGGCTCTATTTTGCTGTATCCTATTAATCGATATTACTGTCTAAGACCTTTAACCAAATTGGCAGTCTAGAGCGACTTTTCCAGTTCTGTAGAGGGTTTCTCAACTGCCTCTAACCCATGAGGTCAAAACTCCCAGAGTCGTCGAACCAAGACCTCATGGGCTCATTCACCGCAAAAAAAACCTTCTTGAATGTTTTTTTAAACTGATAAGTATTCTCCAAGATGCCTAGGCATGAGATTCGACAAAAACAACAGCGCCATAGTGACTAGCCAGTTATTATATATTGTCGGAAATCTAGGGTTGGATCCTCGCCTTATTCCTATTTCTATTTTAGACGGAATTATCAGGAACCATAATGAAGATAGCCAAGAGTTTCCGTTTCTTTGATTGAATAAGATCAAGGATGCTGATATAGAGGCAACTGTTGTCCACATCCCGAAACATGATATTGAAGAGCCACACCTAGACCAGCGATCTACAATCGAATCCTGGGATCGTGACAGGCAAAAAACATCTCCATCCAGCCCATCGACAGGATAAAAAGACATATTCGAACTTGAAAACCCCGCTTGTCGCAATCAACTCCGCGAATAATTGCAACCCGACACCGTTGACATGATCATAGATTACCAGATGCAGTCAAGCGCATCGCAAACCACGGGAGGAGCTTCATTTGACTTCAACGTGGCGATTGACCGTCAAGGATAACAAAGAAACAGAGTTAACCATGTGCAATAGCTGGAAGAGCTCGGAGGTATAATTGGCTTGTCGCGCCGCTTTGCATTTGATATCGACGTCAAGACGACACCATCATGACCTCAACCCCCGCATTTCAACCCTATATAAATGTGTCGACCTCTGGGCTCCCAACATTCTTGGACTTGGTTCAATCGTTTGATTAGAGGACTGAAATCTCTATTTCCTGAACGTCTTCAATATTATTTTTATTAGTATCATTTGATCAATATGACCTCGAGATTCAACCGCGAAAAATTCTCAAATCGCGCAACCGTCAAGGTTCCCGAAGACACCGCTGCACAGGACATTCAGAACAATCAGCAGGGAACCTTTACCAATTTGGAACCTAAAGTACAGGTGCGGCTGAGTTGACTAGATCACATTGGCCTATCTGAGATTCTGACCACAACTGTCAGCGCGAACCTGCCTCGCAGGGCGATCAAGCCTCGAGTGGAAGCGCCCAAACCGCGACCTGGGCAGCCCCTGAAACTACTGAAAGGCGTGGTACCAGATACTCGCTCACCCATGACGACCTGGTCGATCCCGACGAGTAAAGTAGAAGACGTGAAATTTACATTTTCACGATGTATGACGATATGATATGATTTCAAGGTTTTGTTGAAGTTGGGTCGACATATCTTCCGTATTGCCAAATATGTTGTATAATATTGATCTCCGGGATGTGAAATAGCCGGAGAAGTTGTGTTGTCATCCATGTGCATAAATGATCATTGCAACACATGACCCTGCGAGATTTCTACCTAGACGAACGAGCCAGCATGGCTGCCGGTAGTCTGTCTTAGCACTGTATGCACTGTATGCACGGAGTATGAATGTGCATCATCGCCAGGACAACATGGGAACCCAAACCCTACACCGTATGCCGAACGGCCACCGCTGTTTTTCATTTTGCTTTTTTTTTTTTTTTTTTTGACATTGTTTCTTGTTTACGGGCCTGAACATGCCATATCCAACTTGGACTGCGAGACAAATAAAGTTTGGGGTTCATCGCCACACTGGCACTTCTACTTTTAGTAGGTCTGGACCGGCGATGACCTATCAAAAGTAGTGCATACATAAAACAAGGCAACCATAATAAATAATACCTAAAATAGCAGGTGAGGTGGTCTTTACATGCAGAGACAATTCTGGTCAGTACTAGTACCCCATAGTTAGTGACTAGCGAGTTTCCCCGGGTTAAGAATTTGCCCTCGTCTACTGCAATGTATTAGAAACATAGTTCTTGTGGCATGCACACGACGGCGGCGGTGGGAAAGAAAAAAGGAGTCTTGAATTCTCGTTAGGGTTAGGAATTTGGCTGAAATGGTCCACGATCCGTGTACATTTCCCTTTACGGAGATTTCAGACTGAGCTAAAAATCCTCGAACGATCGGGGAGGCAAAAATGCAGCTGCTATCTCGGGAATACTGTACTGGTTTGCACGGAGCACAGGATGGAAAGTGATATTGTTGTTGCCCCATTTCCCCGATAGTCAAACAGATCTTGAAGCAAATCTGAGATCTGCCCACTCCCTGCCGGTTGTTTAAGAAGTGTCACACGCTGCTACATAGTGCGTATACCGTATACTTGTGATCAATGTTACTGATCATATTCGGGAGCAGATCTGATGATCACATATTGCCGACCTGAACCTCAAAGGCCTTTCCCGCTTTCCAAAGGTTTGGTAGACCAAGCTTTTTCTTCTGGGATTTCTGGCGAATACCACCGGAGAAACAACGGAATAAAATTTGGTAGTACGGAGTAGTGCAAGGGAACTAGGCTTAGAGACTCGGGAGGAGATACTTTATTAGCCTTAACGGACATCTTCCGACCACCGGCTTGTCTCGAAGCCTTCTAGTCTGGTTTAGTTAGTCTGATTTACCAGAAGCCTGTGAGGCGCGAACAAGGACCGTTTTTGGGACATGACTGAGTACGGAGCAGATCTTAGAACGACTTTTTTTAAGCCTTTCTTTTGTTGAGAGGACATACTCCGTAGGTCACAGAGTCCTCATGGATACATCACTGGGCTGGAAGTGGAGAATCAGACCCGGTATTGCGGGTAGTCTCTCATGTTGTGAGCACAGATTGACCTCAGAGTTCTAGACTTGTATATCTGTCGGCCACCGGATCCAATGCCCGTGAGAACGTGGTACAGTACAAGCCCAGACCTCACCAGGCTACAAAGATCCCAAGTCTCCCTGGCCCAGCTTACGCGGTAACGGAGGACTCTAGCTCCGTTGATGTCGCTGGGAGTGGCAGGGGGCTTTCGCTATATCGTGTCCAAAGAGCGCTGACAGCACGGATTAAACTAGAAAGGGAGAATCCGGCCGGTGTCGTTCATACCGATCGTTTCAAGGCGACCGAGAGGCGCAGTGGGATATGTATACTTCGTACGGAGTACTCTCGAGGTTAATTCAAGGCTATTCCGAGCGGATGTCTAGTTCGAGCACAACGGTCGAACAACGGACAGGTCTACCCTACTGTATCCATCCAACTGAGTGGTACTCCGTAGTACAGACTACAGAGTACTTTGCCCTCACGCTAACCCTTGGAAGTGGCGTTCTTGCAGGGCTCTGATACTGATAGCCGTTATCGGCAGGCCATAACCCAGGGGAATATTGCGGAATACTAAATTAGCGTAGGCGACCGGCGGCAACTTAAAGAGCGATTTTCAGGTGAACGGAGACCGGCGTAAGGGCTTGGCTATTGGGTTGGCAGCCAATGAGGCCGAATGGTCGACCAAGTTTCAGAGTTGCAAGACCCCCTAGACTGAAAAAGGGGAAGCATGAGAGGCTGTGCCGTTGAGCGATCCTCGGTAAGCGCCAAGCTTTGTTTGCGGTGGTGATGGCGTTACCCACCGATGTCCACCCGGAATCCACCAGGTGTGAGAAGGATTGAGGCAGATGGAACTGGACGGTGGGCTGAAGTTGTAAAAAAGGGTCGAGACTCGAGACTCGAGAAAATCCACCCACTTTGGGCGGTTGTCCTTCTAGAACGCCGTGATTTGTGCTCCCTACTACTATTGAGTAGGACGGCAGCTCCCGGGTCAGCAGTATGAAACATTGGTATGAGGAGGGTGACTTATCCATGGTCACGAATAATACCTGGACATTCCACCGGCCAGAGTGTAGTATGTGCATGTGTGCTCACTGCTCAGGTGCTGTCTGGAGAGTGAACGGAACGGAATCCCCCCTTGGGGCGACCACATGTGGGCACCTTTTCATTCTTGTTGGCCGAGACGAAATTCCACAGGCACAACACCACTCGATCCCCCGTTGATTGGCCAGTGTGTCGCCACCGACGTCATACGGAGGGGAGTCGCAGAAATGGGGCTTGGATTATGATCTTGTTGAATGGTTCAGGAGTATCCCCCATTTATTACATATCGAGGGGAGGAGAGAATTGATGCATGCGGTGTTGAGGGGTAGGGATCAGGTGTGTAAAGCCCTAAGACGCCCCCTTATACAAGATCCCTACGGAGTACTCACCAGCGCCGTGACAGTGGCCAACGGCCCCGGAGGAGCAGGCCTGAAACGGCAAAACGTCACAGGGGAGGCAGGCTGGAAATTGCAGACGATCGCCCATCGTCATTGGTAGTATTGGGCAACCAGGGGGCGGCTCGAAGCCACCCACCATGCTTGTATGAAGCAAATTAGACGCGGCATAACGGGATATTACCGCCGGAGATGGGTTGTAGTTATAGTGTATACACCGTTGTCTGGTAGATAGATGCACCGGGATAACCCCCCGGTTGAGGCCATCGCCGTCGAACTCTGTAGTGTCTACACCGTTACCCACCAGCAACCGGGGATGCATTGAATTGAATTTGCGTACCTGATGATTGTCAACAGCCCGCGAGATCTTATCGGCGATCCTGATACCGAGTACATCCTGACGGCGTGCAGGACTTTTTTTCCCTCCCTCGCGAGGGATCGGTGGATTCCTGCTAAGGGGCTAGCGTGAACCGCAGGCCCCACTAGGGCTTGTCCGCGGCCAATCCGGTTGCGCCGGGCAAGACCATCGCGCTGAGTCAGCAGGAGGACGCGCAAGCCTCTGTCGACTGGAAATTCATTTTCCATTTTTTCTATTCCTGGCGTGGAGAAACTTCCCACTTGGTCTCTTCCGTTCCCCTGGCTCGCCCTCCCTCTCTCCTCTCTCGCCCGGGCGCGAACTCCATCCTTCCTTCTGCTCTCTCTCTTTCTCCCTCTCCCTGTTTATTCCCAACTCCTCTTCTCTCGTTCCTCATTAACCATCCCTCCATCCCCCATCTGGTGTCCATCGTTCCATCTCTATCTACCTCTCCATCTATTATCCATCGACCTACCTACCTCGCCTTCTATACCTCCCTCTACCAACCTTTGGTCTCCCGCCACCAAATACGTACCCTTCTTGGATTTTTATCTTATTTTATTTTATTTATCCCCCTCTGGTCCGGATTAGGTCCACTTGTCAACTTCTCGTGTATCTCCCTGGTGGCTTTTAATACTTTCTCTCTCCTCCCAGCTCTGGCCAAACCCACTTCTAGTCTTTCGTTATCTTCAATCAACCTTACGCGGTCTCCGGTCGGATTAGTCTAATTCGACTGCTTTGGTTACCGGAGGACATTCGACTTCTCAACCCCATAATAAACGAAACGAAAAGATTTCTCACAATGGCGACCCTTGCGGAACATCCGGCTGCCGCCCCCTCTTACGATCAAGACATTGATACCTTCCTCAACCTCGACCAGCTTACCTACACGGAACCGGCCCGATCTAAGGCTGCCCTGACCACTCAACCTACACTTCCTAGCACAGACTTCACTGCCGGTGATGTCCGCAGTGCCAGCTTTGCCTCGAACAGTCAATCACCCATCGCCTTCCAAGGCCCGAGTCATCAATATGATGAACACAAGCAGCAGACCGGTCTGCCGCCCGGGGCCCTGGCCCAAGCGATGACTTTCAACAACCACATGAACAGCCTGAACCTAGGTGGTGCCAGCCCGGGATTCGCGATGAGCGGAGATATGTATGCCGGTGCTCAACTGAAGCGCGAAGACGCCCCCCTGGACTTCAATGCCGTCCCCGCCCGCAACCCTTCAGAAATGGATCTGGAATCCGACAACATGGGTGCCGTGCCTGCTTATTTCTTTTCCCCAACCCCCAACAAGAGCCAATTCGTCGATCCGAGTGCTTTGGGTGGTCAGGAAGTCGCCCCTGCTGGCCAGTCCACTCAGGTCGGTCGCATGTACCCCGGAATGCATCAGCAACAGGCTGCCATGGCCAAGGCTGCTCAGCAGCAAAAACACCATCACATGCTCCGCCAGCAACAATTTCAACAGCAGCAGCAGCAGCAGCAACAGCAACAGCAACGCCGAGTGGAGGAGCAAATGCAACAAGGAGCCCAGCAGCCCCAACCTCGTCCCTCCAACCCTGTCGTTGAGGAGCGTATTTCGCGCCTCTTGCAGCAAATGAGACAGAACGCTATGGGATCTCCTGACGATTCCCCGTCCCCGTCTTCTCTGCCTCAGATGGCCAAGTCGAAGAAAGACGAGCAGGATATGGATGAGGATGAGCGACTGCTTGCCAGCGAGGAAGGAAAGAAACTGAGCAGCAAGGAACGCCGCCAGCTCCGCAACAAAGTATCTGCTCGCGCTTTCCGATCGCGGAGAAAGGGTACGTTCTCATACCTTGCGTTTGATATTCTAACAAAGACTAACCGATCCCAGAATATATCGGCCAGCTCGAGAGCGAGGTGGCTGCTCGGACCAACGAGGCCCACGATCTCCGCATGCAAAACCGTGCTCTTTTCGAGGAAAATGCCCGCCTGACCGATCTTGCCCACATGCTCCTGTCATCTCCGAACTTCTCTCAGTTCCTTGATGAGCAAGGTATCAACGGCTTGCCCACATCCAACCAACCCCAGCAGCAATCTCAGCCTCAGCAGCAACAGGCGCAGCAGCAAGCTCCCACGATGTCGCAGCCCCAGATGCAGACCAGCCTTCCCAAGGAAAACCCTCCGAACCACAGCCCGCAGGACTACCCCATGCAACACAATCCTCAGATGGTTATGGTTCCCAACCAAGGGCTGGACGTCTCTGCTATGGGCCTGAACAACGGTGGCTGGAACTCCGGCATTGATATGAATTACGCCAACACGCCCATCTTCGCTGTCCTCGAAGTCCCCGAGCCGCCAGTCATTGACACGGAGATCCTGTCTGGAAAGGGCTCCTTTGGCTCCCTTCTCCCGGAGACCACCAGCAACAAGGACGAGGCGCCCGTTCTCGAATGCCCGCCGATGGCTGAGCAGCCCCAGACGACCGATGCCGGTGTGGAAAACACGGATGTTGAAATCGATGAATCCGATCCTGCCTTTGCTCTGTTCGCTGACCTGCCGGCTTCCGTCCCTGAATCGTCGTTGGAGAAGCCCTTCGAAGGTATTACTTCTGACAAGTCATCTCCTGTATTCGAGCTCGTCGTCGAGAACGAATCGAAGGCTGCCGCTCAGCGGTTTGCTCACTTGTGTCACAGCATGGAAGCCTCATTCCAGCGTGTCTCGATGTTCACTTCGCACCTCTCATGATTCCCCCTTCTGTCTTGAGTGAACAATTGTCCGCTTGTAAAGTTCTTGTTATGCTTTTTCTCTTTACTTTTTTTCAAATGTTCTAGATACCTGAACATGAGTCCTTCGTGTAGACACCAATATGCCTTTCATTTGTTCATGAGCCTGTGATTATATACTGCGCTGTGGCTTAAACCTGCCTTTTTGTCTTCTTTTGCTTGGGTTTTTTTTTTCTTTACTTTTGTTTCCTTTGTCTTATTGGGGTTCCACGGAATGGATTGGGATTGTATTCTTCAGGGTTTGGGATTTTTGGGATTGTGATCTGGGAACTTGGATAATTTTTAAGGATTTCATTTACTGCCTGAAAACAAATCTAAGAGTTAGAAATCAAGCAAATCAAAAAGCAGACACCTGGCTTCATTTCTTTATTGTACTGTACGAGGGACAATTTAACGTAGACCTTGAATGTACTTGGAAATTCGTTGTCGGTCACATGGGACGGAGGCTCCTCTGAGGCATCAACTCCCATCCTCAGGCACCACCGAAATCTTCCTCCTCTCCACCCGCCCTTTGCATAATCCCCCAACGTGAGCTTGCGAAAACCTCACCTGGAAATGTTCTCTACTATTTCCCCTTTATAGTCAGAATCTTCTACTCCTCTTAGCCAAGTTGGCTTCCTTCCACTTAATCCGCGGGCTCTCACGCAAAGCCTTTTGCGGAAATATTGTTCCCTCGATTCGCCGCTCTTCAACAATTTCTGCGCGACCTCTCAGCAAGAACAAGCCTACCGAACGTCGCCATTCAGCTAGATCTCTTCCGGTCAGAAAACCCCACGTCCGGCCCCCTCCCGCCAGAAAATCGATCCCCTCCTCCACGCCAGTCCGGAACGTTGGGACTTACAGATCGAAGCACCAGCCGGAGCCATTGAAGTCAGGATCCTACGTATTTCGCACACCAAAACTTCTTCCGCACCGAGCAGGCTTTCAAACCCCCCGGGCAACCCATTTGATATACCATCCTTCCACATACGAATTTGCAGGCTTCGAATTTCCGCCGGTCACGGGAATCACACCCATGAAGATCAATTATCAGGTCGTGACGACCCCGACCTACGACACCCCGGGTACCTGCCTCATCCTCAACTTCCCAGACAAGCGCTATGTCTTCGGACAAGTATCTGAGGGTACCCAGCGGGCTTGTATGGAGCGCGGTGTCCGACTTGCATATCTCACCGATGTATTCATCACGGGGCGATCGGAGTGGAAAAGCCATGGTGGCTTGATTGGCATGATACTGACGGTGTCCGACGTGGTCGGCACCTCGCAGAGTGCGCTGGAAACCAGCGAACGCGAGAAAGCAGAGCGTAAGGCCCAGAACGACAAAGGGACGATTCATGGCTTGCCTATGGCGATAAAGGGCGGCGAGACGGTACTCCAGCGAGGCTCGTTAACTCTCCATGGGCCCCGAAATTTAACGCATACCTTGACCACTGGTCGGCGATTCGTTTTCCGAAAGGGCATGCCGATATTCACAAGGGAGTACGACACCGAGAGCGTCTCGAAGAATGTTTCGGTGGATGCAGAAGATCCCTTCGAGCAGCCAACGTGGTCGGACAACAACATCAAAGTCTGGGCCTTGCCTATCCGCCCCTCGTCGCCGTCTCCCCAGGGGAGTCCACAAAGCCCCAGGAAGAGGAGTCTCGATGAATTTCAAGAGCAAGATTCCGATGAATTAGACTCCCGCGCCAAGGATCTGATAACGAAACAGGCTATCGTGAACGATATGTTCAACTCATCCTGGAGGATGGACGCACTGGTGAAGACTCCCCTGGCAGAGGTCAATATGCCCGCAGCGATGTTTGTCCGCAATGTGGAAACAAAGTCATTCGATCTGTATAAGGGTCCCATGCCAGGAGGCGATGAACCTCTCCCTGATATCAATGTCTTTGTCAGACAGCCTTGGCCCGGCGCAGCTGTGGAGAGGATCCCGTCCACGTCGCGATGTGACGAAGCGCTCTCTTATATCGTCCGGAACCATGATTTCAGGGGCAAATTTGACCCCGCAAAGGCCAAGGCATATGGTATCCCATATGGCCCGACCTTTGGAAAGTTGGCAGGAGGCGAGAGCGTGACCGTTGGCGATACGGTCATCACGCCAGACATGGTTCTTGGACCGCCACGACTCGGCAAAGGAATCGCGTTCATTGACCTGCCAACCCCTGATTACATAGAAAACCTGGTCAATCGGCCAGAATGGAATTCGCCCTCTGTGACGACAAATCTCGAGGCCTTTGTGTGGATTCTTGGCCCCGGTCTCGGGGAACATCCCAAACTGCGCGAGTTCATGTCACGTATGTCCCACTGCAAACACACAGTATCCAGTACCGACTACAACCCGAACTATCTGGCCTTGGCCGGTGTTGCAAGCGGGTCGGTGCGTATGGCACGGATTAGACGCGAAAACCATCCGATTCCGATCCACGACAATGTGACCCTTCCGCAACCTGGAACTTCCACAGCCAAGTCGACGACTACGGCCGAGATCAAAAAAACACTGCCATTCAAGCCTTTGGAGCCTGGTCTGATTATCGAGTTGGAGCCTGAGACCAAGATCAATTCCTCCCTAGTGGCACCGCGGTTCAACGCGGACGAGGTGATGCGGAAAATGCCCGAGGCCGTTGAGAAACGCGTGGCTACAATTAACAAGCGGGTCAAAAAGTACTATTTCCAGAAACAACTGAGCGACTTTCAACGGGATCTGCCTGGGCGTGATGCAGAGATCTTCACATTGGGCACGGGCTCATCGGTACCGTCGAGGTATCGCAATGTCTCGAGTACTCTTGTCAGCGTGCCCGGATACGGTTACTATCTACTCGACTGTGGTGAGAATACACTCGGTCAGCTAAAGCGCGTTTTTGAGCCCGAAAAGCTGCGAGAGGTCCTACAGAACCTGCGAGTTGTATGGATCAGCCATCTTCACGCGGACCATCATCTAGGTACCGCGGCTGTCATCCAGGCCTGGTATAAGGAAAACTACCCCAACGGAGCTCCCGAAACCGACGAGCTTGAGACCGACATGGCCAAAATCCTGAAAGAAAAACGCTTGTTTGTAGTCTCAGAGCCCATGATGATTGGGTGGCTCCAAGAGTATGCCAGCGTGGAGGACTACGGCTTCGGCAAGATCGTGCCCTTGACGACCTATACGTTCACCAGAGAAGGCGGTGATGGTTCGTTCGAGTCCAGACTGGCTTACCGTCACTGCCGGGCTGATGGCACGTACCCCGGGCACGACACTGATGAAGGAAAACCCAAAACTTCGTCTCTCAGCTTCAACGAAGAAAAGTCTTCCCTTGCCCCTTTGCTCCGCAAAGCAACCGGGCTTTCCGAACTCCTGACCACGAGAGTGTCTCACTGCAAGGGCGCCATGGCTGCCACCCTCGTCTTCCCCGACGGTTTCAAGGTCTCGTTCTCGGGCGACTGCCGACCCTCTCCAGCCTTCGCCGCCATCGGCCGTGGATCAACGGTGATGATCCACGAGGCCACGTTCCAGAACGACATGGCGGGATCAGCCCTGGCCAAAAAGCATTGCACGGCTGCCGAAGCCCTCGAAGTGGGTCGCCGGATGAAAGCCAAATCCATCATCCTCACCCACTTCAGTCAGCGATACCAGAAAGTCACGCATGTCGAACGAACCGACTCTCGCCCCACGGACGAACCCGAAGAACCGGCTGGTCAAGAGCCCGACCAGCTGGACATTCCAGACGACGAGGAGCCCGCATTTATACCGGGCTCCATGCCTCCCATAATGTTCGAGGACAACTTCATGGCCCAGGCGAAGCCGGTGGATGTCCCGGTGGTCGGAGCGTTCGACTACATGCGCATCCGCGTTGGCGAGATGCCCCTCACCCAAGCGTATGCTCCCGCGATCGAGAAGCTGAACGAGATCCTCGAGCGCATGTCCGGTCAGGAGCAGGAGGAAAATAAGAAGATGCTGGAAAAGCAGGCCGCCGAGATCATGAAGCAGAAAATGGAAAAGCACGCCAAGCCCGGGAAATTAGGCAAAAAGGCCAAAAAGGCCTCCTTTAAGGCGAACGCTGAAGCAAATGACGCTACTCCTGAACCCGAACCTGCCCCCCCGACGCCCGCCCCCAAGGCTGACGAGAAGCCGCAGTCCAAACACTCGATCTGGAGTGCCAGCGAGAGTGAAAGCGGATGGGACACCAGCGACTACGAGGAACTCGACCTCGAGCCGGTGACTCCTCGCAAACAGAGCCCTCCCAAGAACTACAGCCCGCCCATGACCCGGTCTCGGTCCAAGTCGCAGAAATCGAACTAGGCATAGGGGAGAGTGTAGGAGGACTGGGAAGTATATATTCACCAGCCTTTGTTATTCTTTTGCATTTACTGTATAGATAGATGGCCTGAAAGCATAATTGGTTATACCTTTGTTATTATTACTTGATAGAGGGTTGGTTTTTCTGGCATCCGGCTTCTGTGTTTGCATCTCTCTTATTTTTTTGTGAAATCCTGATATTTATCGGCGTGTGTATAAACAGGGCCTGGATTGTTGTTTCTGGGTGATATTGATATTCAAAATAGATCATCCTTACTCTTCCATCAGAGAATCCTTGTCGACATCCACAAAATAGAAGGAAAGAAAAAGTAAAAATATTGTATCGAGAAAAAAGATTAGATCATCTGTTTAGCCTTTCTTTGAGCGCCCCTTTCCCCCTATATTTTTTGTATATGTATTCTCTCCAAAGCGAGCAAAAAGAGTGTAGATAGATAGATACTAAGAGGGGGAGGGACAAGAAGAAACTACACTATACAAGAAAGCAATTACGTCCGTCCTGTTCTAGAAACCAGCTTGGATCTTCTCCTTCTCGTCCTTACCATAGAGACCTTGGCCGAGGTTCTGTACACATTCACTGCTCCAGTTCTTCGGGGTGAATTTGTCAACGATCTCCTTGAACGCGTCTAGTGTGCAGAAGGTATCGTCGCCAGGAAGATGGTTCTGGGGCTTAGCGGCGCAACCGGGGATGCGGACGGGGCGGTCATTGTAGCGGATACGGATATAGTGCTGCTTCATGGTCTGGCGTGCGGAGTCAGGGAACGAGGACAGAGGGGCCCGGGCCATGTCAGACGGCGGAGGCGGGGTGTTGTTGTTGGACGAAGAACCACCGCCCAGGAAGGAGAAGAAGCCCGGCTTTTTGGTGGCGATGGAAGGGCTGGAGAATTCCTCCAGCACGACTCCTGCGTTGTCCCCGGATCCTTGCTTGGCCTTGGAGAAGAGCTCAATGGCAATGGAAGAGGTGAAAGGCGGCCAGATTCCGTCGAAGGCTCCCGTGCTGCCTAGGATAGCGGCCAGCGTCGTGTCGTGGCATCCGCTCATCGCGAACTTGATGGCCTTGCCGTGCTCGGTGGAGGAGCCGGAGGCCGAGGTCTCGCTGCGCCAGCCGCCGTCCACGGCGGTGCTGACCATGCGGTCGACCACGTCACCCATCAGGCCTCCAATGCCGAGCTTCCGGTACTCGTTGCTTTCCGTGTATCCGGCGAACCATTCGTCCACGGCAATCGTGTTCAAGTGTTGTCGGCTCTTCTTGTCGTAGAACTCCGAGGGGAGTCTTGTGGCGGGGCCGTGAGCGAGACTGGCGTTGATGGTGTCTGCAATACCCGACAGACGAGGATGAGAGTCAACGGCGACCTTGGGGGAGCTTTCCGGCATCCATTTTGATAGAAGACTGTTGATGTAGTTCATTTCATCGGTGTCGTTCCCTGTAGATTTGGAAGTGATTGTAAGTAAAAATTGCCTCCCATTATAGTATTTGATCCTCGCGAGATCAACGTTCAGAGAAGAACAACGTACATCGAAGTGCGGCCCTGTCGGCGAAAAGCTTCGCGAGCTGTCTAAATCGACGACAGTTGCCCTCGTTAGGGAAGAGCGTCTCTTCCGACACAGAACGAGCAACAATCACGGGAGCTGGGAAATCTTGTGTGCGAGCGCCGGGAGGGTACATGCCCCAGAAGGCTTGTTGAAGGGACTCGAGAGCGCGCGGGATAGGCGTGGTGCGAAGATACATGTCCTCGGTATCAGTCTTGATCTGTGGCATGAATCCAAGCTGATCCACGTAGAGATGTCTCAGGCGCTGGCCGAGAGCAAAAGTGGTTTCACGACCCTTGTCTGTCAGTTCACCATGTTGACTATATCAGTCAGTAACATGCGGCATTCCTCCGGTTCGTGCTCGCGATGGGATCCAAGACTTGCCAGATACCCTCGATATCACCAGTCGCGCCAACCGCCACCACTGATTCATCATTGTCTCCAAAGGTCTCCATCTTTCTCCGCCATTGGAAGCCGTTCCACGAGGAGACGTCTTGGTTGCTTGCCGCCATTTGGATCATTTGACGTGCGACGTTGCAGTACGGCCAATCTTGACAGGGGAGCAGGATTAGACTAGCGGTTTCGCAGACGATGGGGTAAGGATAAGGGATGAATTACATGGAGCAAGGCCTGCCTTCAGGATATCAGCATGTGTCAATCAATTGAGAGGGGAGCTTGTTCCGATGTACAGTACATTTTGAAAGCGCGAAGATACCGGCGTACGTTCACCTGGAGGTTGTATCATCAGTTTCCGGAGATCATTCAAGTCCAACCAAATTTCCAAAGGCCCTCACCATGACGAAGGAACTGTGCCATTGATTAGCTCGCAATCGACGGGGGCTGCCGATAGTTCACGGAGACCCTTACCACCTGGACCAACTGCAGCTTCAAATCCCGAGGATAGAGCTGGTCAAGCTCTTCCTTGGAGTAATGCTCGCGAGGAATAAGCGTTGTCATTTCCGCAGAGGTGTCGATGACAAAACACGAGGCAAGACTGCCCTCCTCTTAAGAAATGAGGACTTGATCTGGATGGGAAAAGGCAGACCGTTAGTGATGCCTCAGGTTGGGCCGAGGATGATGCAGAAGGCGGTGGGTGGGCCCACGTGCCCGTGGATGATGTAATCGCATGGCCAAATCCAAAGGCTTCAAAATGGAACCGGTTATACTAGGGGTGTATGTCGTATCTCAAATAGGATATCGCTAAATTAAAATCTACTCCAAAATAATCACTCACATAGGCTTTTTCATAAGACCTATATGGGTTGTATCTTAAGTCTTGCATGGAGCCGGACGGGACGGCGTATTTATCTCTGGGTAAAGTAAGGTAGGCTGATACCTAAATGATACGCCATTTCCCACATTTGATACCTAATGAAACGGAACTCTCTCACCCTCAATCAATCTCGATTACCTCAGCTCCCAAGCCTTGAGGCTCAAGTCTATGAGAAACATTTTTCTGAGAGAATAACCGATATTGCTTTGGATACGTTTTCCTCAAGTAGTCCTTCCCGCTAGCCCAGGTAGTAAATAGGGGAACAATCATTCCCCCAGACAGACTCACTTTTCTATTGGGATTGAGCAGAGAAATGATTGTCTTTTGCTCGTTCTCTCTCACCATAGAAAAAACACGCCCGAATTGATGATTTCTGTACTTCTTTTCCAATATCGATGCTTCGCGCTCTAGATGCCCCATGCTTAGGTAGTATAACAAAATGTCAGTATTACCCTCGGGGATGCCAAGTTTGTCCTGCAATAGCTCATTGCGCAATTCTTGAATCCAGCGATGGACAAGGGCCTTTTCACATGGCCTTGGTTGGCGGTATGGCAAGGGTAAATTTTGCCTTATACCATAACCTGGTTGGATGTCGGTAGGTCCGCACTTGAGCGTATGGTAGACAAGATTCGCTTGCATCAGATCCTCAATCATAATAGAGAGAGCCGCGTTATCGTTGAGCTCATCAATCGGTCTCAGTGCAAAAACACATGCATCATCGGGGGGTCGTGCGGCTGTATCCATTGCGACCACCAAAACTGTGCCATAGCCGGATAGAAATGGTTGAATCCGTGTATCCAAATAACCGTGAGCAAAGGGCGATATATTTGTTTGCGGACTCTGGCGACATCGTGGGCATCGATCATGGGCATGATGCTCCTCATCGATTATGCGGGTGTGCTGCATCGAGTTGCGCTTCCAAGACATATCACCATGCTTGGGTGGACCTTCATTCCTCATAGCAAGAACCTCTTTTTTTGTGTACCCCTCACGAAGAGCAGCCCTCATTTCATTGCGTGGAACTTTTGTGTATCGTTTGGGTTTCCACAGGTTTCGCTTCAAGTACTTCATGATGAAGGTCCTGACATGGTCATTGCGTGTATACACGAGGCCAAGGAAATCGACCGGTGGCGCGAAGTCCTCTCTGCGGCGGACAGGCAGAGGATAAATAGTAGCCGAGGTATTGGAAATAGCGGCTGGAAGCACTTACCAAGGAGATCCTGTTCGGAGGCACTCGACACAATCCTGCAGAACTCTCTGAGAACAACGTCGTTCGGCTTGGTCCAGGTTTTCGATGCCCTTGCGGCGTACGGAGAAGTTTGCATAAGTCTTCAAGGCACGAAAAGCAGCTTTGGAGATGGCGAAGCATGAAAGTTGTCGTGTAATCTCCCAAGATGGTGTGATATACCAGCTGCACTCGATGAGCGCGTAGAAGTCTTCTGCTTCTCCTCCTTCTGGTACTGAGTGAGAGGTATCAGTCCAAAGGATTTCGAGAAGATGAAGGTCGTTCTCATTTATCACTAGAACATCGTTAAATTGTGCCACAAAATTTATAATATGTCGCGCCGCCTTTTCCGTGCTATTAGCATTGTTCTGTCGGCCCCCAATAACCTCTAAGAAACTCGGAAGTAGGCTCTCTGTCAGATAAAATCAGTCAAACTGATCTTCTGTCAATAAGGCAGAACGGACAGTGCCAAACTTCGAGTTTGGAATCCGAAATTTGAGCATTGTTTCATGATCCAGTGATGATTGTGAAGACCATTCCTCTGCCACAGGACAATCTGACTCCCTATCCTCTTCTAATACTGTGCTTGGGGGCCCTGGAATCCAGTTAGATATATTCCTGCGCATAGAAAATATCTCACTGTCGACGACGCTGATCTGATCAAAGGCTTGCCCGGTGAGCAACGATTTTATTTGTTTCAAGATCGCGGTGCGGTAGATATCTCTGGCCTAGTCCATTATGTAGTCGACGATAAGTAATAATTGCAATGCATGGTCTTTATGCATCAACGTCTCCGACCATAGTAAAGTTACAGCCTTTCCCAAAGAGAATTAGCTCTCCAGTACTCGTTATGGGAATGGCCGGAATTTGCGATCGCGTACTGTGCGGTACAAAGTACCGGACCAGGACCTGACTTACATATTGTGTTGGCTTCCCGTCAGCTCCTCTAACAAGATGGGACGCATAAATTCTCCATGCGTCGCCCCGGAAGCCCAGAAACCAGACCAAAGGCTCAAAACTATTTTCTCCAGACGAGCAATTGACGTATGAGCGAAGGCCTTCTTGCAATTGCAAGAGTGCATTAATCGGGAATGCCGACTGCACCTGAATGGCGTCAAATCCGTTGGGACTTGTTTCGGACTTTGATTCCAGGAGCAAAATGGGAGCAGAAGCGGGTCCGATTGAGTCTTGAAAGGAGTCACCTGAAGGATGTCTGAGACCGTGTCATCTTCATCCCTGGCAATTTCCGGTCGAACGGGACTCGACAACAAGGTATCGAAGTTCTTGGTGTTTTGTAAGCCAACGACGCAGTCAGGAGCTTGCTTGGGAAGCTGTGATCTGACAAGCTCATCATATACCACAAATTCTTGGGGGCATTCGCATGATTTCCTCTGTCTTCTACGTCGATCGAGTTCTTCCGCATGTTCAGTTTGAGGGTTGTTTAAGGTGGCCTGGATCTCAGATTGCCATATTCTCGCTCGGCATTTTGGACTGTCAAATGTTAGCGAAATAGCTTATCAAAGATCAGGCAAAGCTACTTGACAACGCAAGCCGCCCGTCCTCGCAAAAGCCTTGTGCAAAAAGACCTACCAAGCAACCTCCGCCGAGAACCTCATGAGAACGTCATTCTCCAGCTCAAAGCGCCAACCAGCTTCGTTGCGCTCTTAGGAAAACAAACTCTGGGCGCGCTGATTGAGCCATTCTGCCCGAAATTTGATCTGTTGCTTCCAGGGCTCATTGGAAGATCGGATGCTCACCCCAGCCGAATATGTATCGAACGAGTAACTTCCCAGCGTTTTGATGTTGTTGAACGTGTCCACGTGCAATGCGGGCCGATCCTCCCCGGGCAGTCGAAATCGAATACTATACCGCTTCATGAGCCGCCAAAGCGACTGTAGATGGTCTTCCGCCATCATCGAGACCAGTCTGCTTGGGTCAGCGGGGTAGGAAGCAAAAGTACGTTTCCTGCTGTTTTCTGCGGTCAGCCTTGCACTGAGCAACCAGCTAGGTACACCTTCAGAAACACTATTATAATTCACAGTACTGGCCAGGGAGACTTTATCTGCTCTTCCAATCCGGCTCTCTGGATCACTTCTGAGCCTTTTCTCTTGGCTTCGTTCAGAATCTGGTGTTCACTCATGGTCAATAATTCGCCGTTTTCCACCAACAATTGGCCATCGACTACCACCACATCCACATCCCTTCCAGTCGCAACATAGACCACATCACTGACAGGGTTAAGGTATGGCTGAAGTTGCGACTTCTCCGTGTTAATGGCCACGAAATCCGCCTTCTTGCCGATTTCCAGGCTACCAACAAGGTCTTCAAGACCTAGAGCTCGCGCTCCGTTGATAGTAGCCATCTCTAGGGCGGTTTCTGCGGGAACCAGAGCCGGGTCATATGAAACACTCCTATGGATAATAACAGCAAGTCTTATCTCTTGTAGCATGTCACAACTGTTATTGCAGGGAGCCCCGTCTGTACCAAGACTGACATTGACTCCTCCAGCAGGTAGCTCCGGCACGGGGCTAATGCCAGAAGCTAATTTGGCGTTTGAGGTTGGGCAGTGCGCTATGTGGGTGCCAGATTCCGCTAGCCTTGGGATATCTTTGTCTTTATCCAGGTGCACCATGTGAACCAGTACAGTTGATGGCGACAGCAGGCCTGTGACATCAGCCCATGAGACAGGACTATGTTCCAGAGAAGCGAAGTATTCGAACTGCTTTCTTGTTTCTGCGCAGTGCATTGTAATTGGAATCCCATAAGAAAGGGCGACGGAGGCCAATTCTTTCATTTGAGAATGCGGAGCCCTGAATACGATTCTTTTCAGCGTCCTCCTGTCAAGCTCAGATAAAGCTGGTCTTACAGTCCCGCCGACGCGACCCCGAACCATACCCGAATTCGATCATTCGCAGCGCCGTTCCACTTTCTCCAGGCCTCCACCACGTCGGGTATTGAGTTGTCTGGCATATTACTTTCTTTGGCAGGATTAGGAGCGAATTGACCCAAGCAGCCTCGGATACCGCTTTCTTGAACCACCTGACAGAGTCCATCAAAATTATGCTGTGAGAGAAACTGTTTGTGGGCCGGTTAGTTCGGTCTGCGATAAGAAGCCTACTTAATCTCCGACGAAAGAGGGAAGTAGAACCATGTGATGCATACCATACTCTCTAGAAAGCATGTTGTCCCTGATTTCAACATTTCGGCAATACTAAGTTGCACTGACACATAGGCATCTTCACTAGTCATCGCGTGCTGCAGTGGACGGATTCTATAGTCGAGCCAGCTGTGTAGCTCTTTGTTGTCTGCTGTTCCCCGTATCAACGCTTGGACAGTATGCATGTGTGTCGATATCAACCCTGGTATCACAATCCGTCCGCTGAGATCATATTGCTGATCATGAGGATATTTGACAAGTAAAATGTTGGTTTTGCCCAAGTCCTGGATGGCATTTCCCTGGACATAGATGGCACCATCTTCAATGATGCGTCGATCAGAATCGACAGTAATGATGGCTGCGTGAGTGTAGAGCATATTCAAATCAACTTGCCAGAAAATAGCTAGAAGAAATCGGTAAATCGACGGTACTCTCAACTATTGGTAGTCCTTGAGGAAAGGTTGGCAAGCAAGACGGGTGGGGCGGTAGAGAACTGCACATGACTGCATGCACCTCTCATCCCTACCCTTGGATCCTGCAGCAGTTCAGCCAAACTTGAACCTATCAAACTCATAGACATGCAGCATCGTCCTGGGTACCTTGGAGCTCATGTGCATGGACGTATCAAAGTTTTACCTAAATGTGCCGTATGACTGCTAACTTATGCTAGGTTTGAGTGTAAGTATAACTTTGTTATACTACCTAAGACAAGTATTATGTGTATTAAACCCGCCTATTTCTTCGCAATGCTTCTCTTGCCATCTCCAAAATATCCCCCCTTTATTCGGCCATCGGGATCCCGTTTGTCTCGAATACGCACAAGCTGCTGGTGATTATCCGCCGTCCAGTATTCAGCGAAGCGTAGATCGAAATCCGAATCTCCAATATATGACCCAATGGATTCGCCTTCAATCTGACTCATGATTTGTTGCAACCACTCCACGCACCGCTGGTCATCTTCCCTGTTTTCCCAGATAAGGTAAACCGCGAGATAGTGATCTGATCGCATACTGAGCGCCATTTCGGGTAGTTCCTTTCTACTCCATGGACGCATCGAAGTCCAAAAGAGATATGAATCTTGGTGCGGGAGCGTAAAACACGCCTTTTCTAAAAGACCGGGCACATCTGCATCATTTCGGAGGTACACATTGTCGGAACGATACCGGTGGTTCTTAGGATGCAGCAGGCTCATGATCTCATAAAGATTATCCAGACTATCCTTCAGACAGAACGATTCATGTAGCGTGCCTACAGGCCTGGAATCCTGAACAGGCTGGAGCGCGTGTATGGCGTCCTCTTCGGTATTTTTCATGCTAGTGAAATAAAACGCGAAGACCGGCGACCCATCGTCATATTTAGCCTTCGCAGTGATTTCTGTGTCACCATCCAACGTCTGTACTAAGGAAAGAGCCCATTCGAATGCCTCGTAGTATAGTCTTTGAGGGTAGATATACATTGAGGAACGGATCTCTCGCGGCAGTGGTATCAAACGCACATGGAATCGCGTAATAACGCCCGGGAATGCTATGCTTTCAGTCAGAACGTCGAGACTAATAAAATCTGCGAGTGGCAGACACAGACCTGGCCCGGCTCCGCGAGAAGCCCAGAAGAGGTCTTGGTTATGCTGTGCATTGCAGTGGACCAGCTGGCCCTGCGCAGTGACAACATCTACGGCCTCGACAAACTCACAGCCCCATCCCCAGTTCTGTAAACCGTTAACAATGCCTCGCGCATGACAAGAGAAGGTACTGCCTGATGGAGAAACATACTCCACAGTTCCACCCCATTCCGCCTTGAAGCAAAAAGCCCCCCAATCCAACATCACCGCAGTGACCTCCGGGAAACATCAAGGCATGGGTAGCAAGGCGATCATTGAGCTCCTTGCTGGTGATGCTAGGCGTTACAATCGCGACTCTCTTTACAGGATCAACCCTGAGGTGCTTCCAATCGCCCATATCGATCAAGATCGAGTCATCTTGGACACTCCATACTGGGAATGAGTGGCCCCCTGCCCGCACCGAGACATGACATTCACGCTGAATGGCCAGCTGCACGGCCGCAATGATATCACTTTCGCTAGTCGCCTTGACAATCGCCAATGGGAATCGATTTGGGCAGTACTGGTTGAAGACATGGTCCAGACGTGCAGCCTCGTACACTCGGGCGTCTGCCGTGTCCCTCCAGATAATCTGCATGTCTTTTCTTGGAAGTTTGGGTCCTCGTTTAATTTCCTGCTCTTAATCAGGCTAGGTATCACGTCCAAGACATTTGTGGGATTGATGATTTTATCGAGTGGTGAAGGAAGAATGAAACTGAGAATCAACCAGGTAAGGTGGACAAGCAACGTTCACGTGCGGGGGTCCCCGATATTCTCGCGGATACTCGACCATGACATCCCAGTCCACTAGTTGAAGAGCATTTACATTGCAATTCGGACTGCAAAATAGATAACATATACAAGAATGATTTTGTCGATCCACATTTACGTGGGAATGATTTATCTCCGGGAAATGTTGATCAGTCGACAAAGTCGGAGTTGGAAGAGAGCAAGTGGAAGAGAGAGAGAGAAAGAGGCACAAAAAGGCGGAAAAGCGAGGCCGAGCGAATAATGCCGCCAAGCCCGTCGGGGTTCCCGGTCTGATCGCCAGAACGCACCGCATCTTCTTATCCTCGTCCATCAATCATATCTCGCCGCCATCTCTAGCTCTTCATCGGCCCTAAATCGCTTTCGATTTCCTCTTAGTCACGGCTGCCTGGATCCTTCCGAGCAGGCGAGCATAATACACCCCCGTCGACAGAAGTTGCTCGCTTCCCCTTGTTCAACGCACCCAAGAAGCTTTCCCCCACATCATCATCGGGGTAGTATAGGGCAACCTCATTTGTATGATTAGGTCGTGAGAACTGCCTCCTCTGCTGTGACTCCAATTGTCTCCGACCGAATGATCAAGCTTCAATGACAATGTCCTGGAAGTGTTGAACTACGACCCTCTCGTTCTGGTTCTGGTCCCTTGCAGCAAGTCACCTTCAAATATCCTTGATGGATATAGATCTTTCCCCGAATCCGATCAAGTTCCTGGGCCAGTGTTACACGGTAGCTGCACAGAGCTGTGGGCTGTTGGTTTCCCATTTCTCGGCATCGTGATTCCTCAACTCTTTGCACGCTCGGGTGACACCTTGAATCCTGTCTTTATCTCGGTCATCCCCTTGAACACCGTTAAAACTTTAAGCGACATTGGTAAGTCCTTTCTGCTATCCCACTTCGTCTGGTGTGAGCTATTATTGAATTGCTCACGGCGTGCTGGGTAGTCAATTCCGAACCACTACGTTCACACAGCCGAGCGTTCGTTTGAATAATCAGTTGGCTTCTCGGTGTTTGTCACTCATGGAGGTAAGAAAATCTCACTTTTTCCCTAAATGCCCCTCAAACGACCTATGGAGGAGAATTTGTCTTGTTATACTCTCCTGTGACTGGTCGAGTCAATTTTGCTGCCTCATATGTTTTGCTGTTCTTTAATGCACATCACGCCCAATGTCCCTGGATACCAAAGCGGCTTGTAGCTTCGGCGCGGCTGGTTGCTTGAAGGACACATTGAAATCCCTCAGATAGGTGTTTGGAGTGGATGTACAGTGTTTGCTTTAATGTTGTTCGTCGATTGCTCTTCCCCCTTCGATTGCACGCTAGGCAGCTCTTTCACTGTCCAGTCTCCCCTGTCCATCTCTATGCCACGTGCCGTGCGCTCGGGAGATTTTAAGCAATGACCCAAAGCCTTAAAGAGCAAGAGCTCACTGGATTGTTCCTCTATTTGCATGTTGATGCTCCTCTTTCTCATCGCTGCACCACTCTCCTCTCTTCCAACATCTGCACTCTGCCCGCAAGATGGCTCCTTCGTCACTTCACCCCCGTCGTTGGATCGACTTTGGTCCGGAAAGACATCTATTCTCAGATGTTTCTACTTTGCAAGGAAGATCTACAATTTGCAAGACCAGTGCCGAACTAAAGCTCGAGAGTATCTTACAGGTCACGAATCATTCCCCCGGACAGCCTGGGCAGGCGAAGCCAGGCCAGCTTGCAGCCACGAAACCTCAAGATCCTAAACCTCGTCTCCTTTTGATGGGTCTTCGTCGGTAAATATCGCAAATAAACCTGCCCTTCTTTACAGTAGACCGAACTAACGAGAACCAGGAGTGGGAAATCCTCCATCGCAAGTGTTGTCTTTCATAAGATGCCCCCAAATGAAACCCTCTTCTTAGAGTCAACTACACGCATCCAGAAAGATTCCATCCAGTGAGTTTATCTATCACACGCGCATAGGCCTTTGCATAACACCAGCGGCAGCTCTTTCATGGACTTCCAGGTCTGGGACTTTCCGGGTCAGCTGGAATATTTCGAGCCCTCTTTTGACCTCGAAGACATTTTTGGAAGCCTCGGTGCGCTCGTCTGGGTCATCGACGCCCAAGATGATTACCTGGACTCTGTCGCGCGCTTAAATCGTACTATCTTGACTGTTCAGCAGTACTACCCAAACATCAACATCGAGGTCTTCATCCATAAAGTTGACGGGCTCTCGGACGAGTATCGCACCGACACTTTCCAGGACATCGTGCAGCTAATTTCTGACGAACTGAGCGATGCCGGATACGAGAACGCCCCCGTCCATTACTATCTCACTTCTATTTACGACTATTCCGTTTTCGAAGCTTTCAGTAAAGTGATCCAGAAGCTGATTCCCAACCTGTCCACTCTCGAAAACTTGATCAACACCCTGGCCAACAACTGTGGGTTCGAAAAGACTTATCTCTTTGACGTCCTGAGCAAGATCTATATTGCGTCTGATACTCGTCCAGTGGATATGTCCTGCTATGAGATGTGCTCCGATTACATTGATGTCATTGTGGATATCTCTGAGCTATACTCATGGGATCATCCGGACCGCAAGCCCAAGGGTGATCAAACACAGGAGGCAGAGAGTCATGTCGTTCTCCACGACGAAACAATGATTCATTTGATGGAAATGAACAAGTGTGTTTTCACAGCCTTGACAGGCGAAGGAGTATGCTGACTGTTGTTAGATATCTTTGTCTAGTTTCCGTTATCAGAAATCCCGAATCCAAAGAAAAGAAGGGACTGATTGACATGAACTGTCGCACCTTCCAGGAGTCGCTCAACGATGTTTTCTCTCGCAGTTGGGAGCAGGAACAGGAACAAGCGTCCGATCGCTTGGAGCAAGTTCCCAGCTGATTGCCCTTTTTCCATAGTCCGTTGGTAGTATTTTGGCCTTACTTTTTTGTGAATACCATCATATTCTGGTATGATACATTCCCGAGGCACTTGAATCCGACCTGGGATTGCATCGCCTCGGCTCAGAAGTCTAGGTAGGATTAGGAAGAGGGTTGCGTTGTCCGCAGTGTATGTACACGGATCGATCGCTGGAATTTCGATGTTATGAGCTTCTTCGGAGTTGGATATGCCTCGTTTGTACCAACCAATCTAGCTCATTTCATTTTGCCAATATGTTTCTCGAATTTATAATAATACCTCTAAAATTATTGGGTGCTCGCACCAAGGCATTAAGGCAACCAGCAATAGTGGGTCCACTTGGCGTCTTTTTTTTTTTTTTTTTTTTTTTAGTTCAGTAGAAAAACCGTCACCAGAGCTTTTCCATCATTCTTCAACCTTCTTCCTTGAACGACCCCAATCGAAAAATGTCGACATGACAGTAGCCTTCTGGGCGGCCAAGCTTTATGCGGCTTGAAATATGCACTTCTTAGCATCGATTCAACTAGCCACTTCTTAACATCGATTCAACTAGCAGCTCTTCTATTCCACTGTAGAACAAGAATTTGGTGAGTCGCATTCTCTTCCAACCAGCACTTTCACACCCCCATCTCCAATCTCGATGATGAAAATCATTTCCTACATTCGCAGTTTCCACGCTAGCCGTCGCGAGAACCCATTCTAGACGTGCTCTGTGCGCAATTTCTTCCTTGGATGTCTGAGAGATTTGCCGTTGCAGCTGATGCAGTTTCACGTTGTCTATTTCTTGAAGGCCTCTTGCTGACTGACATCTTTAGTAGTTACGATCCGTATGTCCTGGATATGGGGCTTGATACTGGGGATGGAAGGACTGCAAGAATACGATCGGTTTGTCGGGGTCGCGCTCTGCGATTTATTAGGATTTCCCGGGGATTCGTCGCATCATGCATGAAATAATATAATAATATCACGAATTTTCATAAAGAGACCGGAGAGCTTCCGATTGAGCGAGTGCAAATTTCGTAGAGCTAAAAGGGGTACTCCGTGGACATGCAGCGATGTGCCTCTATCGCCAATCTCAGTACGGAGAAGTCTCTTAGCGCCGAAAGAAACAGGCTAGAAATGACCATAGCCATGAAACCAGACATGTCACACCATCTGCATACCTAGTCTGAACCGGACGCGCGGAACATACTCGGTAGCAAGTGGAATTAATCGATATGATAGCTGTCCTCTACGCAAATTAGCATTAATCAGTCAATCTACAAACAGCTCCGCCGCCCCTCTCTCCCCTCCCTCTCACTTTCTCTTTCAAACTCCTCACTCCCTCACCACCATCACAACTCCTACACAGGCTGACAACCACCATGTCAGACCTTCGTCAAAGAAACACCAAATCCGCCAAACCAACGGCCGGAAATGACAGTCCCGCCGCCCCGCGACGACGCAATGAGGCAGCCGCCTCCAAAGCCGGAGGCATCGGCGTTCTCGATATCCTGCGCCTGGTGCTCACACTGGCGGTAGCTTCCTGCGGGCTGTCGTACTACATGACCTCGTCCGAGTCATTGCTGTGGGGATACCGGCCCTGGTATACCAGGGTGCCGGTGTTGATGCGATATCTGGTACGTTAGAAAAGATCAACAAGTTCTTTGTTCAATTCCTTTCCGAGAGATGTTTTGTTTTCAAATCCCTCCTATTGGCCGGGAGAGAAATTGACTCGACCGGATGGACTTGATCATGTTCGTCTATGTCTACGTCGTTGTCGTCGTCATCATCGCCATCATCCACTAACCATCGCATGAAACCGTTCAGCAAGGACCTCTTTACCTGACGCCCGCCCAACTCGCCCCTCACGATGGCTCCGATCCGTCCATCCCCATCTACCTCGCCGTGAACGGCAGCATCTTCGATGTTTCCGCCAACCCGATGATCTACGGACCGGGCGGACACTACAACATCTTCGCAGGGCGCGACGCCACGCGGGCGTTCGTAACCGGTTGTTTCCAGGATGACTTGACGGCCGACATGACGGGCGTGGAGGATATGTTCATTCCGATCGAGAACGACCCCGAGGAAGAGAAGACGCTGAGCAGCGGGGAGAAGAAGACGCGGCGGGAGCAGGACCTGCGCATGGCCCGGAACCAGGTGCACAAGCAGGTGCAGCACTGGGAGAATTTCTTCCGCAACCACAAGAAATATTTCGAGGTGGGCAAGGTCGTGGGGTTGGAGGATCTGCCTAAGGAGACGAGGGAGCTTTGCGAGCAGGCGAAGCAGCAGAGGCCGAAGAGGAAGAACTTGAACAAGAAAAAGCAAAAAGAGCAGCAGAAGAAGCAGAAGCAGGGAAACTGAGGACGAGTATATAGATAAGGTTAGGCTAGTTAGGTTTTGAGGCCGAATTGTATAGTATGGGTCATCGATTCTCGGTTTGGGTTGGGTTAAATTGACTGATATTGGGCACTTATCAGAATGCACATTATCTACGTGCCGAACGGAGCGGTTCGTTTCATACTGCTCAAGGTATAGGCCTACGCATCTCATCTCCCAGAAAAGATCTTCCTCCTGAGCAGACAGACGAGCCTCTTGAGGCTTCAGTTTATGATCATAGGTTTTACTTGGCACGTCCTGTAGCGCGACTTTTCGTTCGTTCACTCCGAAATTGATTGATTCGAACCACTATACATCATTCGCCCAGCCAAACTTCCGAATTTTGAGAGATATCATTCGTAGCAAAGTGAAAAGGGACCGCGAGAAAAAGAACTGGTCAGGAAACGTTTACTCGGCGGTGACGGCGCGGGCTAAATCGAGAAACACCCGGTTAGAAAATCGTCGATCGGAGTTGAAGTGATCACAAGTCATCGGTATAACATACTGTAGATGTTCATCTTGGAGTGGCCGACAACCTTCTTGATCTGGCCCTTCTCCTCGAGGTCAGCAAGAGCCCGGCGGGCCAAGCTGCCGTTGATCTTCAGACGGTCGACGAGGGTGGCGACGGTGATGAGACGGTAGGACTGGACATCCTTGTTAAGTCTCTCAGCAGTCTGCTTCTCGAGGACAACGGCGTGCTGGGCCTTGTCCTTAACTATGCGGCGGAAAAAAAAACGTCAGTCATTCGAGTCCTGAATTAATCCGATCATTTCCTATCATCGTTGTCGACTCCAGAAACCTGTTCCCCTCCTTGTCGAGAAAGGCGATAGATAGAATTCTTTTTTCATTCTTTTTCCACAATCGAAAGGGAACCGTTGATCGAGTTGACGATGGGGGGGGGAGTTGGAATGGTGGTGATTTGCATACCCTTGCCCTTGGACCACTTCTTGCGTGCGGGAGCCTAGAAATTGCCAGTATTAGTATAACCAAATCATTTCTGAGTCGTTTCGATGCGCCTGGATAGGAGGGCCATCACTCACCATCTTGAAGATCTAGTGTGGTTGTTCGACGGATGTGACTGCGCGACAAAGCAACGGCCAGAAGGGTGCGAGTCCAAGTGCGAAATTCGAGTGGGGAGGGTGTCGTCACGTGTATCTAAACCCTAAGCCCTGGCTGTCCTTTTTTTTTTTCAGGCGCCGCCTCGGTTAGCATTGACGGATGGTGGGCCTGTGATTGGTCGGTGAGGACTATATCGTCGGGATGCCCCAGGCAGCAAATATATGGTAAGTACGGAGTACTTGGGTAGTTATTACTACGTCCTGTGTCTTTTTTACATGATACCCTTGTGCATAGTCTTCGCTTGTCTTGTTTGATATCACATCATAAATATTTTCATATTCAGAAATGCAGACACTCGTAATCACCGTTAGATCCATAATCATCGGCTCATGTTCGCCCCGTAGTTGCCAGAAGGTAACCTCAGGTTGCTACTGATAGACTTAAGAACCTTGAATTGCGACACGACAATCTCGTCCTCGATATACCCAAGCACGTATTCATCTGGTGTCCCAAACCAAAAGACCGATTGGCCTCGTTGCTCTCGAGGCAACCATCTCACGTCGTAGCGCCCTGCATCATTTCTAGACGCCGGGATACGGACGATCGAAGGCTGTCGGTCAAGCGACCAGTGCCGCACAGCAGCGCCTGTATTGTTTGTTGTGGTGACAAGAAACTCGGGCTTCGAGGGATGCCACACAACTTGTCTCACAGGATGTTCGTGAGCGAGAGCCGACAGAAGTACCACGTTGGACTCCAGAGCCCAGATCCAAATGATACTAGGCCGCGACTGATCGACCGTGCATAGTAAATTCCCGCTGGAGCTAAACGCCATGATTGAGACTCCCCGTGGGGGTCCAGTGGGCTCGCCTATCGCACTAAATGCAGAAGACCCTGCGCATTCGTTATATTCAAGATCCCCATCCACGGTCGTAAATCGCTCACGCCAGATGCTAGGAGTGTTCTGATCCAATTGGAACGTGTGCGACAGTGTCATCGAGCAAGAAAACTGTTTTCGCGAGATCAGTCCGGACTCAGTGAGACAGCGAAAGGTGAGCGGTTACATACCGTTTTGCTTTTGAGAAGGTCAACGGTCCCGTCAACCTTTCCGACAGCTAGAAATTCCGAGGACCCGTTGCTGCTAGCAGGGCCCCATTCAATGTTCCTGACACCAAGGTCGAGAGATATGTCGGTACCAGGCGGGCCAGTGTATGTTCTGAAAGGCTGACCATCGGCGGTAAATATGAGAACCTTTGTACCGGCGCTCGCAGCGTCCCAAACAGCTATCCATCGGCCATCAGGACTCCATTTCATGCCTTGGGCATCTACCGTAGGTAAATTAGCCCGTCCAATCAGCTCGTATGATCGAAATTCGTGAATCGTTAGCACATCGACAGCATCAGGCTTGAGAAGGATGGCAAACTGCCTGGTCTTCGGTCGGTATCCGAAGCCATTGTAGTGGGAGAATTTAGGCGACTTGATGACTTGGCTGCAGCCTGTATCCAATCCATGTATAGAGACTTTCGCGTTGAACGCGTTGAATACTATGACTTCGTTCTCATCGCCGCCAAAGTCGACGTTTGTGGCGCCGGGTTCGATGCTATCGATTTCTGCATGTAATTGCATTGGTTCCAGCTGCCATACCAGGACTCGAGTGTCACTTGCATATAGCACTCTCTGCCTCGAAAGATCTTTGCCTTCGGGGGTAGGCAAACCGGGGGGCTGGCCATTGGTGGCTCGCGAGATCTTCAAGAACTTGGGTAGATTTTCTTTGACCTTCACGATTTGTACATCTTGGAACTCGGAAGATGTCGGGTTGAGGTGAAAGACGAGTTCCTTTGCATTTAGCTGGGAGACAAACTCCCCATCTTCCGAGAGAGAGACTGATGCCGATACTGCATAATCTGTTAGCAATTTGTTGGTTCCAAATCAACAAACACGGGGAGGTTTACCCCCAGTTCCGCCGGTGGAGTCCATTGTCGCTGATCTTCTAGTGAGAATAGAGCAGATGGTTCAGTGGCTGCCGTCAGGGTAGTGACGGATATTTACGGATAGAAGTGATTTTGGTTCACACATGTTCAAGTACAACATGCATTCTTGGGCCGCCAGGACGAGGAGATGGGGAGCTTCAGGTATTAAAGAGCAGCATTGTTGCCATGGCTTGTTTTCTATTGATGAACCGCGCCAAGCCTCTCTGGTGGATGACATAATCATGTATACAAGTTCCACGGCTCTCCCATAGTTCCTCTTTTCGGTGTTTTTTTGAGAATATTGGGATTACTCTCATTGTCCCCTATCAGATTCATGAGTTATATCAGCGCCTACAATTATACTTCATCTTCAAGTTCTTCTGTGCCAGTGATGTAATCATCGATTTTCACCGACGATAAGATAAGACGGCTCTTTATTGTTCCGCCCCGCGATAATCGCCGTCGAAAAAAAGTTGCCCGCAATCCGATCATTTGGCGGTCATTCATTGAGCAATTACGGTTCACCATCTTCCGGTCCAGATTTACTCTACCAAAATAGGGATTTTTCGATTCCTTGCCCCGTGGTTGGGGCGATACACACCCAGATTCACACCCTCAAATCTCGCGAAAATGGCAATTTCAGAAACGCAGCCCACTTCGCAGGCTCCCGCGGATGCGCAGAATGCGCCATCGGTCTCAGTGTCGGAGCCGAAGCAGATATTATTAGGGAGAGCTTTCTACGAGAGCTTGGGAAGTCCCAAGTATATCGTTGCTCCTATGGTAGACCGGTCGGAATTTGTCAGCGCGCTCTATGCTCTACAAACATTGTATTGCCCTAATGGACTAACCGTAGATAATAGGCCTGGCGCATGCTTACTCGTTCATTCATGCCTCCCGATGACCCCAAACCACTCCTTTCCTACTCGCCCATGTACCATGCGCGCTTGTTCCACGAGCAACCCGGCATCCGTCTACAACACTTCCGACCCACGCGCGACGAGACCGATCAAAACCCCGGCGCTCCGTACCTCGATGGAAACCCCGCCATAGACCGACCTCTTTTCGTACAATTCTGCGCCAATGACCCCGATGACCTCCTCAAAGCTGCACGGTATGCAGAACCATACTGCGATGCTGTCGATCTGAATCTTGGCTGTCCCCAGGGCATCGCGAAGAAGGGCCATTACGGCGCATTTCTCCAGGAGGACTGGGATCTCATATATAGGCTGATTAACCGACTACATACCGAACTTTCGATACCCGTGACCGCCAAATTTCGGATTCTGGAGACAAAAGAGAAGACGTTGGAATATGCGAAGATGATTCTATCTGCCGGCGCAAGCATAATCACACTCCATGGTCGCCGGAGGGAGCAGAAGGGCCATGAAACAGGCGTGGCTGATTGGAGCTACATTCGTTACATTCGCGACAACCTGCCTCCGGAGACGGTGATCTTTGCGAATGGAAACAATCTGAACTACGATGACCTGGAACGCTGTCTTGAAGCCACAGGTGCGGATGGAGTGATGAGTGCGGAAGGCAATCTATCAGACCCGGCGATCTTCAGCAAACCTCCCCCCGTTGGCAGCGAGACACGAGAGTACTGGCGTGGCAGGAATGGCAAAGGCGGTTACCGGATAGACGCAATTCTGCGCCGGTATCTGGACATCATTTACAAATATGTTCTCGAGCAGCCGGTCCCAGAGAGAAAGCCTCTGTATCTTCCTTCAGATCCCGTGGATGAGACTCCAGAAGCAGTCGCTGAGACCACCGAAGAAGTCACCGAAGGCCCGCCCAAGAAAAAACAAAAGAAGGAACTAAAGAAGGAGATGAGGAAGGAGAAGAAGGACAGGTCGAAACAGAAGAAGCTGAACTCTCCCAGCCTGGGCGTGATGCAAGGGCATCTTTTCCAGCTGCTTCGTCCCATGGTTTCTACGCACACCAACGTCCGAGACGCACTCGCTCGGTCACGACCCGGCGACATGCCCGCCTTCGAGCACGTTCTCACTCTTGTCGAGGCAACAATCAAGGACGGCCTCAAAGAATATGAACAATTCCCCGAGCGCTTTGAGGAGCCCCCTAATCAGGATCTAAAAGGGTCTAAGGCGACGATTGCTGAATACGGTAGGCCGTATTGGATTTGTCAACCACACATCCGGCCCTTGCCCGAAGAAGCCCTGGAGCTCGGCGCCCTCACTGCCAAACAAAAGAAGACTACAACGGACGGCGATTTTAAAGCTGAAACACCGTCGGAGAAAATGAACCCCCTTGCCGAATCCGATGCCACGCCTCAAGGATCGACTCCAGCTTCAGCTGTGGCAACGCCGGATCCTCTGGTTAGCGTTTGAAATAGACCCTCTCTCTGGATCTTCGTTTTTCTTCTCTTGCTCGGAGTTCTCGCGCACTGTGTTGATTCAAACAGGGCAGTGGGGGACGTACCTTTATAAATATCTCATTACGGAATTTATTTGCCGGAAGCATTGATAATACATTATAGTACATAACTAGAACTTACGCCAGTCATGCATACAACATTAGACCAAAAGCACATTTCACACTATCAAAGGATATCGGCCTTCCTATACAAACCATTGTATTAAATTCATAGCATCATCAACAGGCAACTAGTGGTATCTTAAAAGAGAAACAAAAAATAATCAGCCCGAGGCCACAGAACCATGCAACTCCATTCCTATCGCAAACACTCCAATATTTATATCGCATTCGAACCCAGCCTTAGAAATCCAACACAAGCTGGGGCGCCATCTTCTCAAGATCTTCGACCTAGATATAATGCATTAGCACAACAATCAATGTATCCCCGAGTCTCCCTCGACAGCTAGGTAAATAAGAAGTAACTGGAAAAGGGAAGAACAAACCTCTAAAAAGCCATCCGCAAACGACGCCCCCTCACCATTAGCCTCTGCTCTCTCGAACGCCGCTCTCGCCAGCGCCTCCCTAACAAAGACATCCATGTATTTAGCGACTACAGCGTTCGCATCCTTAGCTATCTTGGTCTTGGGGTTCTGGAAGAGCGTGTGCAGCAGCCGGGTCAGCAGCTTCGGCGGGATCTCGGGCTCGCTGAGAATCACGTCGTTGGTCTCTTCGGCATTGCCGTTGGTGATCTCCGCTAGAATGAAGTCCGGTTCCCCGGACGCTGAGCGCTCGCGACTTCCACTGCGACTGCGATGGCTGGAGTTTGAGCCGGCGTCAGAACCTGGTTCGGAGTCCGTCGCGGCGGCTGCGGCGGCTGCGGCTGCTGCTGCGGCATCGTCGTCGTCTTGGGCGGGACTTTCAGAGTGTGCGCGCGATTTGTTCTTGCGGAAGGATGATGTGGCGGGTTTGGATTTGGAGGATGAGGCGGTAGCATTCTTCGGGGGTTTCGTGGTCGTCTTGGGTTTGGCTTTGGGCTTGGGTTTCGATTTAGTTGCTGCTGCCGATGAGGAGGTTTTGGAATTGGAGGGTCCAGCCTCGGGGGATGTCTGGCGACGAGGAACCTTGAAGGGCCGTTGCCTTTGGTTTTGAGGCGGCCTTTTCGTAGGAGGCATAGTGGGTGACGTTGGTTGGTGATGGCCAAACTAGAGAGCGATTCTTGTTGTTGAGGGGAATTAATTTGGGCTGATCTTATCGCTCGACACGGAGCGCGACGCGAAGTCATGTGATTCGAGCTCTATACCTGCATCGCTGGTCGATTAGTGCTGTTTATGCAACATTAGAGCTTGATATATTAAAAGGTAAGAAATCCTTGCATTTGACTCCTTTGATCGGTACTCTTTTTCTGGTTGGGAATCGTTCCCATTCCAACTCTAGTCCTTCACAGGTTGTAGTGTTCCATCAAGATATACATTTTGACAGTATCCCCACCAGACCGACACCATCACTCCTCGCCCTCCGGACGAACAACGATAACATCCAGTCCTGCATCTTGCAAAACCTTACGCGACAGACTCCAATCGACCCGGAAAAGCCCGGAGTTAAAACGACACGACCAAAGTCTACTGATTGGCACCTCAACCGACTCATCAGCCCGAAGTTCTTCAAGCTGCCGCTTCATGTCCACCACAGCAAGCTCAGTGTTAGAGAGGATGACAGGAGGTGGACTGGCCTTCCTTCCGAACTTGCGAGATGTAAAAAGACAGATGATCCAGTGTTTTTTACTACCACGAGGTCCTTCGTAGTCCCTTTTTTGGGGCGGGATGATGAGCGCCGTTCCCTCGGGTGAGAGAAGAATTCGCTTGTCTGGAATCATCCCATCGCTGGCATTAGGAGCGGTGGTGGTTTTGGGAGACCTCATTAGATTCTCGCAGTGGGCCTTGTAGACGGCATATGCAGCAGGATACTGATCAAATTCCAGGGACAGTGTCAGCGACCGTAGGTTCAAGTGAGAGGATTAAACGGAACGTTCACTTTCAACTCACCTTTGTTTTAAACATTCTAGCAATACCGGCACTCCAGCAACCTTGGCAGTTACAGGCGTCTAGGACACAAGAAAAGCGAGTAATTAACATGATAACGGCCAATTTCCATGTTCTCTGATAGGGAAAGCGTACGGATCAAAGCTGCTCCATCTGGAGCATCGAAAAGGTTACCTTCCCTCTCCTCAATTTTGCTACCAACTGCAGTAGAACAGGACTGTTCCATTGCGTCAATGAATTTGAATGATTCAGATTTCTTGGATTGCGTCTGTAGGTATTGAAGCCTAGAGAGTTGTCATGGCAACACTTTGGGTGGTGTTGGCTAGAAGATACTAAGAATACATGCGAAAGAAAGTGAACAAACGAGACCCATCCTTCATACTTTGACCAAAGCAGATCAGCGGCACTGCACACTGCCCTGGTTGTTCTAAGATACTGCAGAACAATTACGACCAACTCATTCACACACTCTGATCTACTGGATGAGATGGATCCGAGCTACCACGTCCAGGTAGGAAACGCTGCCGCCGGCTTCTGGATTTCCTGACCGATCTGGAAGTCTCTTCTTCCGATGTATCGTCCCTAAGGGTGCTTTTCTCTCTCTGATGCTCTATGACCCCAGTCCACGAAGAAGTTGTTGCCTCCGATGCAGGTGCACTGTGAGTGCTGCTAGATTTCAGTCTGCTCAGGGACCGTGTGATGCTTCTGAAAATTCCTTGATCTTGCTCCTCGGAGCTGTGGCGATCGAGCCGTGGGATTTCACCCATCATGGTGGCACCGTTTGTTGCAAAGTTCTCTTCGAGAATAGGATAAAATAGAACAACGCCTCTGTTCGGACCAATGAGGGCAACCTCTTGGAGGAGCCCTTGAATGAGAATGGTGCAGCGAAGATTGGTGACTGGCCCTATGAGTTGTGGCAGCGCGAAAATCTTGATCAAGTAAGCCGGAAACCTGGGAGTGCCCATGTAAAGATATGAATCTTGCTGGATGTTGATCATGAATTGGCTCTCAGATTTCTGGTAGATGCTGGCCATCCGAGAGGCTACCAAGCGAGCAAACTCCTCGTCATTCTTGACCTAACGTATAGTCAGTATACCAGTATCACGCTGTTACTCAATAGACGAAGACATGTCATGAAAGCAGGCAAAAGAAATATAAGTACTCACTCGTGTGCGCAATTTAATCTCAACTACAATGATATCCTCCTGATTCGTACGTGACTTGGTGGAGGTCAGAGGGTTGCGAATGCTGAAGATCTCCTCGAAGTAGCGGGTCTTTTCTCGTGATATTGACTCCTCTTCGCAATCGGCGTTGGCTAGGCCTTTCTTGCTTTCCAAAGAGTGGCCTTGAGCAGCAGAGGCATTTACTTCATCATCCTCGATATTTTCCACGAAAACGGACGGTCTAACATGAGGTCTACCAAAATAAGCCTTCTGCTTACCGGCTGGCCCAGGACTGACGCTTTGAACCGAGAACGCAGCAGGTGTTTCAAGGACCGGCACTATAGGGGAGCTGGCAGAGGACGTGCTCGAATGGTTGTGTTTCTTCATGCGCGAGAAATCGAGCTTGCGGAGTCGTTGCGCCATATTGCGAAGCTGCTGATGAACGGCTCGAGTCGAATGGTTTGCCGAATAAAAACGCGAAGAATATGGCTTGGGCTGGATTGTTTGACTCGCTGTTACGGTGTTATGAAGGTTGCCTGGCCGTGCGAAGTTTCCTGATAGAAGGCAGCCTCCCCAAAGAAGAAAGGACCATCATTCGCGACTACCGCATTTGTTTCTTCCAGTCTGATAACATTCATAAGGTATGCAATGGGTATAAGCGTGCACAAAGGTATGATCAGATGCTTAGCTCAAAAAGGCCAAAAAGTCAAAAGCCGAATTCCCACTGAGGAACACTTTATCAATCCTCCGCCTTCGATCCCACATAATCTCTCCGTCGGATCTGCGTTTGATGTAAAGCACTCGATGCTGCGGGATAAACTCCTCGTCCGTTGATTCCCTTTTCCACGAACAAATGCCAACTTCCAAGCGCCCTTCGAACCGATCCTCATACCCAATGATATAGTTTGCGCTGTCATAATTGGAGTCCCAGATGATGCGATTGATGATGTCTGCATTGTCTATGTTAGTAACAAAACCTCTGAACGATTTTATAGACTAATTACCTGCTGCCGGACGGAGTCTGTTTTCCATCGATGCCGGGGTTTGCGTGCCTGAAGTGACATGCTGAGGCGTTTCGATGGGAGCATGTTTCTCTTCTTGAGCAGTGATATCCTTATCTTGAAGATCACGGACAGCTAGATCGCGATCGAGGGCTTCTTCTAAGGCTAGGGTAGGTACTCCAGACACCATGATGGGTGATATCTCGAGGTCCAAGGATTGAATAACTGAAAAAGGGTATATTGAAGATGAAGGGCATTTTATTTGATTGAGACAAGATACTTATAAGTTAACCAAAAGTCTACAATCGCGCTGAGGTCAAGTCCAAGGCTCCTCAAACAACAATCAGCCGCAGCCGTGTTGGGTTACATGGTGATCAACAAGGAGTCACAGGCACCAAAACAAAGATTAGCATTCATCCAGTATGCTGGCGGGGTTGCATCAATCTGGATATTGAACCATTGCGCAAATTAGCCTTGGAGTGACCTCCAAATTCAATAGGCAGGTGGAACTGAACGAATCGAGGCACTGGCCGAATGAGTCAAAGGAAGGGGCGCTGTTCTCGATGACTCTGACGACTGGCTGCCATGACTCATTTGGTGGTATGAGATTACGGGCGATGGGGCTGGAAACAAAAGAGGAGAAAACATAACAAAAATAGAAAATTAAGGATCAAAAACAAGGGGGGAAAGGGAAAAGGCAGAGACAGGTGACACGGAGTAACGCGAGCGAAAGAAAGCCAAAAAAAATCGGAAAAAGAAATCTCCGATAGGGGGAATCGAACCCCCGGCTGCCGTGTGAGAGACGGCGATGTTAGCCACTACACCATATCGGATAGTTGCTGAAATGTATTTAAAATTTTGACTACAGAAGCCAGAGCTAATAGAAAGGCAGATCTTGGACATAGTCCCAAAACATGCATTCTAGTTCCACTGAAATCCTTATGATAGTAGGAATTTTAAAAATTATAAGTGAGTGGTGCCTAGATACCCCCTCCATATGCATCTTTCTTAGGATGGCTGCTCCACAGCCTGATTCTAGCGTGTCTTAGTCCAACGGTCGGTATTCCGCGTCCAGGAAGTTGGAGGTCAACTATTTTACTCCCGCGCAACGCGTCTCCCGTAGGGAAAGTTCGCCTGTTCAACTCACTCTGCACTGAAGATGCACGATAGTCCCGCCATCATATCACGATGAACGACGCGACGAATTCTCTGCTCGCTGAGCACTTTAGCTATACACCTTTGGTGAGTCCTCCTGCCGGTAATTACCTGGACACATGCGCCTGCCCCTCACCTCCTGGCTTCTCCCAGCTAACGCGATCGCAGTCTCTCATAGATGACGTTATCAACTCCATCAACAATTTGATATATCAGGCCATCTCAAGTCTTGAATCTGGCCTGCTCTCAACCCCCCCAGAACGATTGGGCTTTTCTCACGCAAATAACGGTTCCACCATCCCCGACACCGATGAGGATGGCAACGTTGTTTATCCCGAGGCGCGACTGGAGATTGAAAATGGATTGCATCAATTAGAGACGCTTCTCGAGGCTACCGTCGACAAGGCATTCGATAAGTTTGAAATTATCGTGTTGCGAAACACGTTCAGGGTGGAAGATGACCTACTGGGGTGGATTCGGTTGAATCATTATCAGGTACGGAGCTCGGCTGGGATTTTTACATGAACGCGCCTGATGCTAATATGCGCTGTCCTATTCTACAGAACCTCGACCTCAGTCCTCCTCCAAACACGCCAACTCCCGAGACAATCCAGGCTCAGCGCAAAAAGCTCCAAGAGACTAAGAAACTCAACCGATCAATGAAAGAAGAGTGCGCCCGAAATGATGCGATTATCTCTCAGCTACGGTCTATTTTGTCGACTGTGGGTCCAACCCAGACGGCCAATCCGGCCAAGTTGGAGGGTGAGCCTGAAATGCCTGCGCCGTCTAGCAGCAAAGACCTGGATCTATCGTTCTTGACAGCCAGCCCCGCTGCTCAGCAACTGCGGGTCGGTGTCGCGGGTTCTACCACCCAACATACGCCCCTCACGACGAACACGACTTTCATCGTATCTCAACTCCCTGCGCTCAAGACGATGCTTGCACAGCTCCGGCCCAAGTTGGCCGCGCTGCCGAAATCGGTGGATCTTGCGAAGGAGTCCAAGGCTGATGAGAGAAGGGAATACATTGAAAGCCGGATTAGACTGCACCTGGAGCGAGCCGGGCAACTTGCCGTGGGCAGTGACGGCAACCCGGTGATCGCAGGACGAAAGATGAACATTACAGAAGCACAGGCACTTGAGGCCGTGACAGGGTTGCTAAGCCAGGGCGACAAAAAGTCCGACTAATAACAGTCGTTGCCGCCGAGACAATTACTGGAGAATGGTCAAAATCGCCAACTTTTCTTATTCCATTTGAACCGACAGTGATTGACATGAATGTCACTAGAAAATTATGTGGACCAGGTTACGCTCCACGTCTGCTGGTTTCTTCTGAACGGAACCACGTCCACCTTTCCTGACTGGAGGATATCTGCAATCTTCTCTTCTTTCTTCTCGAGGATCAGGAATTCCTTCTGCTCCTCTCCAAGGCCGTAAAAGTTTCGGCCGAATTTACTCATGAAGCCCTCGACGATTTTGGGGGTAATGTCCTCATCTTTCAGAACGCCGTTCTGAACGGCCTGTTCGAAGGCGTCGATGACGAGCTGGGTGGTGTATGGCTGGGTGAAAACACCGGCGGCAATCTTGTCTCCTCGCTTGGAGGCTGCCGGGTGCGGTGCACTGTCGGAGCCAAAGAAGAATTTGGGGTTGCCAGATGCCGCAGCCCGCAAGAGGGCATCGCGATCGGCAGGCGTTTTGGCGACAGGCTTGCAGAAGCAGAAGGGGTCTCCCGCCCAGTGGTCGACAACAATAGCCAAGTGATGGGCGGTGAGTGTGGCAGCCACCGAGGGTCCGCATTTCTTAACAGCCTCTACTGCAGCTGCGGTCGTGCAATGCTCTAGGATAATTCGAAGCTTTGGGAAGCGCTCGTGCAGCTGCAGCAACGTGGGAAGGAAACGCTCTTCTGCCGAAAGGACGGTCACGTCGCCCGTCGAAGGGACTTCACCGTGGAGGTTCAAGACCATGTCCTGACGTTCCATCTCTTCGAACACGGGATAGAACTGGGTATAGTCCACTACGCCGGAGGAGGAGTTGGTCGTCACGCCTGCCGGGTAGCTCTTGACACCGGTGACGCCTCTTTTCTTGGCTTCGACGATGGTTTCAGGAGTCACCGTCTCGTGGAGGTACAAGGACATGAGATAATTTACGTTAGGTTCAATGGCCTGCAGGCGCTTTTTGTAGTCGAGAGCACGGTCGACGGTAGTGACGGGTGGCACAAGATTTGGCTAGAAAGACCATGTTATCTTAACAAGACCTTCAGAGTAGCAATTCATCGGACCGCTCCTTAAAGGCGAGCCCTTACCATGACAAAAACAGTGTTGACACCACCTTGTCTGATGGTGGGGGTCACCAGCTCCATCATATCGCCATCGCGAAGATGGACTTCACCGGATTGTTAGTGCGCATTTCCATACGGCAAAAGTGATCGGAATAGCTCAAGCACATTGACAGAGTGCTACAGTGGCGCGACAATGTCTCAACATACCATGGAAGTCCGCCGAGGCGGGGAGCTTGATGCCCTGCAGCTGCGACAACGGCATGACGGTAATCGACGGGGGGCTAGAATCCCAGAGTCAAACAGGAAATGTAAGATATAAAGAAAGGAATCAATGCTCCAGCCAATCCTGATCGGGTCGAATGGAGTCAGCGATAGAGTGGCTGCTGAGTACAGAACAAGTCGATCGTTTTTTTTCCCCCGCGGATATTTTTTTCTTTTTTTATTATCGTGGGGTTTGATCACCCTGGGGCTGCTGATTGGTCACGGGGAAGCATGATGTCACGGGATCTGGTGTTTCGCATCCCGCCGTCTTTCAGTGCTCTCTTCTCTTCTTCTCTTCTCTTTCTCCTCTCTAAAGGTGCTTAATTTAAAGTTGCTCAAAGTGAAACCCTCCGACGCTTCCTATGTCTAAAATTAAACATGAACAGCGAGAACGGTGAAATGGACCTGCTGTAACAAGCACTACTTTTAGAACCACTCCAATGGGCCGTCTCTGAACGGCGACAAGATTAAATGATGAACACATCTTTTACTTGGTTCCGGTTGAACAAGGGACTGACAAATGAAGACAGAATAATATCTAGGAGCCTCTGATATAATGTTAACCGAAGTCGTTGACTTTGCTGCTCAATTTAGCCCTCCCCGGAGTGCCGTGGGACGAGCTGACCACCACGCGCAACATTGCGGAGATCAACATGATCAATATGTGATGTAAATCAGATGGTCGGCCTGATTCACTCAGTGGAAGCGCCAGCCCCTGAATATAGGCGCCTGGATCGACAAGGTTCAGCCCAACCTGAAGAATAATTCTTCAGGAGACCTCGGCGCTTAGCCCATTAGCAGGGATTGGCAGCAAACCAGCGCCCTGTACCCCGTGTGGCCTGCAGAATCGACGAATTTGTAGGTAAACGGTCCTATTGGGTGTCTGAAAATACATCACACTCGGTCTGTGTGTTTATGGCTTGATTATAGGCGACTTGATTGTTCTCCTGGATGTTTGCTGTCTGTTCGAGGCCTGTACTTTTTAGACTTCTGTTTGCTATATCTTCCCCCCTTCTCCCATTTTGCTCACTTGCTCACCTATTTCATTTCTTTCCACGGGCGTTCAGTTCAAACTTGGTGTAGTGTTTCCGGCAAATACTGACCAAAATACGTTCCTTTTTTTTGTGTTGCTACTGTTTGATTGCTGTTGAACTGCCTTTGTTAATCTACAAACTCTCTTTTGATTCTGGACAGAATATTTACCTGGTTCAAGATTGCCTCATTTCGGCTTGTACAAAAGCTCCTTTAGCCCGACAATGGATTCCGTGTCGTCATTTGGAGGGTCTTACCATGCCTCCGTATCCTGTGCATCTGCCGAGGAGGAATCATCGTTTCTCAAGCGAGCTCGGTTCCTTCACTGGATTAGACTTGGGCTTTCTGCTATTATATTCGGTGTTTCTGTCTCGATCATTGGCTGCGAAGCCGCTCCTCTACTACATTATCGGAGGACATCCGCGTTCGAGCGATCCTGGCTATTCCTGTGGCCCCTGAACTTCGATTTACGCCCGACAATTGCGCTGCTTTCTTGTGGGTGTGTAGTCGCATTCCAAACCATTCTTTACATCGTCACGACACTTCTACCCTCGGTAAGTTCAGCACCTTTCCTTGTGCATGCTCATATATTTTGGTCTAACAATATATGCAGCCCCGCTCCCATATCAGACGTCTGAATCTATTTGCTGCCGTAGTCGCGATTTCCGGATTCATAGCAGCCTTGGTGGGAACTGTGCTCGCGATTCACTTGCCAAGCTCGACGGCTCCCAAGGGGTTTGCTCACCACGAGACTCTTCACTCTTGGACATGCAAATGGAAGAGTGTGCGAGGGACCCCTTCGATCAACCTCGATAGCACACCTATTACGCCACCGTCCCATTTTGCGCGGGATTGTACAACTACCAGGGCAGCCTTTATCATGATGGGACTGCTTGTTGGATTGGAAATCGTCATGGGGATTGCGGTAGGGGCTGGGATCTGGTTTGAAAGGAATGTGTCGAAACAGCGAGGCCAGGATATGCCTCAAGCAGAGAAGGTGGAGATGGTGCCCAAATACCCGGGAACATGATGAAACTATGTGCTACTGAAGATATGAACGAGCGACCGAGCCCTGGAGGTTATGGTCGCAATTGCCTGTATCCCTTCTACCTGGCCTTGTTGCGAGGAGCGTGTTTTTTTCTTCTATGTCCTGGAAATGATGGACCGGAAACTCTGAGCAGTAAATATGTTATGCTGTACTAGTTTCATCAATAATATGTTGTTATATATTTCTGCTTATATCGTTGACTCCTGGATACACCGTCGGTCCCGTCGGCCGATTTGCAGGTGAACATCCTCGGCTTCCCCACAGATTAGTCGTGTCCGCCGACCACCCCGGATACAAATACTCACCACATCTCCCTGATGATCAATCCAGAACCACACACCATCGACTAGCACTCGGTCCACAGTCAACAGATCTTAAGATGGGCAAGAAAATCGAATGCTATCTTGACTGCGGTAAGCGCTCTGACGTCACCGACAGCAGCACCTCTTTCTTTGAGACTACTGATGCTAAGTCTCGTTGGTGTAAACAGTGTCGCCATACAGTTTCTATGCTTTCTCCTATTTGCAGAAGAATTCAGCTGCATTGGCGGATTTGGGTGTCGATATTGAGTATGATTTTTGCTTTTTCTAGTTATAGAAGGAGCGTGTTGCTGATGTTTCATCTATCAAGGTACATCCCCGTCTTCTTAGGGGGTATTAACGTGGGCAGCGGTTCGTTTTACCTCCATTCTCTTTTGAATTAAGAGAATCGATCGAAAGATGGTATGGTCATAAATTCCTAATACGGCGATTCCATTATATCAGGAAACAAACCCCCATGGACTCTACCCGCGAAGGCTGCATATTCGAAATTCGACGGCCAGCGAGCTCAGAAATACTTCGGACATAAATTCGAAGTACCATCATTCTTCCCGATTCTCTCGCTTTTGGTGAGTTCCATCTTTATCCACTTCAGAGCTAATAGCTAACAAAACTAGCCTCAACGCGCCCTCACCTACATCAAACAAACCCACCCAAAGGAAAAACTCGAATCCGCATTCCAATCCTGTTTCGACACGATGTGGAACGGCCATATTGATATCTCCAAGCCCGAAAACCTCGCCATAGCCCTGTCGAAGTCATTCTCCTCAAGCTCGGACGTTGAGGCCATTCTATCCGCCGCCACCAGTCCCGCGATCAAGGCGGAGTTGGCGACGACGACGGAGCGCGTTGTGAAGGAGCAGGGCGCGTTCGGTTGTCCGTGGTTTTGGGTGGTGAATGGGGAAGGAAAGGGGGAGCCGTTCTTTGGGAGTGATCGATTTCATTATATGTGGGATTACTTGGACCTGCCATTTCAGGATTTGAAGTTGAGGGCGAGGATGTAGCTTTAGCAAGTCATGCTTGATCCCAAACTTTTGAATCGAAAATTGCCTTTTCTCAGGTCATTCTTGATAGACGCATAGTTCGTCAATCAATCTGCATCTCGAAAGACCTCTCACCATGGTATATTGTATGCCTTCTATCTAATCTGCGCATATCCGACGTCTTTTCGAAAATCTATCAGCCGCCTCCTAGAATATCCGTTCCACAACTTGACAGTCATCAGTCTTAGTCTGCGAAACAGAACCTAAAAGCTTAAGCAGAATGCTGGTGTGCTCGACAGTAGTCATATCTGCATTATTTAAATCCGAATCATCATGAATATCTTTGCTGTATAGACTAGGTTAGTTTCCTAAAGAAATGGTCTCTAGATGCCTAGAGACTCAGCAAATAGGATCCAGATTCATGTTACTTACAGGATGGATTCGACAAATTTCTGGTCGGGACAGCAAGATCCGGTCTTGGGCTGACATGCAGTATTGGATGGATGAACGTGTGCTCGAGCACCCTCAACTACAGTATTTTAGGCCGCAATATACTGATGTTTGGCGGCATCAAAGTCCGCCCGAAGCCTATTTATTGACGCCAATAAACACAGCACACTGAAGATATGTTAGCCCCAGAAACTCTTATGAACAAAGACTTAACCTACAAGCCTTTAGTCTTCCAGTCCGGGGACTTCTTGCTGTCGATTTGGGACATGACTTCGTTGAGCATTTCCTGTGCTCTGACATATTGACCGAGATTAATTAAACAGCGGGCATAGCTCGCCGTGTGATAATATGGGAGCCCGCGAGTTCGGTCCCCATCTTTTTTCATCATGGATTCCCCCCATTTTCTGGATGACTCTTACCATTTCTTGGATTCCATGTACTGGTTGACATGGGAATGGTAGATGCCCATACTGTATGCAGTGTTGTATAGCTGTAATTTCTTACGTGGCGTTTCCTGCAGTCGGATCTCATAGGCCTTCCTGGCAAGCTTGATCGCTTTCATGGACTCATCAGCCTTGTCAGCAATGTCAGCCGGAAGACTGAGAGTCCAAGCTTTCATACTCAACTTATCTGGCCCATCCTCAAGATGATCCAGCACGCGCATATTGATCGTACAAGCCCGCTTGAGCTGGGTGATCTCATCGCTCTTCTCGAAGAGCCTGGCTGGCATAAAATTAGTATCTTGGAGTTAGTGAAATTTTAAGAAAAAGGCACACACAGTTGATAATCACCAAGAGCTTTACAGACTTCGAAGGGGACTTTTAATCTTTAGAACCCTTAACTTCTTTAACAATCGCTTCTGCGGTGTCCATAATAAGTGGTGCCAGATTCTTCCGTAGGCCAACCCGCTCATTTGGAAATTCATGGCTGTGAATCTTGCTAATAATCTTATTAAAGATCCTCATCAAGGCATGGTAACAATGTGCCATGATTTTAACGTGTGCGGTCAACTAGGCGGGGAGACTTAGCGTGTAGGGGACATGATCCCAGAGGTGGGAATGACCAGCATAAATAGTTACCTGGCATTTCTATCGTCGGCGGGCAATATAGAAAGAACCAAGAACGGGTAGATGAGTAGACCCAGAGGGTCGACCCACGGGGTCGACCCCATGGGTATAGTGTAACTATGTTCGTCATATGCTGCGGTTGCAAGTCAAATGCAAGCCGTATGATAAGGTCTTTCCATTTTCTTTGTTCCCGTTTGTGAGTCAAGTTGAGAAGCTAGCTATATTCAGTAATTATAGAGGTATATCATCAACTGCGGTGCTACCAAGATGACCATGGCGTGACCTGACACCAGAGATCTCTCACATAGCCCCCTAATGGCACTGTATGTACACGGATGGAAGCCTACTAAGGTGTATTGGTACTTCAAATAATTGGATGGCCAATCCCAACTCCCTGTGGTACCAAAGCTTGATACTCACTGGAAGTTTGTTCTGACCAGATCTCTTAACACAAAAGAGAGTTAGGCTGGGTGGAAGGCGTTTGGAAAGAAACGTAGGAGGTTCGAATCACTTGCAGATAGACTGTTCTAGATTCGCCCCAGAGAAGTACAGTCTCAATGCTGATGGCTGGATGGGCACTGGCCTTACATTCATGTACAACATCACCAAACAAGGATTCCAGTTCTGATCCAGCCGGTCACAGAGTGCAATAAAGCTTCCCTTGATCTATCGAATGCAGAGAAGGCTGTATTTTACCGTGGAGATATTAGGATAGGAGCATACATAAAAAGCTGTGACTTGGTAGATTGCCCCTCATGCATTTAAGTCTTCCACAGAATCGGAGAAAAGTCCTGCTATAATTTTATTAACAGATCGATTACTTTCCTCGGGGCTTGTTTGTTTTGAAAATTGAGAGCTGTTATGTGAGTGGCTCATAGGCATCTTAGTAGACGGCGTTATATAGTAACATCAGCACCGCTTGCTTGTGACCTGGACTGTCTCCGGAGCCTAAACTTCCTTAGACTTGACCCCAGTACTTGAGCGAAATAAATAGCTCTGATATTAAGAACGCAGAATGCAATGGGCCGTCAATATGAGGGATATACTATACATACCGTAACGAGCTAGTCTAATTCTGCGATGTCATCGGCGTCTCTGATTGGCTCATCTGAATGACATAATCCACACAATTCTATATCCACCGCCCGGCAGAATATCTATCCTCATCTCGCTACCTTCCCTTGGCCATCTGCTTCATCCAACCCTCAACATCCCCTACAACTGGCCACGGAGCCAGTCTCTTTACCTGAGCCAAGCTCCCAATCCAAGATGTCTGCAGACCCAGCTACAGTCCCGGACGTCGATCTCGAAGACGAGCAATACGACTCCGAGGAAGACGAGGACTTCGACGCCGCCGCAGGCCCAGATGATGACGACGGGCTCTCATCCTCCGATAGCGATGACGACGAGGCAAACGCCAACGAGCCGGCGACTAAGAAGCGCAAGACGGGGAAGCGACAAGATGCTGATGACGAGGAGTTAGGGTCCGGCGATGAGGCGATGATACGGAATGCGAAAGCGAAGAAACTGAAGAGCAAGGGGAAGAAGCAGAAGAACGCGAAAGGTGGCGGTGGTGGAGGTGCGCAAGATGAAGATGATGATGACGATGATATGGATTTTGATGATGATGAGGAGGGTGGACCGGGGGGATTTGTTCGGACGAGAGCGATGAAGATGCGCACGTATGTGTTTTCCCCTTTTCCTTCTCTTTCTCTTGCCTGGTTTTGGTTGATTCGCGATGAGTGATTCACAAAAATATACGGTATTGACTTTGGCTTTTTTCAGACAGGAAGAAGAGCGAAAACCTCTCGCGAAGATCGACGGCGCGACAGTCGACGTCGACGCCCTATGGGCTAGAATGAACGCGCCAGATCCAGAATCCGAAACACAACTCCCCGAGAACGAGACACAAGAGACCAATCCCCCAGCAGCAGATGGTGACACGAACAACACAGCGACGCAAGCCCCCCACCCCGAAGATCCTCCGACCGCGCAACCCAAAGCCAAATACGCAGAGGAAATGGTCAAAATCAAACGGACCTACAAATTCGCCGGCGAAATAATCACCGAGGAGAAACTGGTTCCCAGGGATTCCGCTGAGGCCAAAATCTACATCGCCAGCGGCAATGACATAGAGACCGTGCCGGGGTCTGACGCAGACGCGGATCGTGAAAATGAGAAAGCGGCGCTGAACCTGCGGAGACCGCTTCGCAAACTTTCGCGATTCGACCCGAACCCGACCGGAAGCATCAAGAAGAGTTGGGAGAAACAACCGGCTGCGACGACACAGGCAGCCGGAACGGAAGAGAACGCCCGTGGTCCCAAGATCAACACCGTTGAGAAATCTCGACTGGATTGGGCGGCGTATGTGGACCAGGCCGGCATCAAGGACGAGCTTACGGTACACAGCAAGGCCAAGGAAGGGTTCCTGGGCCGGATGGATTTCTTGGACCGTGTGGGCGCCAATCGTCAAGAAGAGATGAGAAATGCGCGGCTGAAGGGGCGGTAATTCGTCACTCGCCATTTCTTCTTCTCGCTGTATAAGCAGGCGCACCGGGCTTGCGGGCCCGGTAGGCCACACTTATTGTCGGCAATATCTCGCACTCAAACCCAACAAGCTGTTGATGCGATTCTTGCACATAGCTGCACGCCGCACAAAACCTCGGCTTCTGAATGACATATAGGCCGCATTCGCACGAGTCCTTTTGCTACTCAATTGTGGTGAATCCTGGGCTTATACAACACTGCATTCATTACCTTCGCGGCCTCCGCAAGAGTGCCATTGCCATGAACAAGCAAGCAATCCAGGGGTTCCAACAAATTTCAATTCCAGAACCCGGCATCTCTATTGGCACCGTCAGGTATTCGAATCACTCCTGTTCGTTGGATACGTCGTCCTTTATTTATAGGCGATCCATCGATGCCCCAATCGATATTCATATAGGGCATCTCAGACCTCGCTCTGATCATATCATGTACATACATACATACAAACCAAGTCATCATCAAAATCTAATCACACCTCATCGCTGTACATCATTTTGACTTGTTCATGAAACAATTCTGTGCCACCACTAGACCTAAACCAAACGAGCAGCCCGGTTCATTCTCTTTCTCATCATCGCAGGGATCGACGAGTTGTTGCTCTTAGGCTTAGCCAGGTACTTGATACCAGAGGACGAGCAGGTCGAATCGGAGACTTGGAATACGATCAGCAAACTATGCCCTGGAAATCTAGTACAGGACGAGAAGGAGAGGGAGAGGGAGAGAGAGAAGCGCGAAACTTACGCGGATCAGTAGGCTCATAGTCGCCGTCGATCGCATTGCCCCTGATGTTGAAGTAGTACCAGACCTCGTTCAGGGCACCGCTTCTGCAGTTGACGGTGGGCTTGAAGCCACCGTTGAGTTTGGCCAGGGCGGATTCGATCTCGTCTAGATCGTAAGTTTTAGAGCCAGGCGTGATACCGGCGTCGGCGAGAGCCTGTTGTGTTTGTTTTCTCTGGTTAGGAAAGAGTTCCATTGCATGATGATGGATCGTTCGGTCATATTATTTAGCTTACCTGGTAGGTGTCGAGACCCTTGAAGAGCTCGACGGCTTTGGCGAGATAGTCACCGACTTCCTGCTGCGGGGTGTAATCGGTGTAGCAGCTGGGTTCAATAGTGTTGATGCAAGTTCCTGTTTGGCGGTACACATTAGACAGAAGGTCATGTGACAAAAGTCTTGAGCCAGAACAAGGGGCAAAGCATACCGTGCTTGTTCCATTCATGCTCCCAGAAGGATTCGTCATCGCCGTTATAGTCCTTCCAGTAGGTGTTCATGTAGGACAGGAGCTCGTCACGACCCTGCTCCTTGAGAATGGCGGTGATGTTGGAGAACTCTCGCGACGAGTCGCAGTTCGCCTCGTAGGTGCCGTCGCAGTTGTCGGGCCTGCAGGTGCGTTAGTTTCCACTTGGCCTTTGTCTGCTGGCATGATTGTATGATTCTTCGTACCAAAGTCCGTGGATAGTCCAGGAATCAGAGGGTCCCGTCGCAGGGTCTGTATCCCAGAATTGAGTGAGCAGGAGGGTACCCCCGGGAGCATTGAAGCAGCAAGAATCCTCCACAGCGGTCGAGTTGTTGCAGCTGAGAGGGGTGTCATTGGGGCAGGACTGGAGATCAGCCAAGGCGCCGGATGCAACTTGCATGGCACCGAGAGCCAACATGCCCATTGAGGGGAGGGATGAAGAACGAGGCATTTTGAGAACTCAGTCGGTTCGCAAATGTAGAATTGGAGCTTTGCAAGGATGTGAAGAGAAAAAGGAAGAGCAATTGAGAAAAAGACCGGGCAGGCGCCCACTTTTTATATCACTTCGTGGGAGGCTAGATGGCCTAACTATTATCGAAAAGGTCCCCAAACTGCCGAGGGCTAGGTACAATATTGTTCTGCAGCCCACGATGGTTGATAGCGGCACATGTCTTGATAAGAGCTCGCTGATTTGACGGAAGATACGATAGCTGGGAGATCAAAGGAAGCTAACAGATCGGATAACGCCGTCGAGGCCCGCCCGTCTCCTGATTCCGTTAGACACTAGGAGATGGCCAGGCACCGCACCTGGCCAATTGCATGTCAGCGACCGGGGTTGCACCAGTTGCTAGGCGATGATCCCGTCGGGGGGCCTTCGGGGTAAAGCTCAAGGGCAGGGCGGCGGATGGTCAGCTTGAACATGATAATGAAGATCGCGGGCGAAGTTCGAGGCGCTAACTATCAGGATGTTGCATTGATCGGCCGATTGATTCGTGTTTCCTTTATTTTCCGCCAACGCGAGGAAGATAATCGTAGGTTTTCCCCGCAAGCCAGTTATTCACCTGATTGATTCGTTGGAAGGCTTGGGTGTTTTGTTAGGATTGACGCAGGTGATTAGAATCCTGCGGCCAGATCAACACACGGCTGTATAATGTCAGAGGTGAAGAAATTTGAAAGGTGAATAAAACACGATGACGACGGGCCAGTGCGGTATAGATTTCATATTGATTATACGTGCCAGCTGCGCAGACGAAGAGGGGCATGTTCTCTCGCTAGTTGCTATGACCGCCGCTCAACTGTGGGATCTCTATCACCGGAACTTGACTTCTACCGAGGATTTCATCAAGAAGAGTAGAAATTCTTGAAAGAGCGATTAGTATGCGAACAAAAAACAGTTAGTTAGCAAGATAGGAACTACCAACTACTGATAGGAAAGAAGAGCGGCGACAGAATGCTATCAACCGCCACTGTTTAGCACCAATAAACATGACAGGGCAATCCCCTTGTCAATTGAGAGTGATGAATCATGCAAATCCTATTAATTATAAACAAGTATCGTGGGTATCGAGCCTCATATCAAGCTCAAAGGCAAACATGGACCACTTCAGGGGAGAATGAAGAAGGAGAAACGGCTATATCCACGGGAGCCATACCGAAGGAGAGAATCTTATTGGCCTGATGGCCTGAGTCCACTCCACCATGGAACGTTCTGCCTCACGCCTTGTATGACACATCTCGTCCTATTGCGCTGGGAAATCCCCAGTTCTTCAGATGCATGTCTGATTACGCTTGACTCCGATTCACTAGACCAATATCCTACCAGAATCCCTAACAACTCTCTATCACTCGGACCTAAGCCCTGATTCACATACCATGCAACCAAGCAATCAGCAATCCCACATCGTCACCATCCAAAATGAAGAGCACATCTCCGCAGCCAGAACCCTCTTCATGGCCTACACCGAATGGCTCAATATCGACCTTACATTCCAAGACTTCGCTGCAGAGCTCCAATCTCTACCGGGCAAATACAGCCCCGCCCACGGAGGAGAGCTCCTACTTGCATACAGCGCGGACGGAACAAAGACACCGCTAGGCTGCGTGGCTGTTCGGCCTCTCCAACCAGACTGCTCGACGCACAATCAAGATGTACCCCAATCCCAGTCTGGAACCCAGGGGAGCCAGAGGGCATGCTGCGAGATGAAGCGACTATACGTCTCTCCCGAGGCACGAGGGATGGGGCTAGGGACGGCGTTGACCGATGCTATCGTTCAGAAAGCGAAGGAGCTGGGGTATACGGAGATGAGGCTAGATACACTTCCGTTCATGGCGGGAGCTATTCAGCTGTATCGACGGCTGGGGTTTGTTGATATTCCGCCTTACTATGAGACTCCGCTGGAGGGGACGGTGTTTCTGAGTTTGGATCTGACGTGAAGATATGAAGGCAGGGTCAATACCACGAATTTAATAGAAGAATAGAGCCACAAGCGCAGCAATTAGAAGAAAGAAGTGTGTTAGGACAGTTGCAGACTTTTGATCTTGAGAATAGTGATTTGCCAAAACAGTCTGTACTCGACATGATACCCCTAGCAAGGATAACTTTCGACGCGAAAACCCCGTAGAAAAGTCAAAGACAGTTGAAGTGATACTGAATATTCCATTGTAATGATAAATATGAGGCGGTACTCTATCCTAAACACACGATACAAAAGCAGTATTCAAGAAAAATCGCCTCCTCAATGAACTCAGACTGTTGAGCTTGAATTTTTTTGGAAATAGCACTCATCCACAGGGATGTCCTGCATCATGCCAAAAGAAGGAGAGTCATCATAGTAATAAGCGAGGCGATTCTTCATAAGTTGAAACAAGTTCCATTGCAGCATGATCACCATTATGACCACACATCCTCAGCTTGCAACATAACCAAGCCAATGAATATTTTAAGGCTTAAGCCAGGTCTTAAAAGACAACAGCTAGACCAGAGTCCGCAGAGCGCACACATCAATGCATCTCCGCGTCTCCGTGAATGCTGGACCGGATACTCAGACGGAGCAGTCGAAGTCGAAAGACACCGCAGATTTTTCTGGGCAGCTTTTTATGTTAGTGTGCTTATGTCAGCGCACTAGACCGGAGGACCGAGTTATGCAGGGGTGCTGTTGGTAAGCCGATACATAATGCTGTCATATTAACTATGCCGCCCGGGATCTGGTCAGGTGACCCAAACTCTAAAAACCACAGATTTCAGATGAACTTTTGGGTCTGGTTTTTTGAAAAAGAACAGAAATTGTATGCGCTCTGATACTCGCATGTCGCTGCCAACACCAAAAGTCTGAATAAATTTATAGAAACTCAGCACCCGGTGCACATAAATGCTAGCTATCTAATTATATTGTTACTTTTTGATTATCGTCTTTTTTGCGGCTGTGAGAGTCGATTTTCCAAAGAGCGATTTGTCGCATCTTGCTACGATCGAGCTTCTCGGGCAGTCAGTCTGCTTCTGCCGACTAAGATGGCGGGTGCGGAACAATCATCCGCCGGAGTGTCCATCACTCCACGCTATCGAGGCTCCATCACACGAATGAAGCCACCTACAGGAACAAGGCAGGACCAGCATGAGAAGTCTAGAGACTATTGACCTCACTACTGGATTACTTTGAAGAAGCCACCCCCGTCACCACCTGAATTCCATCGTAATGTGATCATATGACCTCGATCCCATCGCAGCTCAGAATCGCGCTCGACCCTCAAAGAAAAGGGGAAACCAACCCGCGAGACGAAGGACAACGGCCCACATGAGAGACAGAGAAAAAGCGATGAGATAGAGAGAAATCCCAAAACTGGTGGGGGCCTCAATTAATAAAACTCTGCAGAACCCAGTCGGTCACGTTCAGCAATTGATCCCAGACGCTACTCCGTACCTACAGCTGTAAAAGTCACTGACTGATACCAACCATGATGCAGGAGGGATATCTACTATTACCCTGGCCATGATGATATCATTTTCTTTCTAGCTGTCTTTTCCGCCTCGTAATATTATCATACATACATCCAAAGAAGACCAGGTACTTATGATATCAGATCCAAAATGGTTGGATCGACTTTGCACAGCCGTGTAACCAGCTCACCGGTACTCCATTTGCATTATAATTTGCTGCGTTCCTCATAGATCTGAAAAAAGTAGCAATGTGGATGATCGTGCGTACGTGATTATTTGCGGTCGGCGGGTACTCTTGCAGGGAAAGACGGAGTTCGCTAGACGAAGACAATCAAATTCACATGGCCTGCTGGATGTCGGTGAGGGAATTTCTCTTTCTTTTTTTTTTCTCTTCCAATCTCTTCCCCCTCCCCTTCCTTCCTCTTACTTGCAGTGCTGCAGGATAACTATTCTACATGCTGTCTTAGTGGGTGTACCTACTACTAGGTACATGCTCGAGTGTACTGACTGTTTCACCGTAGCAATGGGACTTAGCTTCAATTTCCACATCGTGCAAGCCTCGTCGATCATACCTGTACTTCGCGGTAGGCATTTGCATTGCATCTCTAAGGTGTTCCTGTTTACTATGAGCAGGGTTTGAAATTTTAAGACAAGGAAGGTGGTATTGGAGAGAAGGTGGTAGGGAGGGTGGTAGCCTGGTAAATGGACGATATGCATTGCAACTGTTCGATGCAGGGTCCAGCTTAAGTGCGAACTTTGTGTGCTTTGGGGGCTGGAAGTCAGAATCTAAGACAGTTCCTGGTCCACCAAGTACGACCTCACTAGGTACTGTACTTTGTCGTTGCCCGGCGAAGTGGTACTGTACTAATCCCAGCCCAACCCATCCAAAAATCCCACCCACAGAACAAGCGCTAAAAATGAAAAGAAAAAGAAACCAGACCCGATATCCATGAGAAATACGAATAGCGACTATTACATGATGCAAGAATGCAATAAAACGCTAAATCAGGGAATCTGGACGCCCCTCCGTACGCAGTCCATAGTTCCCTGGGACCTCCACAGTTACATACAGATGAGATGAGGATCCGGAGCCAGAGAGTCGGCTCGATCTGGGGTTCCATTTCTGCTGGGTTGCATCCAAGCCCTGTACATCCATCCTGTCTTAGTGGATTTTGGGAGTGGCAGGGCCGTGGTCGTGGGGACGGAGGATAAGCAAAGCCACACTCGCCCTCTGCCCCGTCAAGTATGACCGTCTTCTACCGACGAATGGCCGGCGGCGATGAAGAAAAACCGAACGGATATATCTGATTCGACCACACGCTCGATACAGACCAATAATTACATTTCGTGCGTACACCTTCTGCGCTATGTACATTGTCATCATAGATAGACGTAGCTAACTAGTAACTAGTAGGTAGGTAGGTCTCCATCGCCATACCAGGGCCAGGTACCAGCCCCGTTCGATGGCCTACTAGCTTTAAACTCAACCTCGCCGGTAGCGGATTTTGTATGTAAATAGGTAGGTATTCCGGTCGCAGATCGGCTGCGGCTTATTGATGGTGAACCGGGAAGTGATGACGAGCAACGCCGTACATGATGCAGTACTCACTAACTTCGACTCGGTAGGGCACATACCGATGGCAACCCAGAGTAATTTCCCGCCGATGAAATGCCGCCTCGGTATCTGCACATGCCTATACCCAGGCCTCTGGGAGGGAAGAAAAAAACATCGAGGCCGATCTGGCAAAGCAAGGCAGCTGAACCGACAGCACACGAGCGTGCCGGAAATGCCGTCCCAGCCGACACTCTCTTCCAGCGCTGTTTTCCTTTTTTTGTCTCTGGCAGAATCAACGTGAGACAAACATCGGCAGGGAAGACGTACTGCGTCAGAGGTATGTACCATAGTACTGAGGAAGTGCTGTGATCAACACTCAAGCCAAGAGAGCCACCAGAAATAGTTCAGCCCCGCCCAGGGTGCAGATCAGCTGTGCCACCGCATAAGATTTTGTTTTCTTTTTTTCCTTGTCGTGGGTTCCCTTCTCCCCAGAGCACAGTGACGAGGAGCTACTAGTGATGTAGCACAGAAAGGAAACATCGTCACAGCCAGACTGTGTGGAATGTACAACACCCGAAAGTCAAATCCTGTGGAACGCCCAAAGCACCTGAGAGGAAATTATCCCCTTGGGGCATGGATGATTGGCGTCATGAACGGCGGCTCAACCCCCACCTGCGATGGAAGGACGGATTCTTGATTCCAATTGCCACGCACGTCGCGACCAACATCGTCACTGGTACCATCCAGTTCATAGTCAGTCTGTCTGTGTATGTATGTGTACTCCGGAGTAGTCCACGGAGAATGCGCGGTGGGGGCAGAAACTGATGTGCTCGGTACGTACCTTCCGACGGGAGCCTCGTAGTCTCGTACCCATTGTTTCTCCCTGCCCCCCCACCGTCAACTATGGCTCAGTCCATGTCCCTGGACAATTGGAGTATTCAATTTCACGATAGTTTCTGGTGGGGAGTCTGTGCGACGTTCGAGGAGCCGGCCAAAAACAGGGCATCCTTGGTCAATCCACAATGTCATTTTCATTTACGGGCCACGATTATTACTAGTTCGATCGTTGGGCTCAAACAAAGAATCATGTCAAGCGATAAATTTATCGCTGAGACATACTCCTGAATGGTGAACGACGAAAAACTTCGATCCAAAGACCGATTCTAGGGAAAAGCAGGTACGCTGGCCGACAGGGGAAAATGGCGACAAGCCATGGGGCCTTGGCATGTGGAACGATGGCCCGTTAAGCTCAACTGGAACCCGGGTTTCTGGGATCCTTGGTTGAATTAGCGTGGATGCCATAGTTAGTCCTTCGTAGCGCGAAAGAGGGATCGGTTGGCGGTGCCACGGATCGATCAGGACTAGCAAGCGTTGACAGCTCACGGGCGGATGTCAACTAAAGGCTTCTCCCTCGACCAGACTAGGGCTGGGCAGAGATTAAGGGAAAGGGGGAACCAAGGAGATGCGACCTCGCGACTGGGAAATCAATCAGGGTTCAACAAACTTCCTACCGCCAATGTGACTGGAGACGGGGCATTCATGTCAACAGCCTGGCCCAAAAGTCTTGGGGGAGACCGAATGTTCCGCCAATAGGGAGATTGCCGTGGAAGTGGAATGTGGACTTAGTGACTGATGCCAAATGGCACTCGGCGCCAGGTGGATCCAGATCGGCGGTGCGCTGAGCACCAGAGCGAACTGATGTACGGAGTATGTATGGACTCCCACTTCGGGGGTACATATGCGACATCTTAACCTATTGAGGTACATGACATATCTTGGAGAGGGGAGCCCATCGGGAGTAAAACAACGGGATGCAAGCCCTACAAACAAGATCGGCCAGACGTCCAGCATCTGTACGCAGAGGCTCAGGCAAGCCCGCCACGAAAAGGAGCCTACCATATGGTCTGGCGACGCGATCTCCACGAAGTTCGGCGTATGACCTTGAACCTTGTATATCTGCCATTCCATGCCAAGCCCCGATCTGACCAGAACAACGGATGCATCAGAAATTGGTCAATCAACAAGGTGAAGAGCACTGGCAACATTCATCGAGTTTGATCCACCCCCAATAAGTCGGTGGTCTTCCTCATCCCGCTCACTCTCGGATTCCGATTCGATCTTGAACAAAAAAAAAATATTATTTCATATAGTGTTGGGTAATCAACAGATCAATCAGATCAACGACACAAACATAGCGATACTCGATCGTACAAGGGCTCCAATCCATTTTAGGTCTTCCATACCCCAAAGTATTATCCAACGTATAGTCCAAAATGCCTTTTCCAAGAGGGTAATAAGAAAAAAAAAAAGTATGCAGAAAAGAGAGTTCCAACGTTTGAGGGTCACAAAGGAAAGAAACGAAAAATGTTTTACAAAGAACGCCGCGAAGCACCGGCCGAGGTCTGTCCGGACCCAAAAGTCTGTGCCCATCTAAATATAGAAGGAAAATTGGCGCACACCGTCGTGCCCAAGGGTATCATATCCCGATCCACCCAGATTATTGATTCGTAATTCTTCAATCATCCCAAGCATCCACACTCAATTCTCGAGTATCGATCAGTGGCTCCTCTAATTTCGATCCGTAGATTGGCCGACCATCGGGTGTAAGTTGTCCGCGGAAATCAGGATCATAGTCGGGACTGGTGTCGTCCAAAGTCGCAACATATCGATTGCGGCCTCCGCGCTTGCTGTGGGTCTTGGTGTAGTGGGCATTGAGGTTGTCGCTGCGGGAGAAGGCACGGTGGCAGCCGGGGACCCAACAAACATGAGGCTTCTCCTTGGAGTGACTCTTCATGTGTCGCTTGAGATGCTCTTGTCTCTTGAACCGCCCCTTGCAACCAGGTTCTTTGCATTTGAACTGGACCTGCTTGATAATGGAGGGTAGATTTTCCAGCGAAAGGCTCTGCTTGGAGGACTGCTTTCGGGCGACTTTCCGAGACATCGTACGATGCGGACGTTGTAGGCCGTCGTGATAGACCGGTGACTGCTGGAAGTCATCCAGGTAGTCCCCATGACCCGAAAGACGACTCATAGGGGTATCCGTACCCGATACCGTGCCGAGAGAACCAGATCGAATCGGCGTCGTTGGGGTGTGTGACTTCAGGGTGTTCATGGACGTCGAGTAATCAGAGTACGAGGGAGGTGGCGTTACTGGACCGACTTGTGACGGAGCGATTGTTTGGGGGATAGACTCGGCGGGCGGCGCCATCCATGGAATCATGTTGTTCATGGACATGGATGTCGGGACTCGCTCGGGCTGGTGGAAGATAGACCGGGATAGACAGGGATTGGTGGCCGATTCAGGCAGGTAGGATGCACTGTGGTTACGGTAGCCACCCCTGGCCATAGGGGGATATTGATGCATGACAGGCGGATATGGCAGCGAGTGTGTGCCCGGCTCGTAGGTCTTTCCCGCGTCGGACGGGATCCAGAACTGCTCGACGTTCTCATCGTATCCCGAGAGAAAATCCGGCATTGGCATGCGTTCTTGCGTATCCATACTCCCGTAAGGCATACTCATAGTCTCGTTCGATGCCATGCCGGGAAGTCTGAATGCGCTTCGCATAGGTGCGGGGCCGGGGTTCCGGTCGTAGGTGTGCCCAGAGTACGGTCCACTTTCTTGCCAACCCGGGGAGGCCAATGCGCCTTGACTATATATGCTTGTTGGAGTCGGGGTGGGAGAATCCAAAGGCGAGAAGCTATTACTCATTGACGGACACTCGTTGGAGCCAAGAGAGGAACAATCGACTTCGACGGTAAGGCGATCAATGTTATGCTGAGATCTCATATCTTCGCGTGGCTCGGTAGTGTCGCGGTCTTTCCGAGGTGCTTCAATCTGTCCACCTGTTCACGAACACTGTTTAGTATCCTTGCTTCTAGACCAGACGATGGATGCGCTGTTGCTGTTTTTGTGTTGCAGTTCCGGAGTGAAGGGAGTAATATATGTGGGCAAGGAAAGTGCAGTATATGCGATGTAGATTACGACACAAAAGGAGAATATAGATCAGGGAATGTGGCAAAAATAGAATCCTATGACGATGGAAGGACGAAAGGGTCCTGCAGTGAGTGACAGAGAGGGCTAGAGAGACAGAAAGGCAGAGAGAGACCAAGTTGGACAAGCAATGTGGAAGAAAGAGTGTAGAGTGTGATTGGACAACGAGGGAAGATGATGCAAGCACAATCAATGGGAAGAATGAAGGAAGGTGACCATGGGTGCCGGATGGTTGTCGGAAAGGGAAGAGGAATAAAGAAGGATTGAGGGTGAGGTTGGGGAATGGAGGAGGGCAGGCGAGGTGAAATAAACAAAATCTCCAGGCCGTAGAAGGTGGAGGGGAGAGTAGGGTCGATCACACTTACAGGCAGAAGCCATCGCTAATCCTCCCAAAGGAGAGGCCGGTCGAGAGACAAGCGTACAAAAAAGAAGAGGCGCGTCGCGTGCCTTCGGAGACCCAAGCAAGGCCAGGAATGTAGACTATAGAGTTCCTGTAGTAACCGACGGCAAATCCGGTGCGAGATGGGGTGGAAGTGGGTGGCCGGGATCAGGGACACCGTTTCCTAGGAGGCGCGAATGTCTCTGGATAAAAGACACGGACGAGTCTATCCAGCGGGTGGCGGACAGTCAGGATCAGCGAGAAGGTGGGAAGGAAGTCGATAATACGCCCTTCGACGCGGGTGGTCTGGGGTCCTGCGGACGAAAAGAGGATGTGGATAGAAGATGGGGATGGTCTCAGGTGGGATCAGATAGGGATGTAGCTATCGAACAGGAACGGACCAGCAAGGGGACGGGACAATAGAGAGTCGAGGAGATGCAGGTGATGATGACAATGTCTTAGGATTATTCGAAAGCCGACGAGGAAGTATAATAATTTCTGGGGTTTTATAGATTGGGACGAATTGAATGGAATTATAACGGAACGATGCTTAGAATTTATGGCGCTCGAAGACCACGAAAGATAAGATACTCGTTGGGTGTATGGCGAAGATCTCCAACGGGGGCGGTGCGTTGTTCTTGATCGGATCTGAGACTTGAATGGTTGCAAAGGGAGGGAAGAGGTTTGAAATTATATAACTGCCCTCATAGCATTACTCTTTTGGGGGAAGGAAAGAGAGAAGATCAGAGAACGAAGCCAGCAGAACTAGGAAACCAGAGCTTGTTCCTACAGAATGGAGGGGGTAAAAAAAAAAAGTAAATAAAATAAAATAAAATAAAATAAAAATGGAAGTAAAAAAATAAAATATTCTTAATTGTAAATCATTTTTATTTTCTGAAAAAGAAAAGAAAAAAAAGAAAAAGACAATAAAAAGTGAAAAAAAAAAAAAAAAAAAAAATAATACTTTTCCCCGAAGGAAAGTAATAATAAAATTAAAATTAAAAAACCCCCTTCAACCTGTGGAAACAACCTCCTCCTGCCGCCCTACTCTTCCCCCTCACATCTTTGTCTCTCAGCCCTTCGTTCCTTCCTGGGAGCCCTCAATTATCACCTATTTTGAGTTGACCTTATTGGAGGCGACATCTTTCTGCATGGGTCTTCTCTTTCGTAGTCAAGGCGGACGTAGATCGGTGTGAAACCGAAAAGTATAGTATTGCCTACTTCATACTTCATACTACGGAGTAGATATACTAGATTGCCTTGGTGGTAAGAACCGACCAATCTAATCAGTTTCTCTCACGAACAGTTCGTTCGTCCACCCGAAGAAAAAAAAAAAAAAAAAAAAGGCATGAAAGGCTGCATGAACCGGACGTAATGGGGGAAAAACGATGTGGAATGTTCTAACGTCAGAAGTCAGTTTCCTACGTAAGGTTGTGGAAGAGGTACCTCTGTTTTTTAGCGTTTACCCCTAGAGAGGGAGGGTGCCTGGGAACGCCTCAGACCGGAGGAATAAAGAGGGAAAAATGAAATCAAAATCAAAACCTTCGCCGACGGGATCGACCAGATTCTCGGCTGCTTTCCCGGGTATCAGGATCTCTCGCTCAGCTCGAGATTGAGCCGGTGGGAAAAGTGAAACGGCTGGTGAGATACCACTCTACGTTACCAGGCATCTTCCATCCACCGCTTGGCCGCTCTGCTCCACAGGACCCTGAATGATCGGCACCAGTAAATCTGCAGGTGGGGGGAAGAGCGCTTTCACATCGGCATTAAGACATACTGCACATCATCCACCATCTAGGCCGTTGAGATGAGCACAATAACGACGCCAAACCCTGATGGTTACGAAGAGAGAACTAAACCCGAGAATAAAGGGTAAGTATTGGCGCAGATTACCTATAGAAAGACAATATAAATAGTTAGCAAAAGCCGGTAGGGAGAAGTCTCAGGCCCAGACTAGTTAGTATAGATAGTAGTCCGTGGAAATAACCCGCTCCGCTATTATTGCCCCCCCCCCCCCCCATTCATGATCTTCGTCCGACCCTTGGTTCCTCTCCCGACGGCATGCTGGAGAAGTGGGTGCACTGTTCAAGACGCGCTGTATGTAAATCCGACCTTGACGCCACGACCAGCCCTGGTCAGGAGGGATCGTCTTCTGGTCCCAACGACCTCGTCTAGACCTCTTTCATGTGTCTCTCCTCACGGATAGGCCAATTGTATTAGTGCTGAAGACTCGGTATGTTGTTGACGAGAATATTCGGAGGGAACGGTAGCATTCGTTCCCAACCCAAAAAAAGATGAGATAAAAATAAAGAACCAAAATAGTCACAGAAACCCTACGGAGTAATGCTATCTTCAGAACACGAATGTTAATGGCCAAAATTCGGCTGGAAAATATTATAATAAGAACAATAATGATCAAATAAAAACAGACCGTCACCGAACCAATACATAGCTACTAGTTTAACCCTCGACAAAAGTTCCTGGGTAGATTTTCCAGCGTGGGGGTGCTTACACCATTCCATGGTTGAGATCCAATAGACCACTATGATCGCCCCAGACCGATGTTCTTCTGCACCGAAGGCTGTATGCCGGTGGTTCAGAAAGGGAACCAATCCACCCATTTCGTCCGTCGGCTGCTTCGACGCGGCAAAGGACCATCGCGTTTGCTAGCCTGGACGAACCTGGTCCCAGCTGCAGAGTCATAATTTACGATGCAGAGCGAATGCCGGATCTGCTCATGGGGGAGTCCCGTTCAATGTAGGAGCATGGATCGATCTAGGTTGATTATTACCCGGTTATCGATAATGAATCTCGAGGAAATTGCCCCGGATCGTGGCCATTACGTTGCCTGAGGCAGGCGAGAGACAAAAGGCACAAACAGAGGCACCTGACCGGCGGCTGCTTTCTGGACGGTGGAGCGAGTGGATTCGACTCCCTCTCCCTTCCGCTTTCTCCTCCCATGAGATCAGTTTCTCATTCCTGATACTGGTGATGATGATGACATTTCTCTCTCTCTCTCTCTTCAACCGTCCTCACAGCCCTCTCCTCCAGTGAAAACTAAACTGCCTCCATCACGAACCAGACATAGTGCGAAAGAGAGAGGGAAGAGGAAAAAAAATACCAAAACGCGGTGGAGGTTGTTTGGGCAGACGATCACTGCTCCTGACGCACATCATCCGCCAAGGTGCAATATGTCGGCCAACAATGGATCGACGAGTCGTCGGTCGGGACGCCGCTTAGTGTCTGCAAGTTTGAAATTTGATCTCCAATGCCGGCCACTCGTCGCACCTATCGCAAGCCTTTCGGGTTTCCAACTTTGTCAGATACCCACAGCCACTCGGGCCTTCATCCAGGAACGCTCCGACTAGGCCTAGCCCACCGCAGCTTCACTGGAATGTGGAGCACCGGACGCTTCTCAATATGATAGGGTCCCGCAATGGTTTTTTGTGTGCCCCGTACAAAGTAACCCCGTCGTCATTGGGAGCATGACCTCCCAGACTCACTCCCAGCCGTTGAGACCTCTTCAACGCTGCAAGTGGCCAATCTTGTTCTTGCATGGCCCATTTCCAACGGTCGCTGGCTTCGCGAGAAGATCATCACCGCATCGTCATTGCTCTGGCTGTGTTGACCATCGTTCCGGTGTCCATTGGTGAGACCTTGAAGTTTCTGATCTGTCACGCGTCAGTCGGCGTTTCAATGCCAGTTATGAGGGGACCACCATTCGTCATGCAAGAATGAGGCCTGGAGATTCGACCAGTCAACTGATTGGTCTTTCTGGAGCCTAGCATATTGAAATAGTACCATCTCGGTCACTACGGAGTACACTCAGGCAATTTGGTCCATGTTGCCACTGAGATCAGCGGCGACTCAACCCCCCCCCCCCTCCCCCTTATTGCTTGTATCTTCCGAACATCGTGGGCAACTTGTCAAGCGCAAGCATTGCTTTGCTCACTGGCTTTTCACCGTATTCACCGTACTCTAGTAGCTCATTCAACCGGCTTCAGATTTCCTTTACTCGGCATTTAATTTGTTTCCTACGAGCTAACAGGTCTCGGGTCTTGCGTATGCATGATCTTTGTAGAAGTACGACCAACATGTCCTCTTTAATTGCCCGGTCGGATCTCGCCTAGGATGGGACTGATTTGTGAGAGCTGATCATCGCCTTTTTGTCACGTTCGAACTCATGATCTTCCACACTCGAGGAATCGAAAATGCATGGAACGACCAGAGCGTCCTAGCGCGTGTCACATTGCAGCCGGACATACATGCGGTGTATGTCTGTTTTTTCTTTTGCTTTTGCTTTTCTTTCCCTTTCTTTCTCTGGTGGGTTCCCACATAACCCAAATCTCATTCCAATAGAATGCAACTTGCTCTCGTACAGACGTGGACCAAAGGACTAAGTATTTCCTCCCCCCTCAGCAATTGAAGAATTGTGAGCTCTCGCTCAGATATCAAGCTCGGATGATGGGTCGCTATGAGGGTTCTTGTTAGCCAGCAAATGCCGACAAAGTTTGTGCCTAGGATGGCACTAATGAGCGATCGATGTTTGACCATTTTGACAGCTCCCCTGCCCAAACCTCGGAGTTTCATAACATCAGGGTTTCACTGCTTCGCCTATACTTAGAGGTCGTGCATAAGGAAAATACAACGCATCCCAGCAAATCAATCTCTCGGCGGAGCCTACCAACACAGAGCCATGGCCTACCTAGTCGGCTGCCTGCTAGGATATGATACTTTGGGTCCGCCCGAACGGGTACATCCGTGAGATTAATGAATCCCAACTCAACTTAGAAGATATGGAAACTCACTCGGGAACACCGACGTACGGAGTGTGTCCAGCCGCAGAAGCAGAATATCCCACTGCCGAAAACGACGCCGACTTCGCCACAACGCGTGATGCTGAACAGCCACATTCAGAGCAGAGCCACAAGTGACTGGTCAAGTCCCAGAGAGTCTTCCAGAAGCGTCAATTTCCCCTGCGCTCGAACCTTCCCCTTGTGGTGGTGATCATTGCGATGATCCCCGACGGGACTCCTCGGGATTCATGGGCCACTTGCGTATTTTCTTTCAACCCAATCTCGCACTAGTCCGATCATCCTGACTTGCAGAAGGTGCAGCAACTACTCTGTAACTGGTTAGTTAGGGGTTGTGATTGGTAAGCGTTTGGCTCCTTCCATTTCGTGGAGTCGTGGTGGTTATTCGATTCGTCTCAACTTGTTGCTATCAACACGAGCTTATTCTCTAGTCACCCCTCAAGTGCTCGGTCCGCCCAAACCTGAACGATTTTTTGACTATCCAAATCAGCAAAGTTACGGGTTCCCCTCTCGCTCTGGTCAAACCCCGGATCTTCATCAATCCCCCTGGTTTATCTCTGGGGAAGGTTTCAATAACAGGGTCAACCGCAAGAAGGGGAGAACTAGGTTATCACTAGTGCCATGATATATGTTCTATTCTCTTTGCCCTTCCTCTCCTTGGCCTTCTTTCTACGGAAAATAGTGCGCACTGACATGGTGCAAAGACCACCTCCCGGCTGCTAAATATGTCTCTCTAACCGAAATTGTCATGCACAGACCGAAGAATAATATCAATTGTCGAAGCTTGAGATAAAAGGAGAAGGCGAAAGAGATGATCATAATGGCTTCTTGATGCCTATCTCCTCGGATTCGCCTTCAAGACCAATGGAGATTCTCCACGCTTCCAACCTTCTAGATACAGAGACAAACTTGATCTCAAAAGCAAAACCCCTGCAGCACGGGCTTGGACGCAGCAAGGGATTGAACGGACATTCGGAACATCCCCAGATCCTCCCTAGCGTTCCTGCGGTGAAGTGACCCTTCTGGCTCCACCCAGAATGGTGCCAAGAATAATGCTTGAATCTCGCCGTTTGCTTGTTTCGATGCCCGGTTTGGGATCAATATATTGATCATGATGAGGTTCAAGCGCCAGATTTTCCCCACGCCTTGTTTGAACCACACGATGTGTTGGAAATCCTGCATTTGCCATGAGCCATTATTATCGGCAACCCTACCGACCCGTAACGGTTTCGCGCGGAAACAAATCGCCCACTTCCATGACCTAAGATTTGCGCCCCGATCTCAGATGGGCACCTTCATTCAGATATTGAACTTTCTCTATTTTCCGTTTCTCTTCGTCTTCTTTCCTTCCATCCATCCCCTTCCTTTCTCTTCTTTCTCTTTTTTTTTTCTTGTTTTGGTTCAGGTGGGGATTTTTCTGGATTCTCAAACAAATAAAATTGAAAGAAAGGAAAGAAAGAATCAATATGATTTTCAAATGAGTCCTCTTTCATTTCAGCGTTCAGCAAGGGTATGGGTATCATCTGCAAAGAGTAAGCAACTCATTTCAGATTCTTTCCATATTCAAGAAAGTATCAAATATATTGCCAGCTCCTAATGATCTGAACCATAGAAATGAGACGAAATTACTTCGAATATTTATCACCCTTGAATGAATATTCTGTGAATCGCAACTACGAATCCTTTCTTACCAAAGGAGTCTTTTATTTTGGAATCCATTGTGTTCGTCCAAGGATCTTTCTATTCGCACAGTGTGCTAAAAATAGCGAGAGAAAAAACAAGAATATGGAGTCTGGGCCCGCCAGATTGATCATTCTATGTTTGGTGGCACGCTCCAAATCACCAAGACTAGACAGAGGATCAACCCACATCGTGACCCTCCCCATGGGCCGACCGTAGAAGAGTTAATCTAATTCGGAGTCTCGCGGTCTTTGCGGCCAAGACGAATCCACATCACTGTTTCGTCCAGTCTTGGGGCGTTCTTGGTGATGCTGATAAGAATCACTCCTCGATGGCCTCATTTTACATTCAAGAGTGCGCTTACAATTCCAGTGCAAGAAAAATGCAGACTAGATAGTACGATACAGCCCTCGCTTGGATCGCTGCAGGTTCGTTGGGGTATTAGATCTTCGACGGATCGGAGCATTTTAGCAACGAAGAGAACAAACAATGCTGAAGAGTTTCTTATCTTCTACGGATGGTCAGTGCAGGGCACTTGCGACGGATGATTTCGAATCAGGATCGATACCAAGTTGCACATTGGAGAATCGTCTTTTGTCTCACCTGCAACACGCCCTCCCATGCTTCGCTCTACTGCCTGTCTCATCACCCTCTCATGCAGGGTTCGACCCCCAGTTATCAATTACCTTGTTTGAGAGAACTATGGGGCAGTGGCTCAGCAAAGGACGAATCCGAGGTCGGCGCTCCAGCCTCCTATTAGCGCCCCTTGCTTCGAGGGCTTTTCCGCAGTAACCAATAAATGAGTCCAAAACTTGGTTCGTGATATCCACTCGCCACCGTCTCATCAGTCAATCAATAACGTCGATTTGAGTTGCATTGCATTGCATTTGGCGTTGTGTCTCATGCCCCGGCCATGGCCCTATGTGGGAAAATCAGGTTCCTCCTGGCAATAATTCTTCTTCGACCAGAGACTCGTGCACTACCGACGCCGCATATCCTTCCTACCCCGTTACCATCTCGTAGGTTTTCAGGTGGGCTAAAGATACAGGGCTTACTCAAAGCTGTTCAGTTCTTCCTTGCGCCATGCTCTAGTAGTGGCATTCCATACTACGTCATTTTATTGAGCTTGAGGGAGAGAGAAAGAAGAACCGCCTGCCTTCGCTAGGCGCTATTCGCCAGCAAACGCTTAAAAATGGCCTCTAATATACATGGTCCCCGATGGTCCCCATGTCTATTAAGCATTTACTCCCTATCCTACTGACCTAACTGAGGGGGGAGAGCCTCCGGTTAACCATGCCGGTAACGGCGCTCAGACATCACCCGAAGCAGCAGCTCGGCGGCCACATTGTTAGCCCTAATACTTACAGAGTAAACCAAGGTTATCAGCCATCAAGATCCACGGTAACCTAGAACAAGCCAGATTGCTTCATCCAGTCTGGATTTTACCCCATGAAACAAGAATCACGTCCGGCTTCGCCCCCCCCCCGCCCCCCAAAACCAACACATTGACCTCTTCGCAAGTATTCCAGCTAAAGTTTCCATAGTCGATCCCACTGGAATGCACATATACATGGGCCTAATGAGCCAGCCAGTCAGCCAATTGAGCCGGGAGGAACTTTCCCAAACAGTACCCATGCATGCATTGGCCCGTCCCATCATTTGGCGACTTCCCAGACATGCAGGCGTTATATTGGCGACCAATAATGTCCTCATTCTCAAGATGTCTCTGTTCTTCTCTCTGCCTAGATGGCTGGCACTTGGCTGCTGACTGCTGAGTGACTGACTGACCGACTGTTGCGAGAGAAAGACCGAGAAAAAGAAAATATAGAAATTCTCGTTGATTCATGACCAACGTGGCTGACCACTAGGAAGGCCCGGCACCTGATCCTGCTTCCACAATACCCATTGTCCCATTCACCTATGAACACACGCACATACTTACCGATTTCGATTATCCCGCACGTATGTATGCGGTGGAGATCATGTCGATCCTGATCCTGATCCTCATGATCGGGCTTCAGTCCCCAGTCTCCGGGTCTTGGGGACCTTTTTCTTTTTCTTTTTTTTCTTTTTTTTTTTTTTTTTTTCTCAAATAAAATAATTAAAAAGAAAAAGTATGAAAATAATGACTTTATTAAAATAAAACATGACCTCCTCAAGCCTTGGCATTGTCTTCCCTCCCTCCTCTAGTTCTTACGCTGCGCCGTAAACCTTTTTGTGTCTTCTTTGTCTTACTTCCATGGACCTGGTGCTGACAGCGCATCAAATCGCATCGGCAGGGTCAGGTAGTATGTAGGTAAGTAGGTAGGGTAGTATCATATGGTTGTATACCTACCTAGGTCCTGTATGTACACCCACCGTGTCAAAACATAGAAAGGCACAGTGTAGATCAACGTAAACGTAGACGTACACGGCCGGCTAGACTTTCGTTTCGGGTTTTGCATTCAGCTTTAGTTTAATTTGATTCGTTTTGATTGAAACTCTCATACGTGAACTGAACTGGACCGAACAGAAAGGAAATGAGAAACGAAGGTGTGGGTGGTAGGTAATGTAATAATCTAAATCCGCGGAGAAAGCAACATCAGTGAGCTTGAGCCCAAGAACTGTGAGTGTGACCAGGTACCTACTACCTACCTACCTAGGTAGGCATGACTGACTGACTGATGTTCTCACCCAGATCCCATTGGCTGGTTTTGCTAGTGAGGTATGATATATATAGTAAGGTAGATAGGTAGGTAGGTAAGATTCGTGTGTGTTTTATTAGTGCGAGTGGCGTGGACACACACATACATACATGCACGTATAGAGCTTGGGTTGTATCCGAGGAGGAAGGCTCTAGCTGGAGAATGAGGTGTTGGTGTTACGGTCAGGAAGGGAGGGAGTTAGGGCGTAGATATTGTGTTTATATGGTGGAGTCGGGATGAAATGGATGAATGGTTTGGGGCATTACTTCTAGGTTATCTAGTGTCCTGTCATATATATACATCCTCTTATCTCTATTGCTCTCGCTCCATCTCATTCCCTCTTTGTCCCTCTATCCTGTCTGTTGGTGTATAAATAAGATGAGAAACACATACATAAGACCTACCATATAGAACGCCTGGAGCCCATTTATAGAGTTATACATGTACACCTTTCAGAATATTGACTATTATTTTATATTTGCTATGATCATGACTTTCATTAAGGTATATGTCCGCACAGGCCACAGTACAGAAAACACATTCAAAGAAATAGAGACCTATATACAACCAGGCCTAAACAACTGCCTCCAACACAACAAATGAAAACCAAGCACAATATGGAATCAATAGATAGAAATTTACCTTACGCCCAGGTATTTACATATATATCTATACTTCAGCACTTGTAGCCCTGTTTAAATGTATTTTCCTTCCTCTTCCCTTGATCATCTCCCTCCCTCCCTACTAACTAATATGCAGCGATCGAATACGTTCGATGTATGTACAGAACAAGGTAAGGAAGAATACCTATCAACAATGCATCGATATTCAATCTGTGAATTAAACTAGCAAGCCACATGAATAATTACATGAAAGAAATTACACCTATATCTACATCTACATCCATAGACCAAGTAACTACTCGAACCACAAACGGTTACACTACAAGGTACTCATGTAGTACACACAACCCAACCATATATATCAAAAAAGACATCATATTTAAGATAAGAAATTCTCATATTGAACAGAAAAAGAGTTATATGTCATCTAGCAGCAACAGCAGTAGTAGTAGCAGCAGCAGCGGTAAAATATGAAGACCATAATAAGATAAGAGTAATCAAGAAAGAAACAGACAACAAGGGTGAGTAGAAAGAACACCTGTACAAAAAGCACAACAAAAAAAGAAAGCGCAAAGAAAAAATGGTATCAGTTATCAATCAAGTCAATGATGCCTTGGCTCCTCTTCCCCTGAACGTTTCAAATCAAATCAAATCAATCAATCACGGATAAAAATCAAAATCAAAATCGAATCCAGTCAGTCAGTTCAGTCAATCCCTGTTTCCCAATGGTTATAAGTTCGCGTGATAAAGAAAAAAAGGAAACGAATCAAGCACCTGAATGAGCAAGAAAAATCAAATCAAAGTCACGTTAATAGGTAGGCCAAGCAAGCCAATGGAATATCAAACAACGCCGGCCGATTTTATCTCAAAATCCCTGTTCCCTATACAGTCTGAAAAATGCACATAAAAACAAGTAGAGCAAAGAAAGAAAAATGAACAATAAGTCCCAAGAGAGGACGGCTTATCTTGAGACTCTATTTGGGCGAGAGAGACTAGTAGACAGCATAGAGATCACCGAGTTAATTCGGTCCCAATTCCAAGCGGCAAAAAAAAGTAATAGTAATAATAAAAGAGAAAGAGAAAAAGGCAGAAAAAGAGTGAGTACCGACCCGACAAACAGTCAAGTTACTTGCCCATTCCATTTTGCATCATGTTCTGTTGCTGTTGTTGCTGCATCACTTGAGCTTGCACGGCAGCAACCTGGGAAGCGCGCTGTTGCTGAGCAAGTTCACGCTCCCGTCGAATGACATCATGGATCCAGGCTTTGGCACTCCGCTCAAGCCCGGCATGATACTGCTGAGCCAGCTGGGGCGGATACTGGGTGGGCGGTCCATATTCGCCCATCATACGGTTGGTCATTTCTTGCCTCAAACGCAGCAAGCGCTGCTGATAGAGACTGCTGTATCGTTGGGCGATGGCCCCCTGCGCCATGTTGACCCCCTGCATATTTTGTGGAATTTGTCCACCGTTGGCTTGAGCCGCTGCCATCAGCATCTGTTGCTGCTGAGAACTCATTTGAGGAGCACCCTGGTGCATCTGGCCTTGTTGTCCCTGTGACTGTTGCCCTTGGGGCGGCTGCTGTTGCGGCTGCGGCTGTTGGGGCTGGGACTGCTGCGGTGGCTGCGCCTGTTGCTGCTGTGGCTGTTGCTGTTGTTGCGGCTGCGACTGCTGCTGTTGATGTTGTTGCTGCTGCTGTTGCTGCTGGGCCATCTGCATCTGAGCAAGCTGAGCACGCATTAATTGTGACTGGTATGCTGCAGGGCCGGCAATCTTGGGCTGCTGCGGCTGCTGGTGATTTTGCTGAGCTTGCAACATCTGCTGTTGGTGCGATTGAATATTCTGCTGTGCATGGACATTGGCCTGCAACTGAGCGATCTGTTGCGGTGTGAGCTGGGTATGTCCAAGATGGTTCTGCTGCGCCAGTAGCTGCTGTCTCTGCTGCATCAACATTTGCTGCTGATGAGGCGTCAAACCCAAGCCACCGTTCATTTGCGGAGTTCCGACCATGGCCTGGTTCATCACCGGGGTAGACGCCATCGTTGACCGGTTCGGACTGGCGTGGCTCATGCGCTGCGTGGGAGTGACGTTGCGCATGATCGGGGTTGCATGCGACATGGCAGGTGTTCCCTGAGTCATCTGGGGTGTGCCATGCCGGCTTTGGCCTTGCTGACTTCTGGAAGGCGCCATGGGATGGCTCATGACATTGGGGTGGGCATGCTGCAACGCGGACGGCGGTCGTGGAGGGCTTCCAGCACCCTGCATAGAGGAAGTCATACTCATCGGAACACCAGCCTGCGTGCCCATAGCGTTTCCGACCAACGGCGACGAGGTATTGTGTGGCGTTTGGTTGCGAACCACGGGCGATGACTGCGGCGCTTGACTGACCCCGTTGGCCTGAGCCATGACGTGTCGATTCTGCTGTTGTGCCGCCAGCTGTGCCTGAGCCTGTTGCTGTGCGGCCAGATGTTGTCGTCGGGCATCTTCCTTGGCCTGCTCATCGGCTTGTCGCTGTTCCAGAGCACGACGCCTCTCGCGCTCCTGTTCCTGTTGCTGTCGTTTCGCCATCTCCTGCTTCATCTTAACTTCGTGGTCTCGTTTCGCCTTGTCTTCGTGCTGCATGCGAATGTTCTCGAGCGTCTTAAAGCGCGAGAAGCGCGGCTCGAAAGGCGCGCCACCACCCGTGTCGTCCACGACCGCGGATTTCGGACCGCCTGCGCCATTCGAGGAGGCCGGCTCCAATCTTTCATCCATGATGAGCATGAACCGTTCTTCCTCAGCCGCGAGAGCCTCGTCCGCGGCAAGCTCGGCCACGGTACGCTTCCGCCTCTTGGGCGACGGTGGCGGGTTCTTGTGAAGTGGGCTTTCCATGTATTTCAGCAGATCCTGAACAGCCTCTAGGCTTCCAACCGGGTCGAGGAACAGCGGCGGCGCTATTAGCCCGGTCAGCTGGGCCTCACACTCCGGGAGCTCCTGCGGTTCCAGCATCATTTTCTGTCTTTTGGGGCCGCGATCAGCTTGGTTTGACGAGCCTCCGGGGGACGATGGGGCCGTGGAATTTGTTGCCGCGGGAGGACGAGATGTCGACGAATTCCCCGTTGACGGCTTGGGAGCCTTAGGGTCGGGAGTGGTCGCAAGTAGAGTGAGCTCGGCCTGTAGCGAGCGAGGTGTGGGGTGGAGGACGGTAGTGAAGACGCGAAGTTTCGAGGGCGATAATTTCTGTCGAGGGGTATCTGGCTCATGTGGTTTGGTCTGATTCTGAGAGACGTTAGACTGCTCCCCTTCCGCAGTGACATCCGACTGGCCGCCCGTGGGTGTCTCCTTCGAGGCGGGCTTTTCCGGCGTCAGCTGGCTTTGTTTGGGATACGGCACAAATGCCGACGGCGTGACATGTTCGTTGTAGTTATGTATCGAAAATGGAGTGTTGCCTTCATTTGACGATGGAGTGGTCGACTTTCTGGTCTGTGCTGACACCGACTTGTGATCGATGACGCGGACGATGAGACAACCTAAGACCCAGGCAATAACCCGTTAGAACAACCCAAACCCCAAGAAGCTGCCAAGTTAGATAGAATGGCTCACCGTCATAGAATCGCACGTTCCCCCGCAGCAACTCCTCCATCATATCATGGGGAACCGTGCCGGCGCGGATATGCTCAATGATGACCTTCATCTCAGAATTATAAGGAAAGCTCCCATCCTGTTGTTCAAAGCGAAAGTGGGTCGGATGTAGGTGTACAGTTAGAGAGGGGGGTGACTTGGCGAACTTCTTCAGGATATAGGACGTGGTTCTCACTAGGGTGGAACGAGCCAAGGATTAGCACACTCACGCGCGCGCGCCAGTAAGACGGTAACACAGAAGCAAGACGACTCACCGAATGGACCTGGAGATGACTTCCCCAGGTGGCGATCATTGTCCGTGGACAGCTGCCTCGACAGCGCCTTTTGTGGCCGGGTCGACTGGTCGGCGAGCTTTTGCGCATCCTTCTTAGACCGGTTCCCGGCACCCTTGACCGGGGCGCCGTTTGAGGGATCGACAGAACCATTGGTGACGGGACCGCCGGCAGAGCCCGCCGCGGCGGAAGTTTGATTGGATCCGGGGATACGTTTGGAGGCAGACTGAGGGGAGGCAGAGGGATGTTGGGATTTGACCCCGTTGACCCCGGGCTGGAATGGCGGGGGCGGCCGCTTCATCTTTGGAGGGTGAGAGGTGGGTTTGGAGATCGCAGTGGCCATTTTATTGTCGGAACCGGGCATGCGATGCGGCTACGTCCAGCGACACGTAGACGCGATTGTTCGGGAGGGAGGAGAGCGATGGTGAGGTAGGTCGTATTCCGGAAGTCGACGATGATATAACCGGAGCGCGAGACATGTGGGGAGCGGAGGACGGGGACCGGGCAGCAACGAGCAGGCCGGAATTGAAGCGGAAGCTGGCACGAAGTCCGGGAGCTGCTAGAGCAAAAGAAGGTCGTCCATGGAAGAACGCGAGACCTGCGCCGAAATAGCAGGGGGAGGGGGAGGGAGGAGTCAAAGGAGAGGCTTGAACGGTTGACGGAGGTTGGCAAAGGCAAAGGGGAGTTTGGCGATGCCAAGCCGCGCTCGACGTGATGGCCGGGGAGTCACCTGACTGCCGCTTGCGTTAGTCATTCATCCTTTGGCCAGCCCTACTTTTTGTTCTCTCTTTCTTTCTACGTCTACAAGAACAAAGGCTGAAACTCCTTCAAGGTGGCTCGTCAAATGTTCCATTTCTTTCAAAACCGACCAATATCATCATTTAATATGCACAACGGGAACATGAAAAAGTTGTGGGTACTGTTCATAAAAATAAACCAAAGTCAAGGGGAATCAAATCTCAATCATCATGAAGAAGTAAAAGGGGAGCAGAAAGAAAAGAAGGGGGGGGGGGAAAGTACACATATAGACCCAAAAGCAGCCACCCATTACCGAAACAGCCCTCGTAAGTTCTAGTCAAAGCCAGAGACTCTTCGTCGCCAGTCATCCCCAGTGCGGAGAGCATCAACGACGTCGATCCGCTTGCCGATGCCAGTGGTGCCCTCTTTCTGCCACCATGGTTCATGTTGCTCGCCAAGAGCCGACTCGTCTTCGCTGTCGACCAGACCGCCTCGACCACCTTCATCGCCGACGACGACGACAACCTGTCTGACCCACCCGGAGATATGATGCACGGCTTCCCCTTCCTTGCCCGCCAGAGACTCCTGTACGTAGACAATGTCCGGCGAGATGTGGCGGACCAGGTGCACGTATCCCGTCCGGGTGCTGAACGGCATGATCGTGTTCGTTTTCTCAACAATAGCTTGGGCTTGTGTGTACATGGTCTTGAAAAGCGGCGTGGAACCCTCGGGCTCGTCTGCTGCCGTGACAACACCCGGCGAGGGAAGCTCACCGAGAGACTGAGCTTCTTCGGGGGCGATGTTTGAATACGACGAAGTGACGGAGAGAGTGGGGTGAGATCCGTTACTCTGAGAAGGAGCATGCTTCAATCCAGGCGCATAGATCATCACAAAGATTCGAGTGGTATCGGGATTGACATGTTCAGGAAGATGCGACAGAATGGACTGTGAGTTCTCAAGTCAGCACATATTATCTTCGAGGGTAAACCCACCCCAGAAGTCAACAAGGACATACCACATGTTCGGACGAGAACTCTTCGGGATCCAGGTGCGACGCATCCGACGAAACAACAATAGCCACCGTTTTCTTCCTCTTATCGACTCCAGCCCGACCGGGGACAGCACCACTCATAGAAGGCGCCGTGACATCAGGTTGTTGTTGTGGTTGCTGCTGCTGTCCTCTGCCGCGAGAAGCTCTATTTTCGACCTCCTCCGACCAGCGTGAATGATCTTCAAAGTCACCGCGATCCTCCTCCCGAATGGACGTCAAGGCGCCGCCAACAAAGGCACCCGCCGCAGCGACACCCGCCGCGACTCGCTTGCTGGCCCCGTCGAAGATCTGCTGCGGGCTGGGCGTGCGGCGCAAAGCACCCTGCATGCGAGCCATGACGCTGGCATCGTCCGGATGCTCGCCGTGAATGTCCGTCCCCGTCGTTCGGGCATAATCTCCTTCCTCGTAGGCGTCGCGCGGCAAGCCCGGCCCACTAGCAGGACCGGGCGCGGGGAACCTCTCGTCGTCGCGGGGATAATCGCGGTTGTGGTGATGGTGGTGGTGATGGTTGTCGTCGTCGTCATCATCTTCGCTTCGTTCACTCCAGATCCAGGCTGCAACGCCAATGGTCGCGACGCCCACGGTCAGGGCCAGGGGGACCCAGTAGCCCATGAACGTTCGCCGACCCGTGGCGCTGAAACCGGCTCCGACCCGCCGACGACGGGCATCCTGGGAGTAAGGGAAGGACATTGCGGTCGCTGAGACTGATCAGAAGTGTGCGCATAGAAAACAAGAAGGTCGCTAATAGAAATCAAATCATGTTTTCAGCTGGCTCGGGCGGAGAGCGGAGGGTTGTGGAGAGGGGAGAGGGAAAGGAGGAGAAGGAGCGCCGCTCAGGGCAACCACCAGGCAGAGGCAGGGCTGGGCCTCGGGAGGAAACATGTGGCTGGTGTTTGGTACTTGTTTACCCGCGGTTGCCCGGTTTGCACTGTTTGCTCCGGGCGCCGGAGTCAGCTGAGGGCACGTGATATCAAATTAATTCAGTCATTACGTTTATGCTTCAACACCCCCCAAAAAAAGCCTACTATGTCAAGCTATACAATCTACTACCTCTAACCGCTTAAACCAAGAACCGGAACCCTCTCGCACTGGCCTGGCCTGGAAGACCGCCGGACCTGACAGCTCCCGAGACCTCCTGGCCACGGTCGAGTTTCTTATTTAATCCGACAAGAATGAAGCGGAGGACGGTGGCAGCGAGGATAGCGACGAATGCGGTGGCGCAGTTGACACTCATGGCGGTCACTAATCTAGGTTAGTATGGACTTCACTTCACTTCTCAGTCGGGACACCGCGCGACAAAGAAAACATACCGAATCTTGGCTTGTCGCTGTCGGGATACATGTAGCTGGCGTAGATGCTACTAGCGTTACTGACGCAGTTGATGGCTGCCAGAGCGGCTGCACGCTTGGACGCCGGACGAGGTAAGGTGCTAGAGATCCAACTCAGGGCTACAACGTAGCCGGTATACAGGGATGGGACCATGAGCATCATAGACAGGTAGCGAGGACCGATGGCCGTGGTGGTTGCGGCGATAATGTAGGCGGCCATCGCAACGTACAAGGGCAGTGTGATGTGGAAGTATCGTTCGCCGGTGCGATCGGCGTGCCAAGCGTTGGCAAAGGCACAAATAACGGCAAGACAGTAAGGAGGTGCCGTCAGGAGAAGCGTTTCGATATTGCCGTAGTTGAGGGTCTCGACGACGGTAGGGAAGAAATTGGTCACCGAGGCAGAGGAGACGATGCACAGGACAAGTAACGTCTAAACTCGATTGTTAAAGATGACACTGGGTGGGTTCCATTCAGGCTCTTCGGGGGCTTACCAGGACATAGGTTTTGACGTCGGTGAAAGCTAGCTTCGCACCATGCAAGAAAGATTGTTGCTCACTGTCGACCCAATCATCCTCGCCGATGTCCTCCTCCAGACGCCAGGCAGCCAACTCTTTCTCTTCTTCGGAGAGCCACCCGGTTGTTCGAGGGAAATTAGGAAGGATGAAAAGCGCTATCAAGGCAATCACTATCGTGATAGCGCCTTCGATGATGAAGAGCCAACGCCTGCAAAATCAAGTGCTGTTAGTAAAATGCCCTATCTCTATCTGCCTTCTTCACTAATACCACGGGAATTAATAGGAGAACTGACCAAGCGCGAAGGCCTTTAACATGGTCCATGTTACCTGTGATGCCGGCCGCAATCAGACCAGAAAAAGCTCCGGAGATCAAAGACCCAGAGTAGAGAGCAGCGGTTCTGAAACCCAGCTCCTTCCGCGTGTACCAAGCACTAAGGAAGTATAGACATCCGGGCTAGGGGAATCAGCATGAGGTCAATATGAACGAAAGACCAGTCGAGGTCAAGACGTACGAAGTAAGCGGCTTCAACGAAACCAAGAAAGAACCGTATAACGACCAGCCCAGCATAATTCTGAGCGGCCGCCGTGCAGGTGGAAACAATACCCCACAGCACCATTGAGCAAGGAAGGTAAATCGCGGGTTTTCCAAACTTGTTCAACATCAAATTGGACGGAACTGCGAGGGGTGGTCAGTGAATTCTTGCAGAGAGCACTAGATGACGAGGTGGCCAAGCTTTACTTTGCATCAACAGGTATCCCACGAACAGGATACTAACGCAGGTCTGGAACTGCACGTCACTGAGGTTCAAATCATCTTCGAGTCCGGCAAGTCGAGCGGCAGCCTAGGTGGGAACGTGAGTATGCCGGGGTTCTAACTATCCCAGCTAATGACAAGAGCATACAATATTGTTTCGATCCAGGTAGTTGAGGATATACATGATGATGGTGATCGGGAGCAGTCGAAGGTCAATCTTGCGGACGAGGGCTTTCTCAGCTTCTTCACGCTCCTCCGGCGTCAAACCGGCAACGTAGGCCGGAGCCTCTTTCCTAGGGTTCGGCTTGTTGGCATTAGCTGTGACGTTGGGAATGACCTCGACGTTATCGACATGGACCTTGCCGATGTCATCGTTATCGTGGGAGTTCCTCGGAGACATATTGCGTCCTCTGTGGTTTACGATAGCCAGTGTGCTTAGTCCGTAAAATATGATTAAGCCAGTCGAGGACTTGGCACAAGAAGGAAGAGCCAGAAGAGAAGAGAAGAGAGCGATCAACCCAAACCCAGAAGTAAGAGGAAGAAGATCGGGAGGAAGAAGCAGGAAGAAAGAGGTGCTGCCACAGTCCAAGACTCGAGAAGCTAGACCACTGGGGTTGAAAAGCAGCAGGAGAGTGAGCCATGCAACCACAGGTCGGAAGAAATCCGACGAAGAAGAGCATTGGTGGTGACTGGAGAAGCCAATGGAGATGTCGGGGGCGGGGAAAGGGATCGCGGGGAAGGCGAAACAAGACGAAAGAGGATTGGCAGATGTGGAGAGGATGGCGTGGGGTTGCAGTGGACAGGACGATCATCCCATTCTTCGTCCCTGAGGAGATGCAACGACGAGACGGTGTAGAAGGGACGGGAGGAAAGACCCCGAGAGCTAACGCGTTTAGAGGCGGCAGGGCCTCTTTTTCTCCATTCGATTCCAAAGATGCGAAGGTGGGTAAATGGCACTCAGTAAATAGAACCCATGCACCATCAGAGAGCCCAAGCACAGCCCAAGCATGAATTGGCAAGGTTAAGACTCGATCTACGGACTCCCAGAACGTCTTATCCTTGGACTAATCCCCTACCTCCACGATGTGCATGACGACGAACAGTGTCACGTCAAATGTCTGAATACTGTTCAATTCAAATACAAGGTACACGAGAAGAAAAGAAAAAAAAGGCCTTCAAATGTTGATCGCATTAACTGCCCAGGCAATGAGTAATAAACGGGACGAGGCATGAGATAACAACGTCCCAGTTCCTGTTTGCTGTACGGTGGAACCCTCCACAATGAAACGCATTAGAAAACAAAATGACAACCAGTACTGCAGAATTAATCACAAAAAGAAAAGACCCTGAGATAAGTGTCCAGGAGATGGTGCCCAATTTCCACGCTGTCAAAAAAAAAAAAAAAAAAAATAGGGAAACAAGAGAGAAACAAAAACAATAAACACAAAATGGCTGGGATGCTATGTAAACCGGGAAGGCCCAGAAAGAGGAGGGGGAAGTAAAAGGGAATTAAAAAAGGAGAGGAAAGAATGCCATAAACATGATCGGGTCCCGAGGGGAGGGACAAAGGGAGGAACACTCGCACAAGATCGGTGCCCTATCTCAGGATGCAAAAAGTAGATCGAAGCCACAGGATCGCGGACGGTCGATAGGACTGGACTCCAACATTCGATCCTTTTTTTTGTTCTTCGTTCGGTGGTAAAATCCGCATTAAATCTCAACGCATTAAAATCAAAAAGATAAACCCCGCAACGGACTTCGGTGGTCATCACCATTAACGCCGTGAAACCCTAGAGAAGATGTGCTGATGAAACGAGTGGCCGCGGTTCTGCAAGACTGGAGAAACGGTGAAGAAGTTCGAGTATCGAAGGTGTAGGGCACTGATGGAGAGCTGAAGGCGCAACCAAAACGTGGCTCTAAAAAGAGAAAGCAGGTCTACTATGAGGTGAAAAACTCCAAGGTCGGGGGCACCGCACGAGTTATAGATCCAACAGCCGTCCAGAGAATAAATGACATGCAAGTTCGCCCGGAAATTGGGATGGAATAACGCCTTTCAGAATGCAATGGTTCAGAGGAAATGGGTATAAATTTTAGAGGTCTCGTGAACTTCCATCTCCTATTGGCAGAGTCAGCACTAAAACACGGGCTCATAGAGCGATCTGAAGAGACATACCATTTTGAAATTGTTGAGCTCCTCCTTGATCTGCTGGGCAAGGAGCGGCGTCAGTCGGTTGCAGGTGGCAATGTCTCCCCGACGGTCGTACTCCCCGCTGGGCCACGTGTCGTGAAACTGGATACGAGGGCTGAACACCAGGCTCTTGGAAGCTACAGCCTGCGGAGTGATGGGGGCACCCTTGCTGTCGGCAAACCGCCCCACCGAGATGAAGTCGTCGTCACCGGCAATCCTGACCGTTTCAGGGCGGCGACTGCCGGATCGCGTCTGGTCTTCGGGGGTGCTGGGAGCACTAGAGTGGGGAGTATCGTTGTTGCTAACGGTCTGGGAGCCCCCCGATGGCTTGTTGGTCGTTGGGTCGGAATGGGTTTCTATACGAGCAGACGAAGTCAGTCGGGTCGCTATGGAAGGAAGACCTAAATTGCCAGTGGTGACTTACTTTTCAAAATGCCTTTGCGAACAGCGGCCAATACCTCGGCTCGCTCCCTGTCGCCCCCGACGATACTCTTCCGCGACTGGGTTTTGTCCAACCCACCGTCATCGGGACCCGACACCTCCGGGGCAGTCTGTTCGACTTTTGGAAATACGGTGCCGCCACGAGGAAGATCTGCCGGGTCCGGGTTTACGGTCACGCTTTTCCTTTCCGCTTCGATGTTGACAACGGACAGTTGCGGCGCCATTGGTTCGATGGCGGCGGCATCTGTCGACGTCATGCTGATAACGGACTTGGGGCGGAATAATCCAACCAGAGATCGGGTCGATCGTTTCATTCCTTTGCCCATTTTGCGAAGCATAATCGAGGCAGAGGACGCTGTGGAAGAGACGGAAATATTATCCGTGGAGCTATTGAAGAATCGGCCTTGGTGATGCGAGTAGATGCTCTCTCCCAAGCCACTGGCTTCCTGCTGTTCCGCAATAGCGGCCTGCTCTGGACCAAGTTCTTCCTGAAGCAATTCCCTGCGAGCTTTCTCAAGGGCAATAGCCTCCTTCTTCCCCGCACTGGTCTGAGCAGACGCCTTCATTAGCTCCGAGGCACTTCCGAAGGAGAAAGCTCTTCTCAGCCGGGATTTCCCTGGCCGTCTGAGGTCGTTCTTAGACAGTTCAGACAGTCGCTGGGTAGCAGCACTCTCCATCGGGTTGGGTTTTTCTTTGCTTTGCGGCTGAGTGGGCGATGCCACGGGCGTCGGATCAGCATCGACAGGCTTCGATAGCGGCGATGGCTTCGGAGCCCGTTTGGAATCTTCCGGTTTGGCGGCAGCTTTGCCGGACGAAGATGCGGGCTCTGTGTTTCCGGGCTCAGGAACCTAGTGGCAGTTAGTTAGCGAGAGACCTTTTTTTCTAAAGTTTATGCCCATGCGATGGCACTTACCGAAGAGGTCGAGGAATGAGCCGAGTGAATGCTCGTCGTAACATCGCGATGGGATTGTGCCGATCGTGGCCGGTGATTTGTGTCAAAGTAGTCAGTACCGCCTGCCGATGGGGTCGGCGAGGAAGTCGGCAGATGAAGCTCTAGATTGATAAGGCCGGCATTATCCATATTCCCCCAGCTCCGTCGCCTGTATCTCTTAGCCAACTCCGGTTGCGACTTCTCCCCACGCGACGTATCATCGGCACTGGAGCCCCGATGGTGGCCCGGATTTCTGAGCGGCGCCTGTAACGAATTCTCATCCGGGGTTCCTGACGGAGATCGTGACGGGCCCGACACATTTGTCGTCGTACTGGCGGGTGGCGTGCCAACTACGCTATCCGGACGCCGGGATCCTCGACGGTAACGATCAGGGGACGGACGGACGGTAGGAGAAGATATGTTCATGAAAGATGATGAAGGAGACGGCAGATTGATGGTCGATAGGGGGCGGAGAGGGGGTTCGGTCCGTAGCTGCCTTGAAGAAGGGATGGCCGAGTCGTCTTTTGAGACGTAGGATTGTACGGAAGAATTGGACGAAGAGGTGGATACAGAACCAGCTGCAGGATGATTGGCCGACCGCGAGGTAACACCGATAGGAGGAAGAGTAGGAGGGAGACTAGGAGATAGCTGAGGGGCGGACGGGGCCGATGTAGTTCGATGCTCCGGTCTCAGATGAGGGGACCACGACTGACGGTTCTGCACATTGGCGGAACCGGACAGGTTGGGCGTGCTGGTGAAAGCGTAGGGGGCCACAACCTGGTGGCCTGCCCTGTAGCTGCCCGAACCGCCCGTGTTGTATGTATTCCAAGACATAGTCGAATTCCTAGCGTTTTGCTGTTGCGAATTTTGAGACGAGGGTGTGAAGGTGCCCGAAGAGGATGATGGACGAGTTGAAAGCACAGGAACCGTGCCACTTTGTTGCGGAATCGTCTGGACCAACGCAGCCATGATGCTATTCTCCAAAATCCGGACAGAGAAGGGTCGGACGCGTCGATAGCGACGTGTGCAGGACAACGATCTCGACAGGTGCACTCGCTAAAAATTCGCAGGATCCAAGCCAGGGGAGGTGGGAGAAAGAGATAACGTCTAGTTGTCAAGAGTAACTCGAGAGAGGGAAGAAGGGAGAAAGACGATGGAAAGGAATAAAACGGAGATCCTGTGCCACACGGTGGTTAGTTAGGATTGCACAAGAAGAGCGACGCACTTCCAAGATTGGTTCAACGATCGACAACCGTCGGTTGTTCCAAGGGAACGGCGTTTCTTTTTCCTTTCCAGGGGAGGGGACATGTGTTGGCCGTACCTGTTCTAATAAATGCAAAAGAAAGGTAGATTATACAGATACACCGATTAAAAAAAGAAAAAGAGAAGAAAAAAAATTGACGCTAGAGTTGATGCGAAACGAATGCTGTCGAAGACTAAACGAAGGGCTCGGATCGGACGAGGATCGAAGGGGAACTGGCGACGGGGGTGAGGCGTCAGGAACACAGGGCTCCAAGATGGCGAATGCTTTCTAGAGCGGTCGAGCCATGTACAAATGAGTTTTGTAATTTTAAGGAAAAGAGAAAGGAAAAGGGAGCGGGGGGAGGGGGGGGGAAGGCGCAAAAGAGAAAAAGAAAAAAAGTAAAAAAAAAAAAAAAAAAAAAAAAGAAGAAAAGTGAAGATAGAAAGCCGAAGTGAACAGATGGAAGGGGAAAAGAAAAAGGAGATTACCAGATCCTTGGAATGGCACCTTATCTTCTGGGACAAGCAGAAGATAGGCCGTTCACTGGACCGGAGAGATGGGATGAGATGGACGGGGGGAAGGTGAGCGAAAAAAGAAGAGAAGAAACAAGGGGAAAGAGAGCAAGAGGGGTTGAAGGCGTGGAAAAGGAAGGAAAAGGGAATAGGGAGATAATGGGGGGGTGTAAGAGGTGAGGATGGGCGGAATGGATGCTAGTCGCTTTAGGGGAGACTGACAGGCGGAGACTGACGGATCAGAGAACCGCGAGAGAAGGAAGCAGCCACAACCAAATGGCCACCTTTTTTCCCTACTTTTTCGTTTCTTAATAATTGTGTTTGAAGGTTACTTTTGGCCGTTAATCTTTGGGTAGCAGAAATGTGAAGATGTTAAGTGCAGAAAATTTCCAAATTTCGAATCCAAAAACACCACCGGGCAGGGTAAAAGGTCTGGGGGAGAGAGCTCGGATTCCACGAGGGGAAAATTCAATGGGGTGTATTTCGACTAGGAAAAACAACAGTCATAAAGAGAATTATGAATAATCAATCGAACGAGTTATCCTTCAGAGAGGGGGGGGGGAGGAATTCTCTGGTGGACAAGCAGACGATTAGACGATCCGAATGTCCAGTGTCGAGCAGTGCCTTAACTTAACAGTCTTAACTACGAACACAATTATTACTATTATGATCAAATTAATACCTGATTAATATTATTCCACGATTACTATTATTGCAGCTGCAAGTCATACCGGAAACTTTGGCTGTATGATAGGGATGGTAATGCGTTTCCTCCCAGATTCCTGGATGTGCCTGCCATGGTGATATTGGCCCATTAGCATTTAGCACGGTAGGACTATCACGGAGGATGCGCCTTTCTCCTGGATCTCCGTCTCATCAGAATAATAATAGCAGGAGGGGAACACTAGTTAGAAGGACTCCGTAATCAGCCAACCATCTATTCATGGGTAAGACAGTCAAAGACAGTTATCGAGTTCCCCTGGGGCGGTATGGTACGGTACCTTCGTGTCTTCCGAGGGTATCGGTGTGGTAAATCTCCGTAAAATCATCCGATCTGACGGGTATCCATCCCGTTTCTCCCGAGTAACGATACCGATCACGCCGAGCTGCCGGGGGTACGGGACAGTAAGGTACCGTTCTCCCAGGACGACGTGACCTGACCGGAGCGGGTCGCAGCACAGCGAAAAAGTCCCTCCATGGAATGTCCTCCGTCGCTAGTCAGACGCTGCGACCGATGCTGATTCCACGGGCACGGTTACTACTGCCCTTCGTCCTTGATTTACCGGAGCAACGGGGGGATGTCTGGAATCTGGAATCTGGAATCTGGAATCTGTATCATCGACCATCGTCTCTTTCTGTGGGGTAGCAGGAGGGGAGCTTTCTTTGTTGGAATGAGCAAGGACACCGGAGATCCTTGGATACTTCCAGGCACTACGGAGTAACGATCCTCGTGAGTACGCATGGGTACGGGACGGGAAAAGTTACTCATGGTCAACGTGATACTGATATCTCTCCTATTTCTTGTCCAGGAAAGAAAATGCTTTTTTTATACTCGGAGGATACAACAAATCAGGGAAAAGACAAGATAGCATTAGGAGCAGCACGACGAGAACGTGCTGGATGCATTAGGCCACAGCCTCTGGGACCATTTCATTTCTAGCGAACTTGAGCGGACGCTGATTTGCGACCCGTCGGATGCTAAAACTCTTAGCTGTAACGCCATCCTGGCTGAAGGGGACTCGCGTCCGAGACCCAACGCACGGAAGCTCGGAGAAACCGCCTGGAGAGAGCTAAGTGTAGGGGGTAGACTGGTAGTCTCCTCCCCTAGTGCTGCTAGCATGCAAATCGAGATGAGAAAGGGGAAAAAAAGGGTGGCCTAGCATTCTAGCAAGCCCGCCGGCTGGTCTCTACTAGATACCCTCTAGTAGTAGAGTAGGGGATAGCGGATCAGAGGATGCGAATCGTTCGTGATGTGCCGAGTCTGCGGGAGGCTCATCCGTCCCCTGTTCCCATGCCAGGATCCTGTTCCCCAGGTTCTGGTCATCCATGCACTCCCTTCGCTTCCATTCGGTGCATGATAGATCACCTTGAGAATATCTGATCTACGATGAACCGACCGACTTATCCTTTATTTCGGTATTCTTGCCCACCACTCTCTCCGTGATTTCGCTTCCGCGCTTTCAGGTACCGCGGAGGAACCACTCAACTTTCAAACATGGTCCGAGTCATGGCATCCCAATCTTTCTCAACCGGTGGGAAATTCCCGCGATCAAGTACCATGGTCCATGGGTCAGGACGTCCCACCGAGCCTAATCGAATAACCCACAGTTTAGAACCAAAAAATACAGCGCGAAGCGGCCAAGGGCGGGCATCTCGTTACAGCCTCCTACACTTACGTACCGTGGAATGGCTCTGCCCTCTAGGAGTCAACGGTCTACCCTCGACTCAAGCTCGCGACCAATGAGTCAATGGCCATGCAGGGCCGGCTTTTTACGTATAAGGATGCAACTGCAATCGTGTACACCGGAGTACATGGTGTCAGCAATCCCAATATGAACTGATCGCACGCCATTGCTATCGTCGGTAGAAGTAATTCCCAATCGGTCGGCAGGGATTTATGCGCGTAGGTATGTTGAAACAGGTAGTATAACTTCACCACGTCTTAGTCGGCGAGTATGGCAGGGTGTTATCCGGGGGAGGTAATGAGGAGTCAACCACCGAAAGAAGAAAACAACAGTATGCACGTCTAGCCAGCTATGGTTGACTCAATGCCGTGCATCATGCGCCCATCTTGTTTTGTTCGATATTTCCCACATACTCACATACGTTGGGGTGTCTGCGATCGAGCCTCCGCTCGTCCATTCTCCAGAGTCAAAGGTATACTCCGTAGTTATATATTATTATTGACAACCAAACACCCTCATCTACTCCACACAAGCAACCAAGATTACAATGACCGACGACCCACTCTACCAGAAAAATTCCAACGAGAAGATCAGAAAGAGCAAGAGCAGGACAGAACTGTGATTTACAGAGCCATGGTTACGCTCTTCTGATATCCATCATAACTCTCAACACTAACAGTTTCATTGACAAGGTCCCCAAGCGGAGCGGAGATTCGCTTACATACTCCGTGTTGACCGCAACGACAAGAAGCGAGGAGAGCTTCGAAGGAAGATTCAATAGCTTCGCCACGGGAATTAAACTTTCAGACCGCGCGATTTTCTTTGTTCAATCGGGGTGGTCGAGTCACTCATAAAGAGACGCCCGTAAAGGCTTTCTTCGGGAAGGGGATTTCTTTCTTTCTATACTTTCTTTGTGTGTTGGACGTTATCTCATCATCTCTTCTGGATGAGTAGATATCTTTACGTTGTAGGTGGAATGAGGAAAATTTACAGAGCTTCGTACAACACCCTAGGATCTTAAAATGTGATACCTACTGTACTCCGTACTGACTACTGAGAGTCTGAGTTCTGAGTACGAAGTGTTGGGTGGAGGACGCATGCGGGACAACTCGGTCCACTTTTTTCTTTTTCTCCCTTTTCCAACCCCAAAGCAATCGGAGTTGTTGAGCAGTCATTCAGGCAAAGTCAAGCACAGCACTCTTATCATTGCACCACAATGTCATTCACAGTGCGATTTATTAGTCCCGACTACGGAGCACCGCGTTTGAGTTTCCCTCTCAAAAATCCAAACGTTAGTCCAATATACACAGTACGGAACCCACAACCTTAGAGAACCGGCCGATTTCGCCATCAGATAAGGCAATTGCTCATCCGTCCCGGCGCATCCTCCGGTTCGAAGTAGTGACTACTGACTACGAAAACCATGCGCACTCCGTACTCACTCCTCCTCTCGTCCTTACTGTACCCGCGCCTGATCTAACCACCGTTAACACCGTAACTAACTACGGGGTAAGCAGCTTAGCAATCTGATGCAACCGGCGCAGATCCATGTAAGGAGGTTTCCGCGTGATCGACAAAAGCAACGTCGCCATTCCAGCACTTGATTTCGGGCCTTTACCCTCCCAACCCGCGTCACTCTACGGCGTACTCGGCCTGACAGCAGCTAGTCCGTCAGTCAGCCAGCCAGCCAGCCAGCGGCGGGCGCACATCATCGATCAAGTTTCAGACGTCTTGACTCTTGAACCGTGTTTTTCTTGGTGATCCCCACTACTTGCCGTTCACGGAAGATGAGAGGATTTTCTTCAATCCTTTTATGATTATCTCTGTCGGAGTTCAGAGTTCAGAGTTTCGGTTATTTGAGGTCCTGCCGTGCTTTTCCACTGTCGCGGTAACTAACTAGCCAACCTAATCAACTGATTGACTACTCACTCCTCTTTCTACGGCAGAGCTGACTCGTAATTCTGTTGGCATTGAAAATGGCAGACTGAAGAATGAAGGGTGATCTGTGTTCGCATTGCCAATCCTGTCTTATCAGAGCGGGGCAATCCAATCCAACAACCTGAGCATGAGCACACCGTAGATAATAGATAATAGATATTAACCGTTCATTCTGTACACCGCATGTATGTAAGCAAGTACCTACTAAGTAGGTAGAAAGCATCCACCGCTGCGTAATAATGCATATGTATGTCTCTCTGTAGGTAAAGACTAAATAACGCAGGATGTCTATACTGTAGTACGGAGCATGCACATCGCAGATAGTTCAGTTCAAGACGGGACGGGACATCCAAGGACTCCGCTCCAGAAGAGTTAGTTTTAACTAGGACAAGGGGGCCGAATTCGAGTTCGGAAACATGCTCATTCGACGGGAGGAGGAAGAATGGATGCTTCTCGCGGGGGATGGCCAATAGCTTCATGCGTTTCTCATTCCTGGATCTCCACCGTGGAAAATCGAAAGGAAAAATTACTACTACACCATAGGGAAGCGGAGACGGGTAGAAGGCAAGCGAGTAGCGAATATATTCAGGGTTGAGCATGCAACGTACACAGTACGAAGTACATAAAATTGGGTCTGGTGAGTGAGATTGAATTTTTTTTCTGTTTCTTTCTCTAAGTTCCCTCACCGCGAGAAGTTTTCATTTTAACCTGATTTAACCTCTACCACGGTGTTTATTGTGTAGATACTTTGCAAGTAATTCGACCTCTCCTCCTAACCAGTTGACTATTGTTACATTGTAACAGTCTTACGTGATTGTCACTGGAGAAGTATCATACGGTGCGGAGATGCTCACCCGAACATCATCTACATGGCTCCAGGGCTCCACCGACAGATTTTAGCATGGAGAATGGAACCCTCCCAGACGGCAGTCGGTGGGTAAGGGAGAAGGAAAGAGAGCAATTGCGGCCCGGAGAAGATACGAGGTGGACTAAGTGGACTGGGAATATGGAAAAATTCTCCTTTCTCCGAGACTTCTTTCTGTCTGCCTTCCCCTCGGTTGAATTAGAAAATTACCTGCCTAGTCCACCTAAGTAATTACACGTGTGTAGTGCGTACACGGTAATCATCCAGTATTCATGAAATACCAACCTACGGAGCATTGGACTGACCCCGTCGCCAACGGTGATATGCATCCGAACGCCTCCAAAGGGGGGAGGAGCTTAAATGAACCCGCTCGCTAACTCCGTAGTTCAGTAAGATCGCGTTGTCAACGCGTCGTCAGCGGGCATGAAATTGTACACCGTAAGTCAACTGTGTAAGGCGTTTTTTTTTTTCTAGTAGTTCAGCACGAGCGAATTTACAACGATGCGGAACTGAGAAAGTTCCCCCCTCCTCTATGATATGACTGCGTTCGAGCATCTCTGAAAATCAGGAATAATCAGACCAGATAGGAATGCTCCCCTCCTGTCATCCTCCTTTGCCGACAAATCTACGGAGTACTCCGTCCACAGTAGATGACGAATGGCATGAACCCCCTCGATGATCATCTCTCTCTCCTGAGTTCTGAATGATGCCTCCCGATAACAATGACAGGTCCCCCGAGATGACGATCATCAGGAGGCCATATTAAACAACACCTGGAACATAATATAGTGTATGACATGTTATCTAAAAGAACCCCAGGGAGGATGCAATCCTGAACCAAGACAAAAAAAAAGGGTCGCACGTTCCCTCATCCCTCATCCCCCTTCCCCTTCGCAGATAATCCAATCTCATGCCAATTATTCAGGAACCCCGGACTCCCGGTCAACGAGCATGGGCGGTTTGACTTTGATTTACAAATTTCAGTTAATCTGTTCGGGGTCTTAGTCTAGTCTGAGAGATTAGCCAACCAGTTAGTGCATCTGTTCGTTGATTAATGCAATCTCCGCGGTTCATCTAATTGAGGGACCACTAAGGGTCCAAAAATACTCGCCTCGTCTGAATCGGATTAATTTCATAAACCTGGTTTCCGAACCAGTAATTTTATTAGCCAGAAGCCACTCCCCTTGGTTTCTTCTTCTTCTCCTCCCAACTGGAATCCGGACAAGGCCTCTAGAGTAACTGTCAATTAATTAATTAATTAAAATTGCCCTGGTCCGGGTGACCAGGGCAGGAACCGAAGTAACCAAAGGGTGATCAGAGATCAGAGATCACCGATGATAACCCCGGCCAAGCCCGACTAGACCTGATCAAGAAGAAAAAGGGGAAAGGAACGAGTCACGTCAACACACTCCGTATCGTGCTGGATACCATTGCGCGCCCATATCCGGGGAAACCAAAATGTGGAGTACAGCAGCCGAGTTAGCGAGGCGAGGGGGCACCGCTGGCATCGTGATGACCCTACACTTCGTACTGTGTACTGTGTACGGAGTAGTGTGTACACAGTGTACAGGACCTGACAATTGATCGAGTAGATGAAGTACTCTATGCACATGCTCGAGTAAACCCATCGCTGGATTCTTTTCCCCGCCCAGGAACCGAGATTATGCCATCTCATAATTTAGGCCAAGATCAAAGAACTTAGGCCCTCGAAATTAGAAAAAAAGAAAAGTCGATACATCATCCCCTGGACAGGACGGTCAAGATGCCATACACTTCCCCGCATTCGAGTCTCAGGCGACAACACATGGAATGATGAAATGCCTCGGGGTGAAGTTAGTGGGCAAACAAAGTGCCCAGGCTCCCCTCTCGTACGACCTTAATCTCATCCATCGAAATAACAAAACAAACAAACAAACCAATGAGATATATTCCCGGCGACAATCAAAACATGGTCAATTATTGGCTGACCTGACGTGACCTGACGTAGAGAGCATGTCAGTGCAGCCTGGTTTCAGATCGATTCCCCTCTCTTGTCCTCTCTCCTCCCGGCCCCTCTATGTATACTAGTTGTACATAGATAACGAGAGCTTAAGATCAAGGCTGACGTGAAAGGCCGCCACCATTGCTCTTCCTTGTGCTGGACCTGGATAGAATCATCCGTTTGGATGGTTGATGGGACCCCTGGATTCCGACGGGGAGATGCATGGAGCAGCCAGCGTCAGCTGTTGATGTACCGTAGTATGTACATGCCTCGTATACCGTAGTTACTACTGTAGGCATCTACAATGGCACCAGCCAAGATGGCCTTGCAGAGAGGGTGGCCACGGACCCCGATTGGTGTGCCTCCGGGCAAATGGGTTAGCGGCATTTCTGCAGGTCGCTGCAATCGGAAACCACCAAGCGGGGTCGAGTCACAATATTTCATAGTACTATTGAGTATTCCTGTGTAGTGTACGCCTGATAAGATGCGGCATGTGGAATGCGGCGGGTTGGCATGTGGCTTGGCTAGACTGCGATCGGGCTGAGTACTGCCTATGTTATACTCTGTTCAGATCCATACAACGGAGTAGAATCAACCGTTGAGCTTGAATAGGGGAATAAGCAGAGTGCAGTTGATACCGGAAGGATTACACCTTGGCCGATTCATGCCCCACCCATGTGAGGATATGAAGAATGACGGAGTCAAAGGTGGTTAGCCAGAATGGGAAGTTACATCGCGAAGTCAATCAATTTGCACATGTACGGAGGACTGGGATCGACGACTGATTACTCCGTAAGTTGCCCTGTAGACCTACATACACCTAAATGACGACCACGTTATCGTAGTTATAGAAATAAACAGATTACCTCATTATGCATTTCTTATAGTATTCCCTAGCAATAATAGACCCCAACCACCCTTCCCACAATTCGACAACAACAATAATATTAAAGAAATACAAGAAACCAACCAGACCCGATATCTCATCGCACCCGCAAATCTCGCCATGAGATCGGACCCTCTACCCAACCTGACCCTGATGTCTCATCCAGAAGGTCACTGATCTACACCGAGTCCTTGCATAAAAAAGGTCGCGTCAATTGCGTGTCCTCTGGCGCTTCTGCAAGATGAGCCGGTTTGTTCCAGGCCGAGGCGTTTAACCTTATTGTGTGGTCGGAGCGATCAGCTGGCATGCATTTGGAGATATGGACCTGGTTTGGCGTGGTTGTTAGGACATCAGCGGTCATGCTTACGATTTAGGAAACGTACTGGGTTCTTAGCTGGTGAAGCCGTACTTGGTGGCGGAGCGACATTGTTCATCTCTTCAAGAGGGTTGCTACTAGGTAGCTAGGCGGTCGGTCTATCTACAGTATCAATGGAGAATGGATAGTGATGGTGACTGCTATTTCTTTGACTGGTATATGATGAACACAGTTGGATTGACTCATCAATTCGACAGATACGTTTATTCTGCCAAAACATATGACTCTATACCATGAGACCAGTGTATGAGATATCAAGAGAGCTGCAAATCAAAGTGAAACCTACCACAGCAATCAACAGTACTCCTACCGGCCTCAAATATCCAATCAACGTCTAGTTTTCACAAAATCAATGACAACTTTCATAGAACTAGACTTCACCATGTCCCTATGGCCGGCAACTATTCTGATATGGAAATCCCATCAGTACTTGCACTCTACAAAGAAGAGGACCAAAGGAATGCCTTCAAATTTACTGCAATGCCTTTGCAGTTTCAGCGTCATGATGTCCCGATTGGGCAAGTGTTGGTATCGACGGGTCACCCAATCAATTGCTAGAGATTTTGCCAGCTTCAGTACCTAGCTGGGAGCCGCCTCTCGCCTGCCCATTCACTGAGTTGCCCTGTCACACAGTGTAAAGACCATGGAAGTGAATAGGCGCTTTCTCTTTCTCACTTCCTTCCTTTCTTCTCTCAAACACATCTATCCAGACAGGACCGTCAAGGCAATCCAACCTCTCAATACCCTCTACCGCTCGCTCACCTACAGTCGAGTCTCCTATCCTTGAATCCCATCCCAAACACCCACCCCTCCCCCGTCACAATGTGCCAACTGATCGTCTTCTGGCACATCTGCAGCCACCTGATCCTCTCGACCATGAAATGCCCCTTCGACGGCGCGACCACGCACGAAGAAGAAACCACCACCACCGCGCTCGTCGACTACCCATGCTGGCTTTGCAAGCAAGGCCCCCACCACGCCCAATGGGAAAAAGTCTCCCGCGTCCGATCCGCCATCCTCACCGTGGAGCAGATGGAATTCATCCTCAACGTCTCGTCCTACGAGCGTGACTTCCTCCCTCGAGTCGCGGGCTTCTACGCGCGAGGCGACCATAAGCGCTGGGGCCAACCGGGCGAAAACAAGGCGAAGTACACCCAGAAGGACTCTTATATCGAGAGCTTGGAGCTGGAGATTGCGCTGGCGGAGCGCGGGGAGAGAGCGGTTCTGATGAAACCGGGGTTGATGTTTGATTTGGAGATTGCGTTGGCGAAGCGCTTTGATGTGGAGAATTATAAGCCGCTGTTTTGGCCGCTCAGAGGGTGGAGGGAGCCGAGTATGGTGTTTTATTCGGCTTCGACGATGCTGAAGCTCTTGCCGTCGGTGGGGGAGCAGGGGGTGCTGAAGATGACTGCGTGTGATGGGGAAGAGATTTATGGGTGTCAGTTCGCGCCGCAGTCTGCCACAGCTGGCTCGATGCTTTCGACCTCGTCTGGGCCTTCTCAAAGTGCTGTAAGTCTGGATTTCTCTCCGTGGGAGTCAGTGGCATGATGGGTCATTGGCATTGCATGACTTCCAAGCAGCTCCTAATAAAACCAACAGATATCCCTATCTCTATGCCAGACCAACAACACCTGGAGCGCTTCTTTCCCCGACAGGACCTTCGCCCCAGCTGCACAGAGCCATGTCCCCACTTTTTGCGACAGCGTACCAGCCTGGATGCAGTGGCAGAACAACAGCCACCCGCCTGGAGGTGAAGCACAGGGCCCTTCCACATCCGAAAGTCTCTTCGGTTTCGATGCATACAGTGCGAACGACATCGTGTTGCCGGATCCGTGCTCAGCCGCCCAGAAGACTCATATGGGAACCCCCATGCCTGGAGGCCCCGTGATCCAGAACCCCGTCGACTACCAAATGACAGGGACAGCGACAGCAACAGCTACCGAACTTAACCCCATCTACTCTGGAACCGCTAACGGTGTCAATATCTCCTACCCTGCAGGCAATCCCATCCAAGCCCCTGATATCTCGCTACCCGCACCCCTCGCATGCGATATGCTTCCATTCGGATACGGATACACCACCCCCAGACCGATATCCAGCAACGCCAGCACCAACATGAGCCCGATGTCCCCTCAGCGTTGCCCGACGGAGCAGCAGCAGCAGCAGCAGCAGCAGCAACAGCAGCAACAGCAGCAACAGAAGCAGGAACAGCCAGTTCCGACCCAGAATCCTTTCGGATACGGAAGTTCACACCAGTTCCTCTCGGCGTCGATTCCTATGTGCCAAGCACAAGCTCATATACAAGCCCAGACACTCACCTATCAAAATCTCCGCCCACCACAACAGCAGCAACTGCAATCACAAGCACAAGTACAACCAAACCACCAAGTCCAGGTCAAAACCTCAATTACCTCACCCTCCCCCAAAAAAGCCATCGCCAGAAAACCACGCCTCAGTGGCAGCAACCTATTCCGCTCTCACGGCCCACCCAGCAAGCGCTATCTGACGCCTTTGCCCTGCAACCCAGGAACCCCCGCGATAAAGATGTATGAGACACCTGAGAAAAAGACATTCTCTACTCCAGTTATGGGTACTACTGGTACGAGTTCGGACGTGGATATGGAGGATGGGAATACGGATAGCGAGACTGATAGCTCGAGTGCTTCGCCGTCTACCCGCAGAAGAAGACGTACAGTCTCAGGCACAGGTACAAGCATAACCAACGCTAAAGGTAAGGCAAGAGACACAGACAAAGGAAAAGCGCCAATGATAAGGGCAACTATCATGCAGGCTCATGGTCCTGTCGATTCTTGTGCGTTGATGGTTGGCGGTTTTCCGTCTCAGGACCATATCCATATGTCTGCTCCTGCCCCTGCCCCTGGGCCTGGAATCATTCCTAATCCTGGCCCTATTCCTGGCCTCGGCTTTGACCCTGTCCCTATGATGATGGGGATGCCCATGCCGATAACGCCCCAGCGTGGCCCGGTCCAGTCGAATAGGACACCCATAATGACGCAGTCGACGTCGAGCAAGAACGTATCTACGAGTTTGAGTTTGAGTGGCGAGAGGAAGCGGAAACGGGATCGGGATCAGGATCATTCGCGTTCTTGTTCGCGTTCGCAGGCACATTTACAGGCCCAGGCCCAGGCGCAGTCAAAAGAAGGGTATTAGGGATCTAGGGGAAATTCTGTTTGAGACTTTGGATGCGTTGCCTAGATTGTGTGGGTAAGTTTGTACTCACTCATACACATACACATCCATATCCACAGAAGCAGAGGGAGGGAGAGACATGCAGTGCTGGAGTTGTCTGTCCTGGTGGATTTTTGCTTTCCTTTCCTTTGTATTTGGTAGTTCGATGTATGTAGGTCCTCCTGATTTATTGGCTGCGTGAACTGGTTGACGAATTTGATTAATTTGATTAATTTATGGTAGAATCTCTACCTATCTACCTACCTGTTCTAGACAGAGCATCCACCTTACACTGACAGAGACATAGACATAAATATAGACATAGATACCTACAGTGAGTGGAGTGGTACTATACCTAGATTCATTCAATTTAATCATATCGCTAACTACACTAACAATCATCCCCATTCCATCACATAAATTTTACATATCGCTCATCAACCGACCCCCAATTCTCAACGCCTCTAACTTAAGCAAACTTCTCTCTCTCCTTCTCCCACCCGGGCCTCAACTTCTCCTCATCAATATTCGCCACATCCAATGAACTATCCGCCACGTAATTCACCCTCCAATCGACAGTAATGGCCGCACCATCTTCACTCTGCGCCCAAACCGCTAAACCAATGGTGTTCTCACCGCGGTAGTCCAAGATACCTGCGGGGACGGGATACACGACCTGGTTTCCGATGTGTGGATGGTACCGGCCGTACTGGTATCCGTTGACGAAGAGCTGGGCGCGGTACGCCTTGCTTGTGCCGGCCGGGGTGCCGAGGATGAAGGAGATGGAGACGTCCAGACCCGAAGGGATGTTAAGGGGGACGGTGGTGCGGAAGAAGCGGACGGTGGCGCCGGAGAAGGATAATTTGGAAACGGAGCTGGAGGAGTGGTTGGTGCTCTTGTCGACAGACCAGGCGCTGTCGTCGAAGCCAGGAAGATGCCAGCCGACGCGCTCAGCGTGGAGGCCGTCTTCGTTGTAGACGCCGCGGACGGGGTCGAGGTTAGATTCACCGCCGGCGGTACCAGCGAGACGCCAATGGGTGAAGTTGGGGGCGGAGGAGCCGAGGAGTCGGGCTTCGATGATGCCGCGCGGGTTGAGCACGCCGGTGGTCATGTCGTGGCCAGTGTCGTCGTGGATGACGAGGAGGGTGTTCCGGGAGCCTGAGCGAGTGTGGAGCGTGTTGTTGGCGAAGGTGAGGGTTTTGTTGGCCTGCTCGATGGTGGCGTTGCCGAGGTAAGAGCCGAGGAAGTGGCCATTCAGATAGGCAGACCAGCCGCTGGTTTGGTTAGTTGGATGGTGTATGTTGGAAGGTAGGATGTGCTTACAATGCAGCGCCACCTTGGATGTTCAGGAAGACGCCGGAGGCGGTTCCGTTGAAGTAGCCGCGCCAGAGGCGGACACCGTTGTGGAATCCTGTAGGTGGATGAGCATGAGACTACAATTTGAGGGCCGTAAAAATGCATACCGTATTCGTTGGCGTACAAGACAGGAGAGGTGACAGGGGGATGCGGGTTCAGCGTGGTTTCATGGTTGGCATCAACCCAGGCCGGTCCAGAGTCATCGTACGACTCCAAGCGTTCCGGCAAGCTGTCGTTCGACCGCCACGAGCCGAAAGAGGGGAGCTTAATCGAGGGCGGCGCGGCGAGCGTGGCCTTGAGACTGCCGTAGGGGGTCTCGGAAGACTTGACCTGCTTGCCGTTCCAGGTGATCGCCTTGACGTCCTTAGGAGCGAAAACTTCCAGGTTCGTCTTGTCGGTTGAGTCACCGCGGAGAGCCAAGGTAGATCCCGAGACGCTGGCCGCACGGACGAGGTAGGGGCCTTCGACCAGGACTTATATGATATTAGCATTCAGTCATGTAATGGATACGGGTAAGAACAGACCAAGTTCATCCTCCGGGGCAATCGGATCATCAGTCAAGGTAGGGGCCCAGAAATGATAAGCAGACGACCTGTCGAGAACAACGACACGGACATCATCATCCAGCTGAAGCACACTCATTCCCTTGGCTTGAGTGAACCCGACAACAACATGGTCCTTCTTGCCGTTGAACTTGACGCTGGAGCAGCCGTTGCAGCTCGCCACCTTGCCAGACTTAGTGCCCTTGATGGCGAACTCGCCGGATTCTCCCGTGGGCACCCAAAGCACCAGAGTCGGGTGGTCGTCGATGACCGCATAGGTCAACACCTCAGCGGTGGAGTACAGGAGGGTCTTGGAGCCGAAGGCGAAATCAGTCACGATGATCTTGGACTGATGACCGTTCAGGCGGATCTTGCCCTGCTCACTTGGGATCGTCAGAGCGCCGGCGGAGGTGTTCACGTGGAGCTTGAAGGACTCGTCCGAGCCGATGGTGGTATCCTTGTGGATGGTGACGTAGAAGGCACCGTTGGTCTCGGGGTTTCGGAGTTCGTAAGCGCTGACGGCAGCGTTGTCGGTGTACTTGGTGCCGTTGCCGATGAGGTCGGTCATGGTGAGGTCCTTGGCGCTACGAGTGAACAGGGAAAGCAGCTTGGTCTCGTGGTACTTGTCACCAATCGAGCGGTCCTCGGCAATCGGGGAGGAGTAGTCGTAGCTGGTGGCCGTGACAGGGGCAGCCAGCGAGCCCCAGTTGGTTCCGCCAAACACCATGTACAAACTCATGGCGGTCACTCGCTGGGCGATGTTCCACCGATAGAACAGGTTGGCGAAGTCCGCTCCGGTATCCTCGGGACATCCACCTTCGGGACCGGCCCAGGGGTTGTAAGATCCACCCTGGAACTCAGGCATGAAGGCAGGCATCGAGGGCTGGACCTCCTGGAAGTAGTCGTAGTAGGGAATCACTTTGTAAGGAACGTACTCTCCATTGGTGGAGGTGCATTGAGAAACGTCACAAGTCCAGCACTGTAATTATTAGTAACTTCCATAAACTAGATATAATTCAGATAACTCACCGAGGGATACGAATCCACACCAGGAGCGTCAACATTTCCTCCAGCGTTGGACCAGTCATTTCCCCAAGATTTGGTGTTCAGGTTGGGATCGTTGGCCGTCAGCGGCACGACGATACCATTCTCACGCGCACTCTTCTCGAGCAGTTCCATATAGGCGACCGCAGTTTTATTAGGGTTCCTATCACTGGGATCCCCAATCCACTGCTGACCATACTCGTTCTCGATCTGATAGCAGAAAGTATTCTGCCCATCCGTGAGCTGGTACTTGCTGGTGATCTGCGACATCTTCTCAAAGTAAGGCTTCCACGCCGCAGTATACCTGGGGTCGTCGTTGCGCATCGACCCATAGGCACCGGTGGTCGCCCATAGCGGAAAGCCACCAGCGCTGGCCTCGGCATTGACATACGGCCCGGGCCGCACGATCATATACATGCCCAGCTCCTTGGCGAGCTCGAAGATGGGCGTGATGTCACGCGCGCCGGTGTGGAAGTCCACCGTGTGGTTGTTAGGCGCATGGTACGCCCAGCTAGAGTAGAAGGCAAACGCGGTGAAGCCGGTGGCTTTGACCTTCTCGAGGATGTCGCGCCAGAGTTCGGGGACGGGAATACGCCAGTAGTGGAACTCGCCGGAGAAGATGAAGATGCGCTGTCCGTGAACATGGAAGCTGTAGTGGTCCCATTGCACGGCAGTGTTCAGACCGTTGTCGTGCAGAGGCCAGTCAGAGTCGGACTGATTCTGGGCAGCAGCCAGAAGTCCGATGCTGGAAAGAAGCAGCACGGCAAGATGCATGATGCGCGTCATGGTGAGCTGTCTCTAGGAATTTCTCACACAAGAGAATTCGAAAGAGACAGCTTTGAAGACCAAAGCTCCAATGCCGGGACATGACAACCAATTTATAGCACGCCGGGCAGACTAGGCAGCCGAGAGTGCGAAAAAAAAAAAGCCTCATCCGACTCCGAACCGATGACATGGCCGTATATTGGCAATATACCGAGCAGCCAATCGGTATGAAGGCAATAGATCCTCCAGGGCTAAAAGAAATGACGGCGATATTTGACCCGCATGCTGGGGTCGTTAACAGGGCTCTAAGTAAAGCCGGACAAGCACCTCCCGCCGGGAAATGGGAATGCCTGGTATAGTGCGCTGCGCTACAAGACCCTTAGCCTGCAGCAAACATCGAACCCCGCTGCTTGGAGCCTTGGACCGGATTTTTGATCAATGAATGGCATGGTCTGATGAATCGGCTCCATCGGTGCGGGATTGAGTGGGGAAAGGATATTGCAGTCGTGGAGCCCCGGATTGTGGAAGAGCGGCGCCGGTGCGTGCGGATTGCTCGGAGGTGGAGCATTTCCGTTGTAGCCAAGATATGGAGTAAGCCACGATACATTTGAACATGCCTAGATCATTTCTGGAGAAGTGTTTGCTTGGGTTGAGATATGATTCAATGGGTTTGTTGAGGAGATGGAGGTAGATGAAGCTTTGCGGCTGTTGAACATTACGGACTGGGGTCGAGAAGCGCGGGGCCAGCGAACTCAACAGATGTTTTAGAACATCTCATACAAGTCGATGGACGAATAGAAGTCTGCGAATTATTACCCAGCGATTCGAGGGAATTATGTCTCAGCGATGGCCTAGACATACGGATAATCGAACGTGCTAAGTAGCTCCCATCCAGTACATGCCGGAATGACCTGCAGGTCATCCCAATCGCGGTAGAAGCCGGCCTATATAGCCCCCGCGCACTCAGCCGGGATATGATCCACAAGACGCAAGTGCTAGGGCTCGGTGGTGTTCTATCCGGCACGCAGGTCGAGAGGATCCTCGGTGATCGCGTCCGACATGGGGTGATTGCTTCTGCAGGTGATCGGCATGATCCTCGGGACCCATCTAGGCCGATGCTATATGCAATGTAGCAGGGGATAGTAAACGGGATATCGAAGGCGTGTGCTTATGGACCGAGAAGCTTTCCAGGTTTGATCAGAGCACGTCCTGTGGAGGGTCTGCGTAGGATTGCCCGTCTTCACACAGATGCGCCGTTGTAATGCCTCCGGAAGAAGACATGTCTTTCCAACTCGGCCACAGCGCGGTAGGCAGGGTATAAATGTTGTCATTGGGAAGGCGAGACCGGGCTCCAGGATAGAAGGTGTCTTTCACTCAAGGCCCGTAGCCTATTCAAACTCCAATGATATAGGCAACGGCTGTGATAGTTTGCATCTCATGAACGAATTCATTCGTGAGATCTTCAAGGGCAAGCAGTACCCGGAGTGAGACGAGTAATAACGAGCAGTTTCTCCAGAATCGCTATCATATAACAGTCCACATGGCCGCCGCCCACCACTGATCACACCGTCTGCATGCACGCCACATGGGCCGTGATTTAGACCCAATAGTATTGTCATTGTCTCTGATTTACGAAAGTCTAACTGTATAAATAACGTCAATGAGCAATGACTACCAGAGTCATATGCAAAGAAATAGTAAAGAAAACATAAACTAATATAAAGAATAAGCAATACGTACTGAGTAGTTAGAGATCATCATCAAGTGCGTGGCAAGAAAGAACCATCTGCGTGCGCCGGGAATACACCGGCTCGCACGGAGGAAATTTTCCCGTTGGGGGATTTCAGGAACAAGATTCAACCTGTTTGACAGGTCGAGTTCGCGAGTGGATTAAAATCCTACTTGGACCCTAAAATTTCGAGCATATGATGATCCAGACTAGTAGAAAGGAGAGAATAAGAAAAGAGTAGAGATGTGACAATCGCTCGGCCGTTGGAGTTGGGATGGAGAAAGGAGGAAAGCGATGAACTGCAAATGGGCGAAGGAAGAAAGTGCCTTGCCTCACATGATCAGAGCAACAAACCTGTCTCTCTACGAACGGTAAATATCTACTCTGTACTCCGTACGAGCCCATTCAATACATCATACTCATTAAATATTATCATTCATTCCAAGCTAATCAACACATCAAAATAAACACAATGCTTTTTTCCGGCTACCCATGAGCGCGGCCCAGGTAGACTTACAATGTTAACATATTTACATAACAAAAAGGGTAATCTTTCGAAGGGGAAAGAAAATCAAAGAATAAAGTCCAAAAGTACTCCGTATGATGATGGACCCATGTATAACCGCAAGTTCGCAGAAGCGCAATCCCCGGTGGCGTGGGATCTGCGGTCGGATGATATCACCCGTGGGCGCTAGCGGATGGATGAGCATGGAATGCTCCCCAACCAATCTGTCCCAGGTGGCTGAGCGAGCCTGATCGACAACGGGGTGCGGATTGAACACAGCGAGCCGGCATACGGAGTATATACCGTAGGATAGACTCGTATCCTTAATGGCTCTATCGATTGGGTGGGAGGTTGTTGGTGGAGAAAAGGTGCAGTTTAACGAGAAACACTCGTCTAGGCGTTGTTATCCAGCACCTCGAAAGGATTGCTGCCTTTAGGATCAATGGTGGCAGCGCTCTCCAGCTCGTCCTGGGTAACCTTCTTGGCACCCTTCTTCGATGAGACAGGGGAGAAACCCTGCTGAGGCTCGTTGGCGGCGGCGCGGGCTTTCTGTTTGGCGGAAGCGCGCGTCCGGATGGGGGAGTCATGAGCGACCACGGGCTCCTGGGTCTTCTTCACGCTGGGCGGCGGCGCCTGGGTCGTCTTGGTGGCTTCGTCCTCGGTGGTTTCACTCGTGTCACCGCTCGTTTCACCGTTCATCTCCACCGACTTCTGGATCTCGCGGCTGACGCCCTTCAGGGCGTCCAGGCCCGCCTTCTCGGCAGCGTTCATGTGCGTCGGGTTACGAGGGTTGGGGTCCTTGCGGTGCAGGTATGAGCGGACGAAGAAGCGGACGAAGAGGTAGGTTAGGGGGAGGAGGTAGGAGACGTTCAGCCAGATGGCGAAGCCTTGTCCGCTGGTGTCCATGCAAGTAGTCATAGGTCCAAGGGCGGGGTTCTGGGCAGCGCTGGGGGTTTCAGGAGCGCCAACATTTTCGGCGATCCCCTCGGCACCGGCGGCGCGCAGGGCAACCTGCTTCAACCAGGGGACCAGACCGGCTCCCGCGGCGGCGGTAGCAGCGGCGGTCGACCGAACGTCGGGAACGGCGGTCTCGGACTGGAACGAAGGTAGAGTGTAGTGAACGAAGAGGTAAGAGGCGGCCATGGTGGTTCCGAGGAGGAATTGCATGATCTGCATGGAGGTCAAGGAGCGCTTGATGAGCTGGGGGACGCGGATACGGAGGGCCGTGAGGGTGTAGTAGGTGTACTGCAAGAATCGCACGTTAGTAACTGGTTCTTTCCGAGATCCGATTAGTTGTACATACCATCATCGCATGGATCGCCGAGTTAACCAGAGTGAAGATCCAAATGGGAGGCGCGATGTAGCGAATACCGGCCCACATGCACATCATGGCACCGGCGTGGTGGTAGGTCTGCAGCGTCGAGCTCTTCTTGCCCTTGGCGAGAATGATGGCGGTATCAAGCACCTCGTAGAACTTGGACAAGTAGAAGATCCAACCCAGGTAGGCCAGGCCACCGTTCCACGTGCGACCAACGTCGGTCGGGTCGGGCACGCCCCCTTCGGCCAGTTGGAATTCGGGGTTGCGTAGGGTCCATTGGTTGATAGAAGGGTCGTAGGTGGCCGCGTTGCCGTATCCCCGGGGACCGTTGATCTTGCACAGAGCATCGGCCACGCCTACTAGGCCGTTAGGGTCGTTCCGAGCGGGCCAAGCGTCTCGGAAGGCGTTGAACATGCCGGCGAAGGTCCAGGCGGAGTAGACAGCCAGGAAGACATTATGCAGGATAACGAATAGCTTGAAGAGGCGGGTGTGGCTCAGGGCCCAGGGTTTGTAGCCGCGACTCTTGTTGATGCGATTGACCAGGACGACGGTAACGGCGTAGACACTGGCGATGGTGATGGGAACGCGCACATCCAGCAGCTGGTTGTACAGAGCGGGAGGAATGTTGAACGGTTGGGCCCAGGTCGGCTCGGCGATCTGAGGCGCAGGGAGGGTCGTTGGGAGAGCGTCCGGCGGGAATTTCAACAAGGAGGCGGGCGGCAGTCCGATGCGGACCACGGCCGGGCCTGACGCGGTGTCGACGTTGATGTCGTACATGACGGAATGATCGGGGCGACTCAATGGTCCCCCAGCGAATTGAGAGAGGATAGTAGAGACAATTAAGAAGCGGACTCGTCAGCCACAAACTCTTTGTCAAGTAGGAGAGCGAGAGGCGCAAACTGCAGCCGGACCGGGCTCAACCAACACGGATGGCGGCAGGGAGAGAATTCTCAACGTAGAGAAAAGATGGAAAGATGGAAAGAGAGACCGGAATCCGCGGAGGTCTTTAAAGAGCAGAAAGACCAAGAATTGAGGCGATTCACAAGAAGGAAAAGAAAAAGGATCGACTTGTACCGGTAGTTCGAGCGCGGGCAACAAACCAAAAGTCGCGGAGTGGAGCCGCCGCTGCATTTTGTTGGGATTTTCCTGCGGCGAGCTGGGGGGAAGCCGAGGCCCAACAATTGCCAATTCTTGTGAATTCTTATCTTATTGATTGAGAGATGGACATCCTATTGTAGATAGCGATGCACAGCATGACTTGTACATCCGTAGATCCTGACGAGTACAGAGGGTCAGGCCCTGCAAGTCATGGACACAATGGAAGCATCCCCAGTGTTCTAGAAACTTACCGGTTGGGGTGTTTACAATGGGAATACAGAGAATAGTAATAGTAATAGTAATGGTTAACACTGTCAGCTATACTCCGTACTCTAGAACCTAAGCAAGCCTCTAGGAAATAGATGGATCCATCGGTCTTCCTCACCTGCTGCTTGAGGCAACGTAGAGGTCGATCCCTCACCTTATCCCAGTAGTTCCTCGTCAGAGTGAGAGTGTGTCGGAATGTCGGGTGGATCCCAATTCCGCACAGGCTGACTCAGCCGTTGGTCTGTGATGCCTCAGGCAGTCCCAATGCTGAATCACGGGCCTCCGTCTTCCAGCAGATCCCTCCTGTCTTCTTTCTTTTCCTTTCCTTCCCTTGGACAATCAATCCCCTCTCTTCTCCAGTTCCCAACCGCTGCCTTCCCCTCAAAACACGTCATGGCCTGCTTATCAGTCTTTCGGCCTACCGTCAGCTCCTCGCGTTCAGCTCCTCGCGTTCAGCTGCACCGATCCGGATGGACGCGGTCTTGTCCACCCCAACGGATTTCATAATGCCTCGGTCGTCATTCCACGTCCAGCGTAGCGCCTAGGCATGTCTTATCCATGATACATTCCACACGCACTAATGAATAATGCCATGAACAAGCCATTGTGACTTGAATCTGTAATGCGGGGAACCAACGGTGGATTACTTTCATAACTACTAAGAGACTAACTAAGAGTCTACTCAGATGGTCAGACCCCAGCATGGCCCTCGGTGAGCTTAATCGACGGGGCGCCTCCAGACTCCTTACTCCCTAGTAGCTGCATACGGAGTTCTGTAGTTTTCAAGTAAGGACTCTATACTGAGACAGATTCTCTGGAATATCTATTAAGTTGTACTCCGTAGACACATCTAAATTCATGATCCCGATCCCTGTAAATTATGAGCAATTAGACGAAATAATCACAAACGCATCGCGTACTACGAGATACGTCATAGGGGATGAATCTATCAACAACAAACAACGACAACGACAACGACAACGCGCCCAGTCTCTTCCCTTCTTCTCTCTTTTTGACCCTCGCTCTCCAACGTCCCCTTGCATCTCTCCTTAACTTGAACCCTATCGTTGCTCCAACCTGTCATTCGAACCATGCCCCCCAAACGTGCCGCCGCGGGCTCCACGGCCGCTTCTAAACGCCAGAAAACCACCCCCACCACCAGCGTGGTTGCCACGAACCATCGCTGGGCTGCCGTCTCCGGCACGGGAAACATCTACGCTGGCTACATCGAGCAGATGGCCAAGGACCCCGAGGGCAGGTATGCATACAAGTGCCTCTGTCGACCTCCGTTCCCGGACGGCGACTACGAGTCCGACGAGGAAGGTTCCTTAAACGAGGGTTGCTCAGACAGCGAGCACGACAACAAGACCAATGCCAACGACAAAGAAACTGCGACCGGGGAAAACCCACCGGCCAAACCCCGCTGCGACGGCGGCAAGACCTGCCTGTGCAAGAAGCCCGTGGCAGAGCATCCCGACCATCCGTGGGCTTTCACTCACGCGGGCCTGAGCAAGTTCATTGACTTGCGTCTGTGTGGGGATCTGCGCTGCCCGGACTTTTACGATATGTACACGTTCAACGACCACCATAGCTACGGCATCATGGAGGTCGTCGAGAACCTGATCCTGGACTTCGACGAGGCCAAGGAGGACTGGAAGGAGCAGTGGGCGATGTGCGAGGCTGCGGTGCTCTTTCTGTTGTGTGGTGAGGCGGATCCTATGAAAATGTATGTTCTTTCTTATACCCTGATTGATTACCTGAAGATACACGCTAATGCAATTTGATCAGGGCGGACGACGGCGAAAGAGTGTCTCATGTGCATACGCTCATCGCGCGCATGTTCCTCACCATTTTGGCCAAACTAGAAGCGCAAGATGCTCTGAAACCCGAGTCGGAGGTCAAGAACCTCGGCGTCATCATGGCCGTCTACATGAAGTACATCCACAGCGAGGCGAACGAGCTCAGTGATGTCACTGCGGCCAAGAAGTTCCAGTTCGACCAGGCCCCCCTGCATATCCTTGCGTATGCGAAGAAGCATGGAATTAAGCTACGAGGCCCGGCCGACATCGACGAGCTCGTGGAGGAGGTTGAGGCCGAGCAGGAGGAGAAGATCCGCTTGCCGGCTGCTTCCGCGAAGGATCCCTGGAACTGGGCCGACGGACTGAAGAAGTACGCGAAAGACCATGTCGGCAAATTGGCAGACATGGGCGGCGACAATCTGGATTTGACTACATGGAGCAGTGCCGAACGTAAGAAGAAAAGCTTCAATAACAAGGACTGTTTCAGTAAGAAGGCGATCGATGGGCTCAAGGACGGAATGATTTTGCAGGTGCGTTAGATGGGAGGGAGTCGATCCATGATTATTTCCGGGATTCTACCTGTGTGTACACTATGTTTCCAATATCTCTGTTAAAAAGGACGCCTAGTACCTACTTCTAAAGTAAATGGTGCCATTCACAGAACAATTTTAGAAGTCAAACCCTTTCGGCCCCATTCCCTCCCCTATATCGACAAGCGTCACCCCCATGTTTAATCTAAAGCAAACAAACCCTTCCTCCAATCCCTCATGACACAAGCTCCACGCTTAGTCTTCATATCAACCACCTCCCCCAAACCCTCAACACCAAATTCCTAAAACGGCAACACGCAGGATGCAGGCCCCTGTTTTTCGAAGCGTGGTCTTGTCAGCTTACGGGAAATGGTTCCTGCAGCGATTTCCCCTAGGCCCTAGGGCGCTGATCCTGACGAGAAACGGCCCCCAGGGACCGGCGCTAAGCAACGCTTTTTGTCACTTTGGGTGATGATCTTGACAGCACTGGGGAGTTCACACCCCACTTCGATGTCATTTCTCGTATTCCATGCTTGGGATCCAGGGTCGCTTATATTTTTAGGCTTGGTCTGTGTTTCAAGTTGGTGCGAAGAAGGTGTTTAGTGTTTTGGCTGGGCCCGGTGATCCGCTCGCTTGTGCAGGTACTGCTAGTATAGTGTCTGGTACATACCCAGGGAGTCTAACTATGAAGTGTTCGTATATAAAAGGGTTGATGTCGGACAAACCCGTAAACACTCCATCACCACCAGCCTCTCAAACCCTTACCCCTCCAGCCCAAATACCATCCAGAGAGTACCACATCCCAAGTCCAGTATGCATCTCCCCAACCTCCTCTCCCTAGGCCTTCTCGGCCTAGGCCTCGCCTCCACCGCAACAGCCGCACCCAAAGACAGCAGCACCAGCAACTCCAACACGCCTAGCAAAACCACCGAATTCACACACCCCGGCGTCTTCCTCGACTCCGCACAACTCAAGCTCATCGCTTCCCGCGTCTCAGCCAAGAAGGATCCCCAGGCAGCCGCCTACGACGCAATGATGGACCACGAGTTCGCTTCCCGCACGGAGCCCTCGCCATTCGCGACGGTCGAATGCGGTCCGACCTCCACGCCGGACGTGGGCTGTCACGAGGAGCGCGAGGACGCGCTGACGGCGTACCTGAACGCCCTGGCGTGGGTGATCACAGGGACGAAGAAGTACGCGGACCGCGCGATCGAGTTCATGAATGCCTGGTCTGGGACTATCGAGGGACATAGTAATTCGAATGCGCCGTTGCAGGCGGCCTGGTCTGCTGCGTCGTGGGCCAGGGCTGGCGAGATCATCAGGTATAGTAAGGCTGGATGGAAGGACAGCGACGTTAAGCAGTTTGAGGGCATGTTGAGGGATGTGTATTTGCCGGAGATTATTGATGGGGCGCCGGGAAAGAATGGAAATTGGGAACTTGGTTGGTTTTCTCCTTTTCCCTTTTCAGATTTCTGTTGGAATTGAGGGAGGAGAAGGAACTAACCATTCCACAAATGTATAGTCATGATGGAAGCGGCACTCGGTATCTCCGTCTTCATCAACGACCGCGAAAGCTACGACAAAGCCATGAAGACATTCCTGGCTCGAGTCCCAGCATACATCTATCTCACCAAGTCAGTACACCCCCCTCCATCCCACCAACGAAACAACTAACATATCCTCCAGAGACGGCAAACTCCCGAAAACCAGTCCCGAAGACAACAAATCCTCCTCATCCTCGATCATCGACTTCTGGCAAGGCCAATCGACCTTTCCCGAGAACGGCATTTCCCAGGAAACATGCCGCGACTTCGCGCACACAGGGTACGGCATCGCGTCGATCGCACACGTCGCCGAGACATCCCGTATCCAGGGCCGCGACCTCTACGAGGAAGACACGGGCGAGAGATTGCGGTATGCGCTGGGCTTTCACACGAAGTATCAGCTGCAGGGATCCTTGCCTGGGAATATCTGTGGAGGAGATTTGAAGAGGGAGTTGGGTGATGGTAAGTTCTTCTTTCTTTTCCCACGGCCTCCACTTGAAAAACAAAAGAAAAAAAGAAAAGTTCATGTCGGCCTTCTTGGCCTGTTTCCATGATTGTGTTGGACTAACTCCATGCAGTGACTGAGGTGGCGTTCAATGGGCTCTCGTTCCGAGGAAACCATACCATGACCAACACGGATAAGTATACTCTTGAGCGACGTCCTGCAGGGACTGATAAGTTGTTCATCGGATGGGAGACTCTGACTCATGCTGAGAATGATGCGTAAAATGGACAAGAAAAGCAGGAGGGTAGATTGCAATGTGCTATAATTTAAGTGGTGGATTGCGACAAGTGTATATATAGGTAGTCAACTGGATATATTTCTCAAGCGGGAAGAGGAATTTGTAATGTGCCTGAGGTTAAGCAGTGGAGCGCGGGAAGTGTACATGTACAGATTGTTAATTTGATATATTTCTCAAGTCCATTTCATTGTAATGGCAATTGTATTGTGAATGCTTGGAATACCTGACAAAAGCAAAGAAAATATAAAAAGAAAGGCAACACCAGATAACAACACCGTCATGTAATGATACACTTGCTGCGCAATGAAGACCTCCGAAATTCAGTATGTATCTCAGGTTAAATCAACAACAACAGAAGACTAATTGACAGCCGGCTATCAGCGAGGTTTCGTGCCCAATGGAATCGGTGGTGGTGTCGACGCCGACGGGACAGGAGTTGACCGCATCCCCGATTTCTTAGGAGGCGGCAGTGGCGGAGCCTTCCGTTGGCCCAAGGACTCGGAGCTGGCTGAAGGAGGAGGCGGCGGTTGGACCGCACTGGGATGCCGGGGAACAGGAGGTGGCGGGCCTGAGGTTCCCGGCGAAGGAGATTTCTTATCGCCTAGAAAACCGTTCATGCGATCCTTGATCCCGTACTTCTCGTTGAAACCGGACAGCTTCTGTTTGCCAGCATCGATCTTGTCGCTGTGTTTCTCGCGAAAGTCGTTGAAATGTGCTTGAGCGCTGCTGGTGCTTGATGCCGGGGCAGGTGATTGCGACGCTTGCTCGTTACCGTACGATCCTCGCGACAGCGGCGGAGGGGGCGCCTCTCTTGTGGAGTTGGTTCTCATCTGAGAGAATCGGCTCTGCAGCTCGTTGAATGGAGCTTGGCCAACGGAGCCGGTAGGGGCTGGCGAGGCAGATCCCGGAGAATTGCTGTCCCTTCGCCACTGACTTGCCCCATTGCCAATTCCGAGTGCCGATACCGAGACCCCCGATTGAGCGAGACGAGACGTCGCGGCCTGGTTGATATACGGATCCGAAGGGGTTTCAGCCGGTCTCGGTGAGTAGGCAGGAGGTGGAGACGGCGGGTGCGACACGGGAGTGGAATTGGTCCGGGGAGGAACTCGAGGCGGAACGTTTGGCTTGGGTCTTGTGCTCGTCGGGATGGCAGGGTCGGCCGGCGAGCCCATCCGTCGCGCAGGAGGTGGTGGGAGAGTACTCGGGTCGATGCCGGTTCGATTCGCCCGGTAGGGAAGCGGAGGAGGTGCCGGTCTCTGCGCCTCTTGTTCCTGGGCCTGGAGCTCCGCTTGTTCCTGTTCCTGCTGGTAATTTATCTGTTCATGCGACAATGGGGCACCTAGGCCGTTTCGATCGGGCGTCGTTTCATTCGGCAGTGCGGCCGCGCCGTGATATTTGACATGCTTCGGTGGCGGCCCAAACGCCGAGGGATCTTTGAGCGACGAAAGAGGGCGGGAAACGTGTTCCTCGCGTTCGGTGTCTTTTTCCTTGCCCTTGCCCATCCATCCTGCCTATAGGGTAGACACGAAAAATCAGCCAATCATTCGTCAACAACACTGTTGCAGATGGGGATGAACAGACCACTTGGTTGATGCCCTTGAAGTCGCCGCGCCAGCTTTCCTTTCCCCCCTCGCGGCTCTTCGGGTGCCAGCCATCCTTGAAAACCTTTCCCATTCCACTCATGCTTGCGGTGAGGCACTCTCGCCTGGATGATCCTCACAGGAAAGTCAATAAAGTCAGGAGTATGATGCCGATCCAACAGGCCGGGAGATGACGAGACGTTCGTAATCCTCCATCACCGCCCCGCCGTTGTTATGCCGGAGTGGCGCTAGCCAGGTCGGGTTAGAGTTGATGTAGCTTATCTCCAATCTCCGTTGACTGTCACGTGGTGATAGTCTCTGCTCTCCACCTTGTGACACATCACGGTTCATCCTGCTCGTCAGATTCATCCCTGCAGTGAGGTACTGGAAACTAGGAAGCAGCATATCAGCCGAATCCTAGTAAAAGCTATGTGACATGTCATGGAATAACTTGCTGTTTTGCATTTGGCCCCCAACTGCCACCCAATGGGGCCATCGTACCAGAATCTACAACTAGTGTACGGATCAAACCAGAGGCCGTCAACTTTCCAAGGTCCAAGTCAGACTGCTGGCATGTTCGAAGACTAAAAATATATTTTGGTTGATTGGGTCCAGAGCAATGCACTGGGTTTGTCCTGCTGTCTGCACGTGTACGAGATCATCTGCTTATCCCACCTGTTCTAGTATACTCGGTCTAAGAACAATGACTGCCTGTTTATAGCAAACGGCAAGACTGAGCACTGCACGTGCCTGGTCAAGGTGATTGAAGTTGCCCGTCCTGGTTGTTCTCAATTTCTGACTCCATCTAGTGTTCCAAAGATGGAAACAAATGTCATTTTGATATTAATAGAAACAGAAACTTGTCGATGTAGCTAGAGGGGGCCTTGAGGTGTTCTCGAAGGCCAAGCCTGCAGCTGGCGAGAGTGAGTTGCGGAGAGTACATCCGGGAAGTGTCTGGTTATTGTGTAGCTAGCTATATGAAACACGGGTATGATATTCAACATATCAACTTGTGAATGGGTCAAATCATTCTCTGTGCATCATAATTGTGCTCTATCAATTTGGGTACTTATGCGGATATAAGATGAATAACAAGATTGCTCCCTACTTATAAGGGTCCATTCATCCGTGACATAGAGGCAGGAGGATGATTTATGAAGTCTGACACCTCTGGACTCGGCACCGTAATTATATTCCGAAGTCCAAATAAGAATATTCAAAACAAACTGCGTCAGTTTTCTGGAGAAAGCCACTAAACTGAGGAATTGAAAATATCGGTGTAAGATGCTCGTGGCTTAGCGACCCCACCTGACCACTCTGATCTCCAACATGATCTACTCAGTAGGGATTCTCAGTTCAAGATATAATTAGCTTGAATCCTGGTCATATATGAATACTCAAGGTAAGGCTCCGGTGCTCGAAGGAAGACGGGATCCACAATAGGCCGTGGAAATAAACCGCGTTCGCCAGACCTCTTCCGTCAATAGCTACGTAACTAAGTAGCGACGCTAAACAGGCACTAAAAGCAGCCCCTGCTAGTAAGCTACACACAGTCCTATTCCATGCATAATAAGATGCATCTTCGAAACAAAGGCACAAAGCTAAAAATCCCCCTTCCTCACTTGTAGAACCTTTCCGCATCCGCCGCCCCAAAAGACCCCCAAAATCAGATAATCCGCTGACAGACCCCTACATGTAACAGGGCAGCAGCATGGGGGCTACGCAGCGTATTCTGGGCGTCTGTTGATTGGCAGACAAGGACCCTCCTTGTTGGTTTTCAGAGGAATCGTTGGATGGATCATGATTGCTGCGCCATGCAGTCAGTCTTTGTCCCGTTGGGGCATTTGCTTCGTTTCGACTGTTAGGGCTTTTAATTCACTCTTTATGGCGGAAGGTCCCTTCATTTCTCTTCGTCTTGTTTTTGGCATATCTTTTTGATTTTTAGGCTTTGTTTGTTTCTGCCTTTCTTTACTTCTTGTCTTGCACCTTGCTGGTCTTGGTCTAGTTCTTGCTTTGACATTTATTTCGATCTGATTGTTGATATCCAAAGAACGTTGGTAATGGTCTGATGCATGGATCTGAGTAGATCATGATCTCTTCTCGAGGGTGAATGTGTCATAGTAGATATGGTGCGTATAATTTACTTCATTCATACTTGAACCCCCCCAAAAACATGCGACTAAGAAGCAGGATAGGGAAATATTCTCTCACGTCATCACTTGAAATTGCACCAGGGCTTCATTCAATAAGACATATGGCCGACTCTCGCTGTTCTTCAACGCTACTTCCCGACTACTGCACTATCTAGTAGCCTTGTCTGTTGAGCAAGTACTACAATCCACCTGTTGCAGTCCCAGTCATAGCCAGCCAACATGGCGAACAATGACGGCAACCCGAACTACTGGGATCCCTATGCGAATCCCCCCGGACAGGTCCACACTACCTGGGATCTAGAGGGCATGCCGCATACGGTGGCAGAGAATGGTCCGCAGCCTACGAACGAAGGCCAGTGGACGACCGATGTATGGACGACTGCAGCAGCAACAGCTACGGAGTCTTGGGCTTCGCAGGTTACCAGCGACGCTAGCACCAGCCAGACTCAGTCTACAGACACAGCAACAACTACATTATCCTTCAGCACTACAACAAAATCATCAGAGACCTCATCAACAACAACAGACACCACTACCACAACCACATCCTCAACGACCTCCGCAACCTCAACATCAACAGCAACAGCAACAAACACCCCCAACAGCTCCAATTCCGGCCTCTCCACGAAAACCAAAATCGCCATCGCCGTCCCCATCTCCATAGTCGGCACGGCTCTCCTCGCTGCCCTCCTCTTCTTCCTATTCCGCCGTCGCCGCCGCCACAAATCCCCAAGATCCGGTCCATACATGGACATCCGAGAAAACCCGTCAAGGAACATCCCGTCACACTCCCACTCCGACTCTCACGGCGGACAGCCCTCCCAGAACCCATGGGACTCGATGTCTCAGAACCTATGGTTCATGGGCGGTACTCCCGGAGCGATAGGGGCCAGTAATCGAAGTATCAGAACTGCATCAGAGAGGAATGTGAGCGCTTACGATGTCACGAATCCGAATCCACGCTACCACCCACACTACACCCCGCAAGGGGAAGGGGCAGAGAGCACGGATGCGCGAGCAAGTACACCTAATCTGCATCGCGGGTTCCATCGTCCTTCGTTGATCGTCTCTGATGGGTTTATTCCGGATCCGTTGCATTCGCATCCTAATACGCCGACTAGAGATGATGCTCCTGCACCCCCATTAGGGCTAGGAGGTGGAGGAGGAACACCAAGAGGATCGATTGGACTGGCGCGCACCACCACACCAGAGCCTGGACATCAAGATTCACTTCAACGAAGCAGTCGCAGCCGAACCCCAGACCCCGACACCAACAACCTTCACCGACCACGCCCCCACTCCTCATTCAACCATGACCCTCCGCTAGACGACGCAGTATCTGAGATCTCGCGCTTCAGTGGACACCGGAACACGCTGTACGGAGGCCATGGGACAGCAGCGCAGGGACATTATCGGGGTATTGGTGATCGAGGATCGATTTCGTCGGTTTCGTCGGTTTCCTCAGTTAGTGATAATGAGGATAATCATTCGCGGAGGTAATTGATTTACTGAGTGATTTATTGGAGTTTGGTTGAATCTTGGAGCTGGGGATTGATTGACTGGAATGTTTTTTATTTTATTTTATTATAATATCCTCTATTCGATGTTTATTGATTTATGTATTAACGGGAACGTGTAATAGCAGATAGTGAGGGTGAGATACGGAGAATAGGATTGTTAATTCAATGATCATATATCTGAGCCAGTATCGCACATCAGATGCCCATTCGGGACTGCCAGGGGCGCACTCCCACAACAGCACCCACAGATATACCTGAGGGCCAACCTGGTTTATGACTGATTTCATCGGAAATAATTGCCTCTCTCCAGTTAGCGATTGAACATACGAAGGGCAGGAGGCCCTACAATAGACTAGAAAATATGCCAAGAGCAAGGCTGACATGACGTTCAGCCTCGCGGGCGTTGAATAGATTTAGTATATAATGTTCCGTTTCTCTCGCAAGCTCCTGGCCCAGCGGTACCTAACCGCCATGCGATTCCTCAGAAGGTTCTTTTCGTTTAGTCTGAGGCGTAAGACCTCGGGCGCCCGTCCGGATCCCCTTCAGCCCGTCCGCAACGCCGCAGCCAGGCGGGCCATTTGGGCTCGGCCTACACTTCACCACCAGCAGCAATCCGCTTTCTTCACCAAACTACCCCCGGAGATTCGGCATCGCGTCTACCGCGAGGTCCTTGCCCCCGCGGACCGGCCGGAGCTGCATGTAGCTAGTGGCGATGGACGATTACTGAGTTGACGCTGCGTAGAGGAGACCTGCGGTGCAGGGGGTTGGAACCACGCGTGCTGGTGGGCCAACTGTCTGCTTCGAGGCGGTACCACGGCCCCGAATCCATCCACAGGGCGATATGAGGCCGAGGACGAGTCTCCGTACGCGACTCGGATGGGCCTGCTGCGCTCATGTCGACACATGTCTGTATTCGGGGCAACCCTATTCATTTGATTTATAAAGCCATCCGTTCCTAACGAGGCCCACAGGTACTCAGAATCCAACCCCGTTCTCTGCTTCCGCCAGACGCGAACGATCGTTGATCTCCAGCGTACCGTCCTGCCGCAGCGCTGGCGCGACATTCGCTCGCTTCATTTAACCGTGCCGCTCGAGCTATACCTGAATAATAACGGGCTCTAGGGCGGCGGGGGGATCTATCCGCTCGACATGCCTTTATACTGGAAGGATGCCTGGAGGGCCATCTCGGCGATGACATCGTTGCGCAACATCCGGGTCTCCTTTAGCAATAAGCGACCATTCCACGACCGCCCGGACCTGGACGCAGTGGCGTATCTGTTGAGGTCCATGGTGGAGATCCAGGTGCCGAATTTTGTGTGGCCCATAGAGCTGGGCGATCTAAAGAGTCGGGTAGGGACCAGGCTGCCTTTTCAAGTGTGTATCACAGGGGATATGCAATAGGGATCTTGCCAGGACAGATGATGGGAGAGGTGGAGGCGACAAACATGGTCCCCGACAATCACTAGATTGGGATCCACCTTGGGCAAACGCGCACCAACGGCTCCAAGTCGTTGTCATTTTATAATCACAGGGAATCAAACAAACGATTGAAACATTTCCGAAAAAGCCTTGTGATTTGTATGCAGAACATTGGAAACTAATGCCACTTTTTGTGTTCTTAACGCTTTCGGGATAGTGTGGAAAAGATCTAGATGTCTTAGATGATCCACCAAACCTTTATTAAAAGCAAGTTCCAAAGATCTTTATATGAAGCGGAAGAGTCTATAAAATCAGCTATGAAGATCACGTGGGAATAAAGATAAAAGGGTCTTCTTTAACCCCTAGATAGTTAATTATCTTCATCTTGGTCGATTTCAATTAGTTCAATCGATTTCTTGATACATCGGCAGCCTACCCCTGGCACCTAGTATCTACACTTTTTATATATACACACATGCAAATATCCCGATCAAGCACGGCCCGAAAAATCCGGCTTATACGTCTGAACCTTACCCTTCATCAACTCCCTCAAAGCCATAGTAGCATATTGACTCGAGCCCAACTGGAACTTCAGAACCACAGCGATCTTATCCCCAGTACCCTTAGACTCGGCGGGAACCTCCTCCGTCTTAGCCTGCTGCAGCTTCTGCAAGTCGGTCTGAATGAACTGCTCGTCATCCTGCTCGTACAGGTGCACCTGGCACGAGTAGTCAGGACCCATCCGACTGAGGAGTTTGCGATAGCTTCCGCTGAGAGAGATGTCCTTCCACTGCCGACGCATGTCGAACGGGTCGAGACCGCCGCCTTGCTCGCTGGCCATGAACTGCTTGTAGAATTCGGTCATGGCGTTGGCCGGGTACAGGACGTCGAAGCCGGGAAGGGGCAGGACGATGTCGAAGACGGAGTACTTGCCGCTGGCGGCTTCGTCAGCCGTCAGGGCGCGAGCGCGCGTGTAGTCGACAAAAGAGCTGTCGGTGGCGCTGGGCGCGATGATGACTTCGCCATCAGCGTCGACATTGGATGCCGCGGTGTGGCCATCCTCCTTGTCGGTATGTTCGTGGATGAGCACGAGGTCACCCTCGACGACTTTGTCGCCGTAGAGACGCCAGCGCTCACCGGCGGCAAAGTTCCACACCAGCGATTGGTACGCGTGGACGTACATCAGTCGCAGGTTCCGCGGGATGGTCTGCAGGGCTCCGCGGCAGTCGTTGCGGGAGCGGCTGAGATGGCGGATCAGATTGGATTCAGCGGAGAATTTGCGGGGCAGGATGTCCAGGGCTTCGGCGCCTTGGGTGCTCGTGCGGAACATATGGATGGCCTTTGCGCGGGCCTTGTCGTCGGCGCTGATCAGGCTGTTGGAGTTTTCACCGGCTTCGGCGGCCGCCAGTGACTCGGAACCGTAGTCCAAGATGGCATCGACTGCGCCCTTGAAATCGCTCTGCAGCATTTTCACTCCGACGGTGTCCGTGCGCGTCGCGAACGTTCCGAACCGCTGCAGACCGTAGTAGTTGAAGTAGCCTCGTTCGCGGAGATTGCGCAAAGCGGAGCCCACGAGATCCGAGGCTCTGGCGACGGCCGTCTCGCGGTTCTCAAGGTCAAGGCCGGGAATATCGCATTCACGGAGCGTGACGACGAACTCGTTTCCGTTGAGATCGCCGAGCTCGAGGCCGTGCTGCCGATACTCGAAATCGCCGATGGTGGCATTGCGCAGACAGTTATTCAGCTTGTTCAGACGATCGGCCTGCACGCGGTGCGCGCACGCCCTCTGCACCGTCACTCCGCGGCGGTCCTTGGTGCCGGCAAACTGGAAGCTCTTGGGGTTCATGCGCAGCTGGCGAGAGATGAACGAAATAACCTCCATGGTATCCTTGTTCTCCTTGTAAATGGTGAAATGCAGATACGGTCCACCCAGCTCGTCCCAGTTGACACGACCACGGTCCCGACTGGGGCCTGCAGGGCCAGCCTTTGCACTGCGCTTGTTCCGGTTTGCAGCAACCGAGATGGTCATCATGCCGTCGCCGTCTGTGGAGGATTCAATCTGCGAGCGGAAGATGCGGCGAATCGTCTGATGCATCTTGATGCGCAGGTCGCGGTCATTGACGACGAGGGTCGGGATCTTGCCGAGTTCGCTGGGCCGGGCCTTCTCGTTACCCTGGGCGCGGTTGTGCAGTGCCACAATCTTCTTGGTGGACTGTTCACCGAACAATTCCACCATCAGGGTTTTGTCTTCCTCCGACAGCTCGAACGATTTCTTGGGCGCCTCCGCTACGGGTTCCGGGTTCGGTTTCTGCTCTTCCTTCTTCTCTCCGGATTCTTCCGTAGTCGGCTTTGCGGCACCCTCTTCTTTCTCGTTCGTAGACGGGGTCTCGGTGATCAAATTTCGCAGATGCAACACTTCGCCGGAGGGAACAATCTCGTTGACCAGGAAATCGGTATACCTAGAAAAAGAAAAAAACAAAAAAGATTAACCACCGAAACAACCCTCTATCCAGAGAAAAGCTCATACCTCTTCTTCAACATTCCCGAGAAACCCTCATTATCTGCGCTGACAAACTGCGTGATGCCTACATCCAGCTCCTTCTTAGCCTGGGCGTCGCTTTCGGAGATTTTGGCCGCGACGGGCTCCGCGACGGGAGCTTGGAGTACGACTTCTTCGGCAGAAGAAGCATTGTCGGTCTTCAACCGCTTGCGCGGCGATTCAACGTGCTCGGCGCCTTCCATTGCGGATATATGAATGGGGAGGGTGAGTTGCGAGGGAATCGGGGCGAGTGCAGCTGATGTTGGAGGTGGAGATCGGAGACTGATGCAGTTGGGTTTGCGGCGCGGATAGCGTAGCCCTAGCCCTAATTCCCTTTTTGGGAAGTATGGAGTACGGAGGACGGAGTATAGGAGTGAGCATGTTCCACTTCCTTGCTACTGAGGGCTGATGACCTGTTTTAAATCTTTCTAATCAAAATAGGACTACTAGACTGACTTCGTTCATACCGATTCAGTAACCTATCTCTGTATCTCGCAGATGAATCAACATGGAGTCTGCTACAACAACTACTTTAGAGCTCCGCAGAATATCATGACCTTGCAGGATGGATAGACACTGCCGAAATTCTGATTCTTGGACTACCTCGTTTGATCTAAATAATTCGTTCCTTGTAGCATCTACAAGCCGCCGAGTCATTCCTCCATCGCGGGATGAAGTCTATCGAATCTTGGACCTCTGCTAATGCATGCCAAGGACCATGGCATCTTGGCCGGGTCTTTACTTCACTTCATCCATCAATCGATAGCCTTGTTGCACTCGACTATAACCGTATAGACCCTACCTCAAACCCTGAAACACCATGTCTAGTGACCCCAGCCCAGCCAACATAAAAAATAACCAAAGTTCGTTATTCATAAAAGCCCTTACCAACTATGTATGTCTGTACACGCTCAAAACAACCAAAAACCCCAATGTAGTAAACCAAGAATCATACACCTATCCAAACAAATACTCCCTCCAAGACATCTTCCACGGCTTCCAACTCCCCTTGAACCGATGATTCACGCACGCATGCTCACTCCCAAAGCTCTCTGACCCACTATGTCTCTGGCCATTCCCCCACGCATTGACCGGCAGCACGCAGAGCCCACCCATCGGCTCCTCGGCCACACTCGACGCCTCCATCGCATCCACACACACCGGGTTCTGGATGCCGAAGAACGGCGCCCAAGTGACCCGACGCTGTGTCACGCCTGATCGCTGCAGCACTAGATCACCGACGCCCAGGTCCGCACCGACGGACTGCTGCACGAGGGGGCTCGTAGCGGGCAATGTAGCCGATAACGTGTCTAGTACGGCGTCTGTGAAGACGCCGGGTCCGCTGATCTCGAGGATTGCGTTCTCGGTGTATCGCGGGGTCCAAGGGAGGGGAAGAAGACGGCCGTGGCGGTGGATATGTTGACGGGTGTGTGAGAGGACTCGGACGATGGTTTCGCGGAGGATAGGGCTGAAGCGACGAGGCGCGTAGAGCGTGTATTGGATGAATCCGTAGCGGCGGGTCCAGCGCCACTGGCGCATGAGGTGGGATGAGGCCTTTGGTTCGTCGAGTTCGATGCCGACGACGAGGGAGATGTTGTTGGCTGGGCGGTGGTGCGGATCAGGGAAGATGGGGTCCAGCGAGGGACAGTCCTTTATGGAACGTCGGGGGTAGACGTCTGTGTCGGCGTAGTAGCCGCCGTGATACCAGAGGAGGAGGTAGCGGAGGAGGTCGGCGCGGAGGACCTCGATGGGGTAGGATGTATAGAGATCTTTGAGGTCGGGGACGGTTAAGAAGACGTTGTTGATGAAGGCGTTCGCCATGTCGGTGGTGACCAACTTTGATTCAAACAGGTCAGTTCGTTCATCATCTTCCATTATAGATGCAGCAATCATACCGAATACTCCCACTCGTCATTCACATCCTCGAACGCCAACGAATCCTCACTCCGCTCACGCTTCTTCCCCAACATGATCTGCCAGATCCTGTCGCGCGCAGAATAGTCCCCTCCATTCTCATGCAAGACCGCACGTTCGATATTGCGCAAGGCCTCCGACACGCGCTCTTCGTACTCAAGATCCGGATCGACGCGAAAGGTCGAACGGTGGAGAAAATGCGGCACCTCGTCGACGTCGTACGTGGGCGTTCGGCGACCAGCATGATTCCGGCCTTTTCCCTGGATCAGTGGGAGATTGTGATACAGGACGAATGAGAAGACGGCGAGAACAAAGAAAAGAAAGCGTCGACGGGCGATTGTGCGATAGGCGAGCCTTCGATGGTTCTTGGAGAACATGGCCGGCCGGGTTTAGGATAATTATTTACATAGGATAGAGAAAGAATAAATAGTCAAAAATGAGAGAGCGAAGCCAAGAACAGATTGATCAAATAAGAATACTCCTCACCTAGGGGAAAAGAAAGAAAGGGAAAAAAGGGCTATGATGTATTGCCCCCATGGTGGCAGTGACAAAAAGCCTTAACGAAGGCGTGCGACAACCCACTACGCTAAATCCCAAGACCCAAGCAACAAAGCACCATCCACCGTACTCCGAGTTCCGACGGAACAGACTGTAGATTGCCTCGCGTTCCTACGGGACACAGACAACAGAAGCCCCATCGACGACCGAATCCAGCAAATGCGCTGCAGCTCCCAGTATCAACTTGGCGGGCTGCGAATTGTGCTGGAAGTTGGGTGGACCACTACCCGAGAAAAAAACTGGAGATCGTCAGCGCTAAGCCTTCCTGGTGGATGGTTTAAGACATGGAACCCTGAAAATCTTGCCTAAATTTAACGTGGGTCTGCTGAGGCTGGATTTAATTGGTTTCGTGGTCGTCCTGGAACTGCAGTCGGAGGTACCTGAGCGTTGAGGCTTGAGACATCAGCACGCAGCAGTCATTTTTAATTTTAATCTAATCTGTCAGCTATCACTATTACTGGAGACACCATTTTCCAAATTAGGGTGGGGTGGTTCTAACGTAGTTGACTGATTCCCTCGATGATCTGGTCTATTCTGGTCTGTCTTGTGGGTGGGTTCGATGGATGATTCCACGAGTAATTCTTTGAAGATTCTTTGAAGGGGCGCATATATGGAAAGTTTCCCGCTGTTTTTCTGTCGGTAGGCAAAGCCATTCTGGGGTTTCTGGATATAGTCGAAAGTCACCTGCATGAACTGTACAACCATCCGTAGTGGAACTGGATGTTCTTAGTGTCTTTTCTTTTGACTCTAGGTTCTCTACTCTGGCTGTGACATTGTAATCGCATTGAACAATGATCTTCACTCGCTCATTTCCGCCATGATGGCCCTTACTATACACAGGAATGGAGATCGTCAGTTATCGAATACAATGAGTATCTAGCAGATGGCGGGTATGAATACCGTCGAAGCGATTGCATTCGATTAGGATTATCACCATCAAATTCGTCTATCAACTTTCTCCTAGCAGAACAGTCTATCGGATACCAAAAACCAAGTCTCCCAAACACCAGACTATCAAGACTACTGTGAGATTCCCGCTCATCCCACTTAGCGAAGCACTTCAACATAAACAGGAAAAATGGACTCCCAGAGCTCGCCATCCCGTAACTCTTCTACCCTTTTGCGGCAGGAGCGCGACGCACGTGCCGATGCTCTGGTGGGTCGAGGAACCAGAAGGGCTAAGGACGTGCTGAACGCAGGCCGCAAACGCTATTCAGTGGTTCTCGCGGACCTCGTTAATCTCACCGAAACCGAGCTCAGCACCGTGAAGGGGTGTTTCAAAAAGCCTACATGGAGCTTTTCCACCGCCACGAGGAAGACCGAATGGGGAACCCTTACGGCGAAAATGCCAAGGATGCCCTCCGTGTGCGCTTCTGGATGGAGACCAAGGACCAGGACCCTGGAGACGCTGAAACCTTTGAGGAATTGATGCATATTGTGAATGACTTCATCGAAAGCGATGATCCGGACAGGCCTGTCTTCGAGGACGAGGCGGTCCATCTCGGGGATATCTTGGATGTGATCATTAAATTCGGGGAGACTGAAAAAATTGTCGACATAAAATTCCTCTTGAATAAGTTGGAGGATCAACCTATTCAAGAGGATTGATTTGTTTGACAGGGCTCAAGGCTATGGGTTCTGCTCCGTGATGGTGTTCGCAGAGAACATTATGTGGTTGGATGGGGAGTTGATCGGTGTGAGAATGATGATGGCCAGAATGCTCAATCGAAGTGTCTCTTTCATTGGCGTTTTGGAGTTGTGTTATTGAGATTGTCTTAAATTGAAAATAGGAGAAATCGATTTTAGTTTGCTCTATGAACGTTGCTTTCCTTTCCCATTGTAATGTGTAAAAATTCGTACGTTATAATTGTAAATGCTGCTGTCAAGCACTTTGGATATTGTGTTGATTCGCTTGAGCCAGAAAGTGGTCAACTGACACGTTGTTGAAGTCAGCTTGTGATGGTATCTACCTCGATAGAGGGAGTCCTCCCATTGAGATCTATTAAGACCGATTCTATGTGTATCTCTCACAGTCGTCATAATCATAAAAGTCGTGTCCGCGTCTGCTCGACCTTCCACTCTCAATGCATACGGTGGCATCCCTAACCCGATTTGACAAGGCAGACAATTTTCTTCGACAGCGCATGGCGGTGAGAGGCCAGGAAGACGGAACCTAATCTAGGTCCGGCATGAATTTTCGTCGAGCATACCAGATAAGATGGACTTATTTCGCCTTCCGGCTCCGCAGAGTCAGGGCGCTCGTCGACTGCTGTTTGCCGCACCCCTTCCAAGCCTCCATGATCGTATGAACCTTGTCCCAGACCTGCCGCCGGGCAACGTCGCGGTTCGTACCCGTACGCAGCAGTTCCTCGTACGGCGTATGGGTGTGTCGAATATGCGCCTCGACCGCCATGGCAGCTTTACTTTCATCCTCGATCTGCGACGTACGGCCTACCCGACCTGAGCCCTTACGAAACGCGTGATCCAGGATGGTGTTGAGAGACTCGACCGGCATCAGCGGAAATTCGCTACGCAGGACCTTTCGCGAGTGCGCCAGCTCTTTCTCGTCACGCAGCTTGACGGCGCTGGCGCGGGAATCGGCCGTTGCGGCGGCGGACTCCAGGACGGCGGAGTGGATGTCGGAAGGGACGCGCAGACCAAGGGGGTATTTCCCCTCGTTGTCCTGTGCTTGTCAGGAACCCGTGTCAATCGATAAGGGGGAAGGTGGGGGGTTGATAAAGGGGAAGAGCCTTACATAAACTACATATACAGTGCGTTCAGATTCCTTAGTCTTGCTCCGGCAATGGCGAGTGATGTAGACGTCTCCCTTGGGCACGAAGACATACTCTTCCGGGACGGGCGTTCGTTGGAAGCAATTCTACCGGGTCAAGTTAGCAAACGACCCATGCAAATAGTTGACCGTGGGGTGGAAAGCTGCAGGCAAAGCAAGGGGTAGCGACGGTAAACGCCCAAAACACACACCTCTTCAAATGGCTTCGTTGGAGGCGGGAGAATCCCAAGCTTAGCATACTTCAAAGCGCGCCGAGCGTCCTGGCGTTTGGGATTCTTGCTCCGACCTTTGCGCTTGGAGATACCCGCCTTTCGCGTGAGTTTGGTCCGCGGAGATCCCAGGGTGGTCTGTCGTCGAGCTGGTCGGGACTTTTTGACCGCTGCTCGTTTCTTGGAGACTTTTCTCCGCAGCGTATTCGGAGTTGATGCCATTTTGGAGCCCACGATTGGATGGGATTGGAAGAAATTAGAAACTAGAGAGGTAGAGACTGGCAAGTGCATTGAAGAAGTAAAGACGAAACCCCAGGCCCAACAGTGAATCATACAGAAGAAAGTGTTGCAGGTGTTATTCACCAACCGACAATGAGTAATGGATAGACAAAGAGGGGTAGCATCACAAAGAGCCCAACCGCGGAGTCCATGGTGAAGGAGGAGACACGTCGTGCCTCTTTACCGATGCATTTCTAATGGAAGATCTCGTGACTGGGGCCCTGCATGCACAATGAATGAATCGAGAAGCCAAAGGGAACCTTTTCTGCCCGAAGACGTCCTTTTGGTTCCTGATTCCCTTTGGGCGGTCAGACTTTCCCACGGCGGGGTTGGGCGTGGTGCCTTTCTGCCTGAGGGTCCAGGCAGAAGTACGGTCCAGTTATCCGGTATACCTGTCACTGGACATGCCACAAGTCCTTGAATGCCAGAATTCTCTATATTAGTATGCAACCCAAGTACAGAAAGGATGGCTTGTAGGTAATCTGCAATACTTGGTCTGCCATAGCGAACAACTGGTCATTCCGAGATAGAATTGAGCACTGCATAAACTAATAATGGTAGGAAAGCTCTCCCACATGCAGCACTGAGGTTCTTCAACTAGGCTGCACATGGTTGTTGCCTGACCAGAACATGATTCCAGTAGGCAGCGTTTGCGGGAAGCACCATTTAGATAGGTGATTCATCATAAGGAATTGGGGCCGTTTCAAGGCAGGCAGGTCGGGTGGGTACACAAGACTCCCTGCGGTGTTAGTCTGTAGATAGTCTGGAGAGCTGTATCTCCTGCCCAGAGCGGACAGATCTATCAATCAAGTCCTGACGGAGGACAAGGGAGTCACTCCAAGCTTGACAGACGCCCCTCCTTGCTGCGGTGACCAACTTTAAAAACCAGGCAAATCGAACCTGGTCGCTCCGGGTGAGCCTTTGAGGGGTGCAACCCAGGGATTTGTCCCGGCGACAAACGACGCCATGTCAGGGGGCGTGGACATTATTTACTGTACTCGGGCCCTGTAGGTGCTAAGGATGTGCGTCCTGCGGCATTGCACAGCAGCGCCGCTAGTCCGATGCAGGTCCAGTTGCTCGCGTGCATGACCAGTCCGGTCTCGTCACCAGGTGATACCTGCTAGGGAACTACGGTGTCCACTGTATGTACTGTACAGTCTACGACCGGGGTGATTGTCGGCAGCCCGCCAATATTAATATCATTATGAATGATCCCCTTTCCCCGACTTTCCGCCAATCACAAGGGGCCAGGCGCCTGGCCTGAGACAGTCTAGACTTCGCCTCACGGTCGGATCGTCCGCTTCGTCGCCCAACGCCGCTAGCTATCTAGCTAGGGACGAGGGCAGAGCGACTCCGGGCGGATATGATTTGCAGAGAAATCCTCCGATCTGAGAGGAACAACGGCTTGGCTTGGATGGGTACGTTGGGTCGTTTTCTGTCAATAGCTCGGTAGTAGGATGGAGACGGACTATCTCGAAGTCAGAAGTCAAGAGTCGAGCTCCGGGGGTAAAACCGTAAAAGATGCTGGGTACAGGATGCCGTCATGCAATTCCCTTCCCTGGTCGGCCAAATCGTGGGGGGAAAGAAGCCCGATCGAGGCGCCAGCTGAAAAAAAGGGCCCTTGGCTGGGGCTAAAGGACGGGCTAAGATTAGGAGTTGCTAACCTGCTAACTTGCTCTTAGCTGGCGGTTAATGTCTAATAAGACCGGGGAAAGAGGGTGTTTGCATCCTTTGCAGGGTCCATCTCGTTGCCGGTCCAATGCGGACGGGATCGGCGTTTGCGTCGGAGGGACTCGATCTTCGTTCAAGACTACCTGAAGGTATCTATACTCTAAACAAATCCCTTGACAGTAACAACCATACTGTTTATACTTTCAACAGGATACCTACAGGCCAGCCGAAGCGAGACGGAGGTTGACCACGGACGTCAGCCGGCCAACAGCATAGCGAATAGATCGTGCTGGAGATGACGATGGAGCCGATCCACGGAAATGGGCCGCCGTTCCTTGTGCTCGGAACCAATGACGCCGCGCAAACAGGCGATGACCGGCTGAGGCATTCGACGGAGTGAATCTATCCGATGTGAATTGTCATTTGTTCCATCTGCATCACCAGTATTGTTGAGATCCTAAGTATCCTCTCCTCTCTTCGGTGCAGACCAAACACACAGAATGTATCATCCAGTATCCAGCAGAAGTACGACTCCGTAACTAGTACTCCGTATCTACTCACGACGGGGCTCTTACATAACGGACCGGAAAGAGTCTAGCGCACACTACTCCGTAGTGGTGTTGGTCAGAGAAGCATTCGAAGTATGAACCCCTTTCAATTGAACCCATTTCACCTTCTCTCCTCCGTACATCTTATGAAATATATCCCTGAAGAGCCGTAGATTGCAGATCAATTCCTCTTCCTCCTTTGTTCAACAAACGAGAGTTCGTTCCCCCCTCTCCCACGGAGGTGATTGGCTCCACTCCAACGAGACACCAGCCTTAGTGAAGTGGAGGACGATCGGGCTAAGACCTCGGTTTTGATTAATGGGACGCCTGTTTTCTGGGTAACCATTCGGCTTCTGGCCTATTTTTTCCCTGCCAGTCTTGGATCTTGTTCTATCTTGATTTCGTACTTATTATTAAAATTAAATAATAAAAAAGGTCCCGGCAGTGGATCTGCGGGTGTATGTAAAAAAAAAAAAAAAAAAAAAAAAAAAACTGTCAAATCCTGACTAAATTACAAACAGAGCAAAAGGAAAACACAAAAAATCCCCCTCTTGCAACCTTTCGTCGTTCTTCTCCTTCCTTTCTCCCTGTCAGCCTTCGCTCGCCGCATTGGTCTGTTCTCGCTCCCAGACAAAGATAAAGGATCCTGTCGGCAGTGAACCCCCCCCCCCGATCGCATTCCTCCGCGTCTCCCTTTGTTCAGGAGAGCTTCGTTGGAACCTTCCTGCCAACCTTCGACTCCCTCGATCCTCCCTCCTCCCTCTCCTTCGCCCACGCCTGTTCTCGTCCTTGATCTACAACCTCAACCAACTAGTTTCTCTCCCCAGAGTAATTAAACTGCTTTGAGACTATGTGCTAGATTCGGTCTCTTGGCTGTCCTTCCCTTTCATTCCTTCCGAGGGGTTTCAATCGTTCAATCCGGTCCTTTCTTCTCTCTCTTTCTTTCTTAGCCTACCCGCTGGGAATTTCAATGAACCCGTGTGGAGGCGTTGTACATTCGTGGGCTCATCGATCCCTGCCGAACCCCTCCACCCGGCATTCCTGACGGCCTCCCAAGTATCTAGACGCCTCTTTCACCAGAGAGGGTTGCCTGGCAGCTTGCGTTGAATGGTTGCTAGGATCATACCGTTGCTGACATGAGTTGGGATCACCCTGTCCACAGGTATGTTCGTTAACCGTCCTGGTTTTTCCCTATCTCCCTTGAGCCCAGGCGGGGTTGTCTCTACCACTTTTTTTGTACTTGCTGCCCTCCTTTGAAATCCCTTCTTTGAGTCAGATTTTACCCATATCATCCTGTCTTTGCCAGACTTCCAGGTTCTTTGTTCTTTCGAATCCGGGAATTGGTTGACACGGAGCTCTCCCCGAGCTCCATATCGAGGTTGAAAAAATGATGCTAACGGAGCTTCCGCTCATGTTTAGCTTCAGCTATCCAAACGGTGAACCTCAGACCCCGACGAGGACCCCCCCGACAAACGTCTTTGGCGATTCCGCTTTCCAAACCCCCAAACTCGAATCCAGTTTCTTCGATCCCCGGGTCACTTGGGATACCTCCGATCCGTATGCCTCCAGCCCGGAATTCCTCAAAACGCCCCAAAGATTTGGGTTGAGCACCCATGTGAATAACGGCAACACCAATTCCCTACGGTTACCGGAGACAAGCCCAGATCGAACTGCCGGTCAGGAGGCCCCCGGTTTGCGGAGTGCAAAAGCAGGAGATCACCAGAGCGATACGGCTAAACGGATTCGTGCGTCGAGACCCAATGGCAACGCAGGGGAAGATGCACCTCGGACGGTGGACTCGGCCAAGTCTGCCGCCTCAATGCAGACCCCTCCGCCGAGTAGCGCTTCGAGGAGAAAGGTAGCGGAATTTGGAAGCCTCAACGAGACGGGCCGGCGAATGTCCGGTTCCAGTGCCGTGGGTGACCATCTGGAGACGCCCAGCCGGATGATGGGTGCTTCCCCGCGGCTGTTCGGAGACCTTCAAACTTCTCCGGACCCTTTCCAGCTGGGTTCGATCGACCCATCGGCGTCGCCTTTCTTCCCCCAGCAGCGACTCTTTTGGGAAAATGACTTGGGCCAACACGGAGGCGGTATGGGCCTGTCGGGGGACGATACCAACCTGTTCACTTCACACCTGCCGAGTGCATTTAATGTGAATCAAAACCCCTTGCACGACTCCCACATCCCCCAATTGCCCTCCATTGAAAGCAACTTGGAGCTGCCCGAGTTTAACGGCAATGCCTACGGCCTCTCCTCGGGAACCGATGCCGCCCTTTTTCCCGCCCCTTTTTCGACCTCCCCTCGACGGCCAGTGGCCAAGGCGGAGGATCCGGCCATGTTCCTCAGCTCCCCTGCCCGCCGTTTTGGCGGCCCTCAGCCAACTCCCGATAAGCGACTATTCTCCCGGCCCACGACCCGTCAGCCGTACCACCATCAGACCGAAGAATCCAAACGAGAAGAGCTGCGTCGGGCTCAGAGTGTGAACTGTCAGCTCCCCGGATACGACGAGGATGACGACGACGAGGACGGCTTCACCCCTCGACAGACACGGCCCTCGTTGACTCGCAGCCTGACGCATACGGCCGTGACAAGCTCTTCCCAGCGTCCGGGAATCGGCGGCGGGATGAGCTCTGCCAACGGTATTCGCAAAAGCCCCTCCAAGGGCCGTTCTTCCCCCACCAAGCCTTTGCGGCAACCATTGTCCCGGGCTGCCTCGGCGACTGCCACCGTGCTTCCCAGGCGGTCCCAATCCGTGGTTCTGAAGATCGGCCGGGATGGCAGAGCCAAGGCGGAGATGCAGACCGTTGCTGAAACGCCCACCGGCTTGACAGACCCCGTTATGGGAATGGACCTGAACGGCTCCGCAACCGAAAGCGAGTATGACTCGCCGGAATATGCCGAGTATCCAACCTTCCCCAGCCGGAATCTGTCGTTCACCTTCTCGGATGCGGGGAGATCCATGCTGGCCCGCAGCGACTCGGGCTCGCGTCCCCAATCCAAGGGGTCGTACAGCTCCACGGCGGCATCTTCCCAATCAGGACGCATGTCTCCTTGGGGCGGGGCCTCCCAACCGATATCAAGAAGGCCGCAGTACAGGCAGATCGGCGAGGACTGGAATCGGACGCCAAAGCGGCAGTCCATGATTCACTCTGATCTGTCTTACCGTAGCGCCAGTTCCGTGTCGAGGCCTCCACCGGAACCGGAGGACGATAGCGGCGATGCGCAGCATGCCCTGCGAAAAGTGCTTCAGGACCGGGGCCGTATTCCTCGACCTCACACCGTGGGCTACGGCTCACGGTCCAGCAATTCGTCCCGATCTTTGGCACACCTTCGATCGTCACCACCGCGGTTTGGAGTTGAACTCGATCTCAACGGCCGCGACCCCAACACGTCGCCCACGACCATGACGGATCCAGACCTGGCCACGCCCAGTACCGACCGATACAGCAATCCCAGCAACGGGACTCGGTGTGTTTGCAATTCGATGGACAACGGCGGCCACTTGATGATTCAATGGTAAGTTTTATTCTACTCTCGTCCTGCCCGGTCCAGACTAACTCGGAGCAGCGAATCCTGCAGCCACTGGCTACACACCAAATGTGTGGGACTGGAGCGATCCCACTTGCCGTCGGTGTATGTGTGCATCTTCTGCGCGCAGACTCCTACCCGTCGCAACCGCACCCGCACGCCTCTCGGCAGCCTTGGACTGGCGCCTACGTCGCCATTGGCACACAAGTCCTATCGCTTCCGATGAGAAGAATTCCTCTTTTCGCTATCCACTCTAAACCTCATGGAGATTATGACCACGACTTACATACTCTTTTCCTTCCATCCGGTCCCCGCGGTCGAACCTGTCATTCCTTCTATTTCTTTGCCCACCTTCTTGTAACCTGTGTATGGATCTCCTTTGTTCCGCGATATCTTTTAGACATACCCCACTGTTTCTTGATTTTGAAACATGCATGTTTTGTACCCGTGGCTGCTGGGACCGACCGGCGTGATTTCCTACTTGTAATAATTGGCAGACGAACGAAGTCTGAATGATACCTCTTGATGTACTTTGTAATTCATGATTGGCAGATGCTGCATCCTTCTCTCAGAGTCGTAGATATACCCAGTAAATCATAATATACCCTAGTATCCTCCTACACTGCGCCCTCCCCCCAACACAAGCGCCTTCCGGTGACAAATCCGGGCGGTGGAGACTGCCGGCCCCCGAGCCGGGCGGTGAGGCAGCCTGAGGTTCCCCGCGGGTGGGTCCGTTGCAATTGGCCTCGTCCGATTGGCAGACCGGAAGCTTATCGGCTCACCGCCTCCGATAGCACGTGCGGTTCCTGTGACGGATTTTCGCTTTGTCTCGGCTCTTTTCTGCCTTCCTCCTGGTGTCTGCGCATCTCTTTTTTCTATTCTTCTTCTTCTCTACTCCCCTCTCCCCTCACCCCTCCTCTCCTCTCCTTACCTCTCCTCATGTCTACCTCACTGCCTGGCAATCGGGACCTGCCTCCCTCCCAGTATGATCTGAGCACGTACTGGGGCCGCGTTTGTCATGCGGCCGACATCTCGGACCCCAGGTAAGTCAGCCGCCGAAGTCGGCGCGGAGCAATTGAGAAAGCCAGGAGTCCATTGAATTGACCCGCATACAGGACGCTGTTTGTCTCTTCGTCGGGTCTCGAGCAGGCCAAGCTTCTGGTCTCGTCCTACAAGCAGAGCCATGTCCCTGCCATGACGCCGGACCTGTGGCGCGCCAAGAAGGTGGTCGATGCGACGCTGCATCCGGGTGAGTTGAACGGTATAGTCGGCAATTGAGTGGCACTGACGAGTCCAGACACCGGCGAGCCCGTCTTCCTGCCTTTCCGCATGTCGTGCTACGTTCTTTCTAACCTGGTGGTCACGGCGGGAATGCTTACCCCGGGTCTTCAGGTGAGCCTCCCCCCCTCCAAATAGGAGGTACACCCTCAGGGCAGCAGCTGATGGTAATATCTTAGGCCACCGGCACCCTCATGTGGCAAATCGCCAACCAGTCCCTCAACGTCGCCATCAACAACGCCAACGCCAACAAATCCACCCCCCTCTCCGTCTCCCAGATGACCAAATCCTACCTCATGGCCGTGTCGGCGTCGTGCTCCGTCGCGCTGGGTCTCAATGCCCTCGTGCCCCGTCTCAAGGGCATCTCGCCCAACACGAAGCTCATCCTCGGCCGTCTGGTGCCGTTCGCCGCTGTGGCCAGCGCCAGCGCCCTGAACGTGTTCCTGATGCGCGGCGAGGAGATCCGCCAGGGTATCGACGTGTACCCGGTGCTGTCGGAGGCGGAGAAGGCCAAGCGCGAGGAGACGGGCGAGGCGGTGCAGAGCCTCGGCAAGAGCAAGAAGGCGGCGACGCTGGCAGTCGGCGAGACGGCCATCAGTCGTGTGTTGAACGCTACGCCGATCATGGTCCTGCCGCCGCTGATCCTGGTCAAGTTGGAGAAGACGGCGTGGTTGAAGGCGCGGCCGCGCATGATCATGCCGTTGAATCTGGGACTGGTGTTGACGACGTCGCTGTTTGCGTTGCCGTTGGCACTGGGCGCGTTCCCGCAGAGGCAGGCGATCAGTGCGCAGTCGTTGGAGGATGAGTTCCATGGCCGGGGAGGGAAGGATGGACAGGTGGAGTTTAACCGGGGGATGTAAAGGGGGGACTTCTTGTGTGGGAGAGATGTAAGGTTATATGAGGGGTATATATGGTGGATAGAATCCATCCAGAAGAAAAGTAAACTAGACGGAATAGAGATAGAATCATTGTCCATAGCCATAATTTCAAGAATCCCAGTCAAACAATTCCTTATCTCCGACAGGATCAGCCCCCCACCAAATGAGTCAGAGTCTAGGCGATAGAACCAACATCTAGACTTGTAGCTGTATATAAAACATCTCTTCACTCCCTTCTTCTCTCTCGTTGTCCACATCCAATCCAATTGAACTTGAAGTTGCAACCGCAATCCAACTCTCCTCATTCTTCAAGCTCTCTCCCTCCGTCCCTAATCATATTCTCCTCAATTAAACCCTCTCTCTCTAAAACACCAATTCTCCTCGTCATCCGTCCATCCATCTGTCTACCAACCGATAATCCACAACTTCAAACCACACCCACAATCAAACGGAGATCAAAAGAAAAATGTCCTTCCCACCACCCTTCCAAACCGCGCGGCTCTCCTTCGTTCCCATGAACGCGGACCAGCACGCCGACGCGGTGTTCGAGATCAGGGGACGCGATGACGTGATGAAGTACAGGTATGTTTTATTTTATCGTTTGTGTTTAGGGTGTACTTGTTCGATGTTTATGTGTATGTGTAGTGTATGATTGGGTTGGTTTTTGTTTGCGATTGACATTCTTCGATGGGTATGGTTTATACTCAAATAAATCACTTCCATACTCAAACTGCCCATGCACATAGACATAAACCCACCAATGCCACTGTCAATATCACCGTCAATGCCCATCAAAATGACACTAACCAAAGACCTATAGTATCAACCACGCCCCCGATCCCTCCGTGGAAACCACCCACGCCTGGCTCTCGAGATTCAACCACTTCGATGACCGTAGTCGTCCAGATATCTCTACCTCCATCAACGCAGATATCTCCCCAATCGGCTACGTAATCCACGAAAGACTCTCTTCGACCGACACCAACCTTCCCCCTTCCTCCGAAAAGCAAGGGGAAGGAAAGATAATCGGCACCACAGGTCTCCGCCTCGGCGTATCCCCCTTGACACCTCAATCTCAGTCTGTCCAGGAGAAGCGCTGGGAGATCGGATACGGATTCCATCCATCTACCTGGGGACGGGGGATCGCGTCGGAGGCTGTCAGGGGGTTTATTCGTGTAGTGGGAGAGGAAGGATTGTTGGGTTTTCCTATTGGGCCTACTTCTTCCAATGATGGAACTGATCCCGAGACTGGGTCTGATTCGGTGAATGCCTCTGAGGAAGCGAAAGTGAAAGTGAAACCAGTCCTTGCGGCTTGCACCGATGCGCTGAATGAGGCGAGTAGACGGGTATTGGAGAAGGCTGGGTTTGTGTTGACGGGGGAGTTTGTGGATGGTGAGGGGAGGGGGAATTTTGAGTTTGAGTATAGGTTTTAGGGCTCTCTCTCTCTCTCTCTCTCTCTCTCTTAAGTTGGTTTGGCTGGGTTTGTTGGATTGATATATATTGTTTGAGTGTGTTGAAGGTCGTTTCTGCAGGTAGTTGTTGGACAGGTTCTAGGTAGGTATACAACCAACTATATATACACCATTTGGAGTATTTACCTAGATTTGGGAATAATGGATCTATCTACCCATCCCTACACAACCCACCAACTCCCTCCAACAAAGGTGTCTTCCGCCCATGAACAATCCCCTCAAACACCTCCCCCAGCTCGAGGACCTGTTCATCTTGCCCAAACCGTCCCATGAGTTCGATTCCGATTGGAACGCCCAATGGCGCGGTTTCATCGGGGGGACTGAAGCCTGCTGTATATTGGGTATCACCAGCACTGTCTCCCTATCCATGCCTACATACATACATTGTACGTAGGTATGTATAGGGATGGTTGGTGGGTTTGGTTAGCCTTTTTATATCATCCAATCGCATGTATGTGAATTGTATGGTAACAAGTACGCACAATCACAACCACACGTATCCAGATAAAGACAAGAGAGGAAGGACAAGGACCAAGGGGAAAACATACCAGGAATACAAACGGCCGGCCAACCCACCAACGCAGCCAGTATGCCATTTCTCCCCGGCTGAACGGTTTCGCCCACGCGAGCCACGAGCTGGCGTTGATGCGGATACACGATGGCAGTGAGACCGAGATTGTCGAAACAGGCAGAGACGGAGTCTTTGAGGGATGCGATGGTGGAGAGACGTTTGCGGTATTGTGGGCTCGTGGGGGTGTATATATTTCCTTCTTCCTCTTCCTCGTTCTCATTCTCATTCTCGCTCTCCTTCTGACCCTGCTGCGTCTGCCAAAACGCCGGCGTGAGAGCCTCCGCACAGAACTCCCCACTAGCAGTAACAGACTCCAGAGTCCGATGAGGTGTATATTCCACAATCGACGACTGAAGAAAATCATCCATCGCGGACCGGAACTCAAACGCCTGGGTATCGGCCTCTGCGCGGAGCCGTGCAACGTCCCAGGTCGGTTGGTGCGGGAGAGGCAGGAACTGAATCCTGTTGGATGTCTTGGAGGCGACGAGATGTAAGGCCTGTGTGATGGTTTGGAGAATGACGGGCCCGTCGGGCGTGGATTCGTCGGGGAAGTAATCGATTAAGATACCGATTTTGTGGATTGGGTTGGTGTTTGTGTCTGCGACTGAAGGCTTTAAGGGGAGAGGGATAGAAACAGATACTGGCTCAGGCCCAGGTAAAGAAGACGGGACCTCTGACGGATTCTTCATTACATCGAATAAGATTCTCACGTCTCGGACCGTCCTAGCCATCGGGCCCGCGACGTCCTGCGTCCACGTCACCGGCATGATGCCCGTCTTCTCAACGCGTCCTTTAGATGGCCGGAGCCCGGCGAGCGAGCACGCCGACGCAGGCGATCGCATCGAGTTGACCGTGTCGCCGCCGCAGCCCACCAAGGCGAGGTTAGCCGCCAACGCGGCCGCCGTGCCGCCGGACGAACCGCCTGGGGTGCGAGTCAGATCGTACGGGTTCAGGGTCTGTCCGCCAAGCGAGGACAGTGTGACGCCTTCGAGGGAGAACTCGTGCAGGTTGGCCTTGGCGAGGAGGATGGCCCCCGCGGCGAGGAGGCGCTGCACGACAAGGGCGTCTACCTTGGTGGTGAGGGAGCGGAGGGCGCGAACGCCCGAGGTGGTGGGCATACAGGCGGTGGCATAGGTGTCTTTCACGATGACGGGGACGCCGTGGAGAGGGAGTAGAGGATGGGGTAGGCCCTCTCGATCCTTGCGCTGGGCGTCATCGAGGGCGTGGGGGTTGATGGTGATGAGGGCGCCCAGGGTGGGATTGTACAGAGCGATGCGGGAGAGATAGTCGGAGACGGTGCGCGCGCAGGTGGTGCAGCCAGCACGCAGGGCGTCGTGATACTCAGCGATGGTGAGCTCCATGGAAAAATAAATGAATGTGAGATGGAGAAGCGGGGAGGATATGATTTAATTATGCATCCTTGGGGTAAGTCCTGGGCTAGTCTCCAACAATTGACACTAGAGATTGTGTGATCTGCATGGAGAATGTTAGTCGACCAGGATGCATGAAACTGGGGTATCCCTACTACTTCGTATACTGTCCTACTGTCCGTGCAGTCCAGCCAGAAGATCTATCCATCATCACCTACGTGACGCAGAACAAAGAGGTATATAAATTCGCACTATCCGGGCCTCCCAACAAACCTCCAAGCCCTCATGGCCATAAAAACAAGATATAAAAGAAAACAACCAGGTAAGTAGTAGGTATGCGATAAACCTGTATCAATAAATCACCAGCGCCACCCCAGAGAAAAGGATAAATAGATCCGAGCAGGTCAAAGATAATCCATCGACATGATGAGAAGAGAAAGAAAAAAGAACAAGCACATAAGTGATGAGTATAAACCATGAAAAAAATCCCACATGCCCAAACCAGGCAAACCAGGCAAACCAGGCAAACCAGGCAAACCCAAGGCGAGAAATCGATGAATCAGATGATAAACACAATGTGCTGCCATCAATGACCTAAATGTCATCCGATGCTTTTTATCCTCCTGGTTTCGGTCTAGATCGGACCGCTGATGTGTAAAGCTTCGCAAAGGTCCTGGATGAGCACTGAACCCCATACACCATAGTCCCAAAAGGGCCACAACTCCATAAGTCCAAGGGACATTTTGTAAATTCCCATCGTCGTCACGCGGTGCGTGTGGTTGTCATCCCGATGCAAATATTATCCAAGAGACGAACCATCTATCGTAACTGTACCTGTATCCATACATCAAGTGAACGATCCGAAGTCCGAGATTCGGGTCAGCGGCGTTGGGTGTTGCGTTGCAGCTGTTCCCCAATTCGCAAGGCTTCGGTGCCATCGTCCACCAGGGATTCTTTGAACCAAGGGTGCTTCAGCGCCTCCTTAGCCGTGATACGGGCCTTCGGGTCGTAAACGAAGATTTGCTTTAAGAGGTCCAGGAATTGTTGGTGGAATTTGTTATTCGTGGGGATAAACTCCTACCGGTGTCAGTTGAGATGATAAAAAAGACAGAGGGAGAAAGGCAAAACTCACGTTTAACTGTTTCATCGCCTTCACATACTTCCGCGAAGCACGAGTCGTTTCGTCATTCGGATAGTCGAGTTTATTTCGGACAAAATATCTGCATCAGTTAGCAGATGTTCGAGCTATGGCAGAGATAATACGTACTTGGCTGACTGGTTTTGACTGCCACTCCGACCTCCTTGCATCACCTGTCTCACCAGTCGGGTATCAATGCGGTCCCCAATGACGGCTTCCATCATCGCTAAATGCTCCAGATTGTCATGGGTCTGGAAAAGTGCATCCCCGGTGAAGAACTCAACCAGGATGCACCCAATACTCCAGATATCACACGGAAAACTCCACCCCAGGTTCAAGATGATCTCGGGGGCCCGGTAGTGGCGAGTGGACACGACCGACGAGTGGTACTCGTCGTCAAAGGTGGCGGAGCCAAAATCGATCAGACGGATTTCGCTGTCCAGCAAAACCCGTCGTTGACGGGCACTTCGTGAGATGGCTTGCGAGGAGGATGGTATGGTCCGGTTGTAGGTAAAGGTTTGGTAGTTGTTGTTGACGAGGAGGATGTTCTCGGGTTTCAGGTCGGTGTGGATGAGGTTAAGGTCATGAAGGACTAGACGTGAATTAGTATCTATCCGACCGTTACCCCAGGGGAAGCGGAAGACTCACAGGCAACGCTAGTAAACAGCTGGCGGGCAAAGTTTTGAATTTGACTACTGGGGAACGGTACAAAGCCGTTTCCTTTCAAGAAATCAAAGACACTCTGCCCCAGCAGGTCAGTGACGATGCAGATGTGACTGCGGTAGTCGAAACAGTCACGCAGATGGATACACTTGTTCCGGTTCTGCTTGTCGTTCGAGGCCAGCGTTGATAATACTCGAAGTTCGATGCGGGATGCATCTCGATATTTCTGAATCGAACGAATGATCTTGACCGCGCACCGAGCCTTGCGGTGTTTATCGTATGCTTCTACCACCTTTCCAAACGTCCCCTGTCCGAGGAGTTTGATGATCGTGTCTGCGGGTGTCAGCTACCCATCCAAGCAGCCCAGAAATTTCGACACTTACATCGGTCTGTGATGGGAGTATTAGGATTCACGATGTAGTGACCATCATCATCGTCAAATTTCTCGGTTCGGCCGGCGTACTGTACGTAAAGGGTCAACGGGCAAAATCACTAAGACAAAAAAGAAATCACTTACATCTCGAACAACAGGTACTGGCACGTCTTTCGCCTTGATGGGCGGCTTAGGCGGAGGCACGTAGCTCAAGAACGCATCGCCAACGCTCTCCAGCTCCTTTCGCTTCTGCTCATCGCGAACGGCCTTTCGCGTCGTGACTCGCTTTCGCTTCTGACCCACGTTGGCATCCTCGTAGAAGATGCCATTGCCGGCACCCACACTGCCCTGGGACAGAGAGGTGGGCGCGGTGGTGTGCATGGACGTTGTTCGATCCGTTGACAGCGAGGCGGCCGAGGAATCTTCCCCGTACCGCTGGGGGTTGATGGAGTACGAGGGACGGTCGTAGTAGGCCACGTCGTAGGCGGACTCCATCCCCGTACGTCGTTTTTTACCAGCCGGTAGCGGTGGTTGTGCGGCGCCGTTGGGAGCCGTCACGGTGGACGTTGTCGCGAAACTGCGAGCAGAGCCGCCCTTTGACTGCTCCGGCGGAGGCGTGTCGTCAATGACAATGACCTCTTTGGGTATACCATTTTTATAGAACTCGCCCCAGTCCGGCTTCTTCTTGCGGCCATTCTGTCCGGAAGTCGCTCTCGCAGCGACACCGTTCTGGGTCGGGGGCATCGTCGCTACCGTCGCAGCCGTCGTCGTCGGGATCGTCGTCGTGGTGTTGGGTGTGGGGGGCGCAGGGGGGGCGAGTTTCGGAGATTGAGCGTAGGGAAGAGTAGCGGTCGAAGGGTTTACGGCGTAGGGGTAAGCGGACGAGGCTAGGCGAGTGCCTGCGGCGGAGGTGGTCGGATAGGATACGTTTGGTTGGTAGGTCTGATGATGGGGGTATCCGTAGTGTTGTTGGTGATGAGTGGTAGGGTGTGTCGCAGTGGCCGTGGATTGTGTCGACATGATGGATTCAGAACCCCGATCGGTTTGGACGAGCCGCGGAGGAAAGAAAGAGGAGGAAGAAAGAGACGGAGGTAGAGGACAAAAAGAGAGGGAACAGGGTTTATTGGAGGGTGGAAGTCTTTCCTCCAACCGTTCCAGTCGGATCGCAGTAGGCCGCCGAGAATCAATCAATTCGGACGATCTTTTTGACTGACCAGAGAATATAAAAATAAAGAGAAAAGGGAGCAGAAAGGGAACGAGTAATTAGGCAAGAAAAGAGAATGAGACGGGGGACTCGAAGCACCAGGTCGGCAAACCCGGGGATGCTCGTGTTGGCGTCCCAGTCGAATTAGGGAAGAGGAGGAGAGAAAGACCGACGGAGAATGCGAAACGCCCGGACTCGACGAGAGGGAGAAGGAGGAGACGGAGGAAGAGAGAAAGCAAAAGAGAGCAGAAAGGAAAGGGAAAAGAGGGAAGGGAAAAACGTCAGGCGTGGGGATGCCAATCGACAGAGGGCGGTCGGGGCGAAGTAGAGAAGGTTGACGATACGGGAAGATTTCAGCAAGTTTGTCTCATTTGCTTGGGAGCGACAATGACCGCACGATTGAATCGGAAGGCGAACATTGGAGACTGAGAAGCGAGAGAGAGCGAGAGGCGATTCCGAATTTCTGGTTCACGGCCAGGAATTTGGGACGGGGAACTGGAGATGGACCACCAAAGTAGAGGGAAATAAACTGGCAATAATATAGAATGAGACAGGGAAAACAAAAATGAGAAAAAAAAGAGAAAGAAAATATGAGGAATTACACTGAAGGGAGTAACAGAAAGAAACGAAGCAATTGAGTGAGGGAATGAATCATTTGGAGCCTTCTGTACGGCGGAGAGGCGAGGGCGAGGAGAGGCTTCGGTTACGACGCTGCACACTTGACCAGAATAATACCCAAGGCTCTACGGAGAGTACTGAAAAGAATCATTCTTTAGTTACTGGTCTTGACAATCTCCAGTATATTCTGGTAGACCAGCAATCTGGCCGGAAGAATACTGTACAGAGTACAGAGTACAGAGTACAGACTGTCTACAGGACAGGCTTACGTCCCGGGATTCCGTTCGCGCAGATCGCCTGCATAATATTATAACATGTAATTTGGTACTCCGTACTCTGGTCTAAGATTCAGGAATCCATGCCCTTAAGGCAGGATGATATTTCCAGGACAGCCCAGCCAGTCCCGGAGGCGAAACGGGCCTCAGGCGCAGTCTGGCCGGGCTGTGGCCGCGGAGAGTTTCGCCCAGTTTCACTGGCGAGTCTGAAGTATGATTCTGATGATTCTGGTGACTCGGGATATTGTCATAAAATAAATAAAAAAAACAAGATCATCTATCGTGTCTCCCACCTGAAGTCTCCTAGATCATAGGAAGTAAGATAATCCCTCGTACCGTCGGGGCCCGGCCTCGACGGTGGCAAATATCGTCCAGCAGACCCAGGCGGCGGCGGTCACTCACCTCGCTCGAAATGGAGGTCTCATTCCAGAACCGCCCTGATCGGCCCTTACGGCCAGACATCCCATCCGTCCATCCAGACAGACGACGACCGACGTACACCTCTTCAGTAGTACATACATACAGGACCGCTAGATCCCTTAGCCTCCTTCGCCAAGGACCAATCACACCGGGTGGAGCCCCTCCGCTTTTTCAAGCCTGCGCTTTGTGGGTGGCCCTGACATCATCGAGTCGGTTGGTGCAGATTGTGTTGCATTGTGGTGGTTTCCCTCGCGGTGAATATGGGATGGAGGGTGGTCGATATGGCCATTCAGACGGGCAGTGAGAGAAGAGAGAGAGAGAGAGACGAAGAGGGGGGAATGGGAGGGAACAAGACAGGAAGGCGAGCGTTGCGCAGGGCCAATCTTCTGCGCGTCGGGCGCGTCTGCTCTTCCGTATCCCGATCTCGGGCGCTAGACTCCCTCGGGATTAAAGCCAAATCCAATTAATTAAGTCTGGCACGTTTAATATCGGTTGGATGCTGGAGGCCAGGACCGTGCAGATTATTTATTCTACGATGAACTTGTGGATTGTACGGTAAATTGTAGTTTGCTCATCCTCGCCCTTACTGTCATGTCTATGCTATCAGTAAGGCAAGATCCTCATCCTCATTTTCGCCTCGACAATCCCTCCATATCGCACATCTCATTAAATCCGAGTCAAAACAGCGGGTACAGATCGAACAGCTCGGGAATCATCAAGGACAATGCGCGCCAATGTTGTGGTTTCCCTCGACCCGCCTCTTGCAAATGCTCGCAGTGATTAATAAATCAAAATAAAAAGAACACATCCATGAAGTGAAATGATAAAGAAAAGAATCCAACCCGCATCGCCAATGACCACGGTCCTGCGCAGTAACCGTGCGGAAATAGTAGAACAGACTCGACCCGTGCTCTAGATTATCAGGGGTGTCATGTAGAAGAAGAGAGATCGTTTCAGTCCGCGCGATCTTCTTTGAGATCCTTGGAATACGCCTTCTGCACGTGCCGGGCGCCTCGTCCGTCCAGCTCCAGCATGAAAAGAATATCCCGGACTTGAACCCCGGCCCCTTTCTCCTTGTCTTCTCGCCACGTCCCCAGTCGCTTAGCAGGTGCCGCCGCTGGTTCCCCAGACCGTCCAGTCTTGTCGGGAGTCGCGCTGGGCGTGGCCGCGTTGGTCCGGGACGGCGTAGACAGGCCGCTGCCGCCGGCGGGACGCGGATTGAGCCACGAGTACGACTTCTTTTGTCCAAACATGCGGTGTGACAGCATGCTGTTGGTGGCCAGTCGTGCCGTCTCCACCGACTGTTTGTGCTGTTGAGCCTCGCTGGCTTTGGCGTCCACCATTTTCCGGGCTTCTTTCTTCGACATTCCCTTCTTATCGATAGTGGGCGCTCGGTCGCCCATCGTTGGCGTAGACGCGCCGGACCCGGGTATGTCGGTCGACTCTGGCTTGCTGCCTGCACCTTCGCCCAGGATAGCGTTGGCATCGCGTTTGGCCCGTTTGGCCGCGCGGCTTTCCTCGCTGGAGTTGTCCTTATCCATAAGCATGCGGTATTTCTCCGGAATGCTTTTGGGAGTTGGTTGCTCGGTGGCTGATTGGGACCCTGTATCAGATTTTGTTAGCACATGTCTTTCGTTTCCTTTTGTTTCTGCTATGAATCGCGTCGGACATACTCTTGAGCGGGGTCTTGGGACTCCCTGCGGTCCCGTTCGCAGTGGGGGATGGCACGGCTATTTCGTCCCATTCGAGAGGGACCTCCCCGTGAGAATGCTCGCGACGGCTCCGTGCCAGTGTAGAGGAGTAATCAACCACCGTTCGCAGTCGTTCTTCGCAAGATAGCGACATCAAATTCAGTATGTCCACCAACGGAGCCCCCTCCTGGTTAAGAATGGTTTGACCCGTGCGCACAATAGACGAACCGTCGGGTCCGGTCACTTCGATCGGAGCTTGACGGCCCGGCACTGGATGGAACAGGCCTTCTGCCGGAATGCGGACGCCCAGCTCAAACCCACGCCGTTGCAATTTCTGTTCCAAGACCTTGGTCAGGAGAAATGGTTCCTGTAGATGGTATTGTGCGCGCCTGGCCGCCTCGCTATCTTCTCGGGTCGGTTCATTCGGATCTTTGAAGGGCGCCGGTGGCTGGGTTGACGGCTCAGTGAGAGGAGATCCTTGGGCCGTCGGCGGCTTGAACTGTGAGGGTTCGCTGAAGCTAGGTTGCGACGATACCGTTCCGGTCGAGGTTTGTGAGGTGAAGGAGGTGTTGAGGGGAGGTTGTGGCTGCTGCTGCTGCTGCTGCGGTAGAGGTGGCTGATGGTGATGCTGCTGTGGTTGGAGACGCGGTGGCTGCTGAACCTGCACACCCGGACCAGAATAGCTGCTGGTGAGAAAGGCCTCTTCTTCTCTGACATCGATACCCGACGAGGCCAACACATCTGTCAGTTCCGCAGCATCCGTGGCCTTATCCGCAGGTCGAGACGGAGGTCCCATCGGAGGCCCCATCGCTCCTGGAGGTGCCGGTGCCGGTGCCGATACAGGTGTTTGGGGCAAGCCGTTCACATTAATGGCGTTGGCCGAGGTAGCGAGCTGGTTCTGCGGGAGATTCTGAGAAATATTTTGAGGGAGTTGTAGGGTTCCAAAGCTGGGTGAGGCGTAGGGAGATTGGGGGAGAGGTGAGAGACGCTGTCGTTTGGGAGGTGGAGGGACGCCACCATTCACTGGCGATGGAGCCCCGGGCGAGGGTGACGACCCCGGCGGGGAGAATGACTGAGAAAACTGCTGCGGTTGTGTTTGCGCCATGGTGAATCTTCCTCCTTCTGAGGATCGTCTGTCCTTTCAAGATGGGTGTTTCCGTTAGATTCTGTCACGTCGGCACGCCCGCGCGTGAGTTGCAAATGTGAGCGGAATGCTCGAACCGCCGCCCGGACCAGGTTTAATCATTTCAAAACATCGCTCTCGGCATACAATCGTGATAAACCCCCGACAGGAACACCCCAACGATGGCAAAGTCGTGTGCGCGGGGAATAAACTGGGGTTGACCGTGTATTTCGCGGACGGAAAGGGAGCTTCCTGAGAACGAGGTTTGCTCGAGTTCCCGCACGGTCACGTGGAGGCTTACCTAACGACAATGGGCTGCCTTCTTTGATCCCAAATAATCACCGCAATTAACCCGGGGATGCTTGATCAAAGAAAGTCACCTCCTCCAGACTGCTGCACCAGGTGTTCTCACAGGGTCCCTGGCTTGCGACTGTGTCGCATACAGCTTGATTAGTTTATCGCGTTCCGCGCCGGCCATGGCTGGTCTACATCGCGTCATTTGAGCATCGCAAGAAACAAGGCCCACGTCCATATTGCGCATCTTAACTTTTACATTAGTGTTTCTTTGACACATTGACACTATTGCTGTTGATCTTCTATCTATACTAGGAGGGAATAATCCTTTTCTATTTTGAATCCTGTCCTTTCTAATTACCTAAAATGGCGACAAAACGGAAGGCCTCGGCTCTAAATGCCGCCGTTGACGATGAACCGGTCGACCCCTCTGATGAGGTAGCGTTTTACTGCCTAGGCGGAGGAAATGAAGTCGGTCGCTCGTGTCACATCATTCAGTATAAAGGGAAAACGGTCATGGTGCGTGAATTCTATATCCTTGATTGCTATTTGAGACATTGCTAATCCAAGTTCCTTATAGCTCGATGCCGGTATGCACCCTGCGAAAGAAGGCTTCTCGGCTCTCCCCTTCTTTGACGAGTTCGATTTGAGTACGGTCGATATTCTCCTGATCAGTCAGTACGTTGATCCTCCCTCCCCTTCAAGTCTGCACAATTCGTCTTGCTCCGCGGTCATACCTTGTTCGAATGGGTCTATTGGGGGTTGGCGTATAAAGACTAGTATTGGGTCTTGCTTTTTCCTCGAGAGATCTTTCATTCCAGGCCATGTATACGAGAATCGCAATGCAATTTATCCTAACTTCATAATCCTTGTGCCCGGTTACTGTATCCTTGTATTGCGTGGCTTCCACCTGTTCCCCGTGGCGACGACAACCTTCCCAGGTATATGGTGCAGTGGGCTAACAAATCTATGAATTAGCTTCCACGTCGACCACTCCTCCGCCCTCCCCTATGTTCTCAGCAAGACCAACTTCAAAGGCCGTGTGTTCATGACACATGCGACGAAAGCCATCTACAAATGGCTTATCCAGGACAATGTACGAGTCAGCAATACAGCTTCGTCCTCAGATCAGCGCACCACCCTCTACACAGAACATGACCATCTCTCTACGCTCCCACTCATCGAAACTATCGATTTCAACACCACCCACACGATCAACAGCATCCGCATTACTCCCTTCCCCGCCGGCCATGTCCTCGGTGCTGCCATGTTCCTGGTTTCCATCGCTGGTCTGAACATTCTGTTCACCGGTGACTACTCTCGAGAGGAAGACCGACATCTTATCCCCGCCGAGGTTCCCAAAGGTATCAAGATTGACGTGTTGATCACCGAGTCGACGTTCGGAATTTCTTCCAACCCGCCCCGTTTGGAGCGCGAGGCCGCCTTGATGAAGTCGATCACCGGCGTGTTGAACCGCGGCGGCCGAGTTCTCATGCCGGTGTTTGCGCTTGGTCGTGCGCAAGAGCTGCTGCTCATTCTGGACGAATACTGGGAGAAACACCCGGAGCTCCAGAAAATGCCCATTTACTACATTGGTAACACCGCGCGACGATGCATGGTCGTTTACCAGACATACATCGGTGCCATGAACGATAACATCAAGCGACTGTTCCGGCAACGTATGGCTGAGGCGGAAGCCAGCGGCGATAAAAGTGTCAGCGCAGGGCCCTGGGACTTTAGATTTGTACGAAGTTTGCGAAGTCTGGAGCGCTTCGATGATGTAGGCGGGTGCGTCATGCTCGCGTCGCCGGGTATGCTTCAAACGGGAACCAGTAGAGAACTGCTGGAACGTTGGGCCCCTAATGAACGCAACGGCGTGGTCATGACGGGTTACAGCGTCGAGGGTACTATGGCCAAGCAGCTATTGAACGAACCCGAACAGATTCCCGCGGTCATGTCGCGAGCGGCGGCCGGCATAGCGAGGCGGAACATGACGGGTAACGAAGAAGATCAGAAAGTGATGATTCCACGAAGATGTACCGTAGACGAAGTCAGCTTTGCTGCTCATGTGGACGGTGTCGAGAACCGCAACTTCATTGAGGAAGTCGCCGCGCCTGTGGTGGTATGTGCCCTCCCCCCAACTTATATTTCCATTTCAAATACTGATCTCGTATAGATTCTGGTCCATGGCGAAAAGCACCAAATGATGCGACTGAAATCTAAGCTGCTCAGTCTCAACGCAGACAAGACAGTGAAGGTAAAAGTCTACACACCCGCCAACTGCGACGAAGTCCGCATCCCGTTCAAAAAGGACAAAATCGCAAAGGTTGTGGGCAAGCTAGCCCAAATCGCTCCCCCATCGGAAGAGGACGACAGCAGCCTGATGGCCGGCGTGCTGGTCCAGAACGGCTTTGACCTGTCATTGATGGCACCGGACGACCTCCGCGAATATGCCGGTCTCACGACCACGACCATCACATGCAAGCAGCACATCACTCTGAGCTCTGCCAGCATGGATCTCATCAAATGGGCACTGGAAGGCACTTTTGGCGCCATTGAGGAGATCGGCCAGAAGACCAACACCAAGGAAGAGAACGTGGACGGCAAGCTCGAGGAGATCGATGAAATGAAGGATGAGCCTGCCGATGAAGAAATCCCGATCGAGGACACTCAAACCTACCTTGTCATGGGCTGTGTTATCATCCGATACCACCCTCGGACGCGGGAAGTGGAGCTCGAGTGGGAAGGTAACATGATGAACGACGGAGTTGCTGATGCTGTCATGGCGGTGCTTCTCACAGTTGAGAGCAGTCCTGCCTCTGTCAAGCGTAAGATGCCCTCATTCTACCTACAGCAGACATGTGTTTATACTAATATCCCCCAACAGAATCTGCCAAGCAACATCATCACTATCACCATCACCATGACGAACTAGACCTCCCCAACCCCCATTCTCAGGTCGACGCTGAAGAGCGATTCACGCGTCTTCTCATGATGCTGGAAGCGCAATTCGGATCCGACATCTCTCCCATCGAGCGTCCGCGTCTCCCAAAGCAGCCCGCCAACGGCGCTGGCAATAACGAAACATCCACACCCACAGGGAAACCCGACCCTGACTCTGCCGAACAATCGCCCAAACGCGAACCCGAAGACGACACCAGCGTCGCGAAAACCGAACTGGCCGAACTAGCTCGTCTGCAGGCCCTCGGGATCCCCGTCCCGGGTATTGAGATCAAGGTCGATAAGCACGTCGCGCGGGTGTGGCTGGAAGATCTGGAGGTCGAGTGTGCGAATGCCGTGATGAGAGACCGGGTGCGCGTGGTGATCGAGCGAGCCGTAGAAACGGTTGCGAATATGTGGACCGAAACGACCCCTGCGTCTGTCACGAATGGAAATGGCGACGCGAAGGTGTTTGTTCAAGAGGCGCCGGTTGCTTCCAAGGGCGCCGAGATTGAGGCCAAGGCATGAAAATAAGAGCGAGCGTTTGTGTGTTACTGTATGTACAATTAGTTACTGCGGGATCTTTTTTATCTTTTCTTCTTCGCAAAAGATATCCTGGACCTACTGGAGGCTGTTTAGTATCTAGCTTATTGAATGGATTTATATCTATCTTCATGGTCTTTCATCGATATCCGTAATCGCCTATCAACTTCTCTTCATCATCTAACCCTAACTCATCCCAATCTCAGTCTCAGTCAGTCCCAATCGTAGTCCTCTCCATCTCCTTCTCCACCCTCGCAAAAACACTCTCAATCACCCTTCCCGTCTTCTCCACAATCAGATCGATCTCCTCCCTGGTGACATTATACGGCGGTGCCAGAAGAACATGATCACCACGCGTGCCATCCACCGTGCCGGACGCCGTATACAACGAGATCGCAAACGCCGGGTCCAGCCCCGTCTCCTGGATCTGGAAGGCCACATTCGCAGACGTCGGGAAGGGTTCCTTAGTCGTGCGGTCTTGGACGAATTCAATCTGCAGTGGCAAGTCCCATATTAGCCCAGACCCCAAATCCGTATCCAAATCCAAATACCCAACCCCCAACCAACGGAAGAAAAGAAAGAAGAGAGAAACTCACCCCCCAAAACAGCCCCCTCCCCCGAACATCCCCCACATACTTACACCCGCCAACCCTCTCCATTAGCCTCTCCCCCAAATATCTCCCCAAAACCCTAACATTCTCCAGCAGACCTTCCTCCCTTATAACCCTCTGCGTAGCCAGCGCCGCCGCACAAGAAATCGGATGTCCCTGGTAGGTCTGACCGTGCCGGAACACGCCCGTGCCGCGATCCAACGTCCGCACGATCTCGTCGCCAATTAACACTCCCGAGACGGGCACATATCCGCCGCCGAGGCCTTTTCCGATGGTTTGGAGGTCCGGGACCACGGATTCGGTCTCCCATGCGTGCAGGGTGCCCGTGCGGCCCATTCCGCTCATTACTTCGTCGAGGATGAAGAGTGCGCCGTGTTTTGTGCAGATGGCTTTTATAGCGGAGAGATAGCCTGGGACGGGGGGGACGGCGCCGAGGGCCTGCTCATTTTTAGTGTTTAGCTCATCGCTTTGGTTGTAAGGTATGTGTCCAGAGAGGGAGATTGTGAGTGAGGTAGAGACGTGGGAGGAGGAGGAGGAGGAGGAGGATGATGATGACATACCGCGCCCACAACCGTTTCCGCAATAAAAGCGCACACATTCTGAGGTCCAACACGCTGGAACTCGGCGTCCAGCTCGGCCGCCAGCCGGGCGACATAGTCCGCGTCTGACTCACCATCCAACTTTCCTCGGTAGGCGTAGCACGGCGAGACGTGGGATGTGTTCTGCGCGAGGAGAGGCTCGAAGGGCTCTCGACGAAGAACGTGCCCGCCGGCGCCTAGGGCACCGAGTGTGATGCCGTGGTAGGAGGGAGATCGGCCGATGAAGCGTGTGCGTTGGGGTTGAGGGACGGGGAGTTCGAGGTAGTATTGACGGGCTAGTTTGAGGGCTGCTTCGACGGCTTCGGAGCCTGTTTCATGTAGGATTTTAGCTTGTTGCTTGGATAAAAACCTCACGTTCTGCTCTGTTGAAGTATATAAAAGGGAAAGAAAGAGAGAAAGATGTACGTATGTATGTACCCACCTGAACTAACAACATACAACTTCGACAGCCTCCCACCAGTCGAATCAGTTAGAAATCTTGCCAATTCCTCCGCCACATTGGTCCCGAAGAACGCAGAGTGACAGTACGAGAGCTGTTCGATCTGCTGGATCACCGCTTGACTGACTTTCTCGTGACCGTGACCCAGACACGAGACGGCTGCGCCGCCGGTCGAGTCAAGGAATTTAGTGCCGTCTTCGAGGAATATGTAGCTGCCTTTGCCACCGACGGCCTTTTTGGGAACGAAGTGCGTGTGTCGGTGGAGGACGGCACTATGGGGGGTCATGGGCTCTGTTGGGGTTTGGTGGTTAGATGGAGTATAGAAGTTGGGGGTGTAACTACTTGCTTGGGTTGGACATTATTGCAAATTTTTGGTAAGATGATAAATGGGGGATTCAAAGGGAAGAATTAGAATGCAGTTGATGGTTGTGAAAGATATGAATGTCTTCTTAAGTACTGTAGGTATCTACATGGTAAATAAGTACACTCCATACTCCGTAGATAACGATGTGGGGTATGCTGCACTCGGCATGCCGTTGGAGATCCCGAGCGGATGGTTGGCCGCATACGCCGACATCCCGATCAGGGCCCTCGGTTATCTACCTAGGTTGCAGTATCTTACGTTTAGTGATTGTTGTTCGAGTATCTATAGCATACAATTTGTGGGTAACATGACAGTAAAGACTTATAATATAGCTAAGCATATTTCAATGTGTCATGTCAAGTTTCACGCAGGCTGCTGCAAGACCTGATAGACCCGACAAGAAGTAGTAAGATTCTGTATTACACCCTCAAACACTAATGACTTCCAGACAAGCATTACACAGCCTAATTTTGGGTTTACTTTCTGTTTTGAAGGCCCTTTTAACATCACTCTAGAGAGAGGTAGGTCAGAATTGCCATGTCCAATATTAGGACGCGAACTCCGCAATGAATCAATTCGCAACAATCGAATGCTAGAAAAAGCCTCTTATATTTCTTTGCTGTCTTTACGCATATCATGTCGAGTCAACCACAGACATTGTTAGCAATGATTAAATAGGCCTCTTGATGCGAATTACCAATATGCTTGTTCGTATTCCTCAATGACGAGTCCAAGACATATTTTCAAAGTAAAATTTCATGAACAAGTGACTATTTTATATTTCTTCCTGCTGCAGGTAATACATGCTAGAGGATGTTCGAAGAGACTCTTCTCTCTTACCATATCTGTCCTTCTTTAAAATGATAGACGGCAGGCTAGACGCTAGAGAGCATTAGAAGTACAGGAGTGGAGCTAACGGAGTACTTCGTGAACAGTGAGACATACAATTGAGATTCACCGCCAATATCAATTGACCGCCCAGACATGCACTTTATGCCGGCAATAACCTAGACGGTCATGTGCCTGTTGCTCCGTGTAGGCGGTGGCTCTCCGCGGCCACTAAGTCTCCCAGCACACAGATTCACAGAAAGGCCAGACTGGGCTTCAGCGTCGACCTCCGCCAACTCAGTCCCTCTTTTACACCCCACCGGTTCTCCTCTGCTACCAATTCCGGTTATTGAAGGATCGATACCTGTAAATTTCATCTCAGACAGACAATATGTCTCGAAACGCGCAAGTCGAGGAGGTGTACGACGACTCCGATCCGGAGGAAGTTGCTCCCTCCGACTTCACCAATGATACTCTCCTGTCCGCCGCCAACATTCCTGCTTCCGCCCCGTCTTCGGTACCCATGAGACCGGCTCCCGAACCGCAGCGCGAAATCCCCAAACACTTCCAATGCCTGTACCCGATCTACTTCGACAAGTCGCGGTCGCGCGCCGGAGGCCGGAAAGTCGGCTCGCAACACGCCGTTGAGAACCCTTTGGCCAGAGAGATCGTCGATGCCGCGCAGATGCTAGGGTTGACGGTGGGATTCGAGCCGGAGAAGTTCCACCCGAAGGATTGGGCGAACCCGGGACGAGTGCGTGTGCTACTGAAGGACGAGAACGGGAAGTTGGCCAACCCGGACATCAAGAACAGTAAGTGGTTATTATCTCCAATCTTTGCGCTTTATGACCTCGACTGTTGTCTAACTTCGAGCCAGAACATCATCTCTATATTTACGTGGCCGAGTATCTCAAGGCCCATCCGACCACCGAGAAATCCCCCTACAACCTGCGGATCAGAGGACTCCCCATGCCGGAGAAGCTTCCTGCCGCGCCGGCTGCTCCTCGTGGGTGGAAGATTGGCACGATCCTACCCATACACTCCCCGGCCTATAGTGGCGGTGGAGTCAGCGACAACCCGCTTAAGGACGCCATGTCGGAGATGCAAAACATGCAGGGTATGCCTGGCATGCCTCAAATTCCCGGGATGCCCGATTTGGCCGGGATGATGGGTGGCATGGGCGGAATGGGTGGCGAGCCGTCCGGAGGCAGCGGCGAGAAGAAGAAGAAGGACAAGAAGAAGAAATAAGGCATGATGCGCCCGATTTGACGGCTGTATGGGATATGGGACACTCCGAGCAATTCTGATTCACTGTCCATATTAATGTGCGTTTCTGGTTGCATTGCACGGGCGTGAGGCGTTTGTTGATTTACACCTGATAGAGAGCATATATGCCGTTCTCTGGTACCAAGTGGGAATCGAAGATGGAATTATGACATGTGCTATGATCTAGCACGACTCTGGGCAGTTGATCCTGGTTATACCGACGTAATTTGTAGGGTACACATACATAGCCCGGGCCTCCGGTGTATCTCCCGACCGGAGGATTTGAGGCATTAATTCTGATTGTGTTACCTGTCCAAAATGACTCAATCTGTCTGATCTCCCTACTTAATCTGCCTCCTGCAAGCAATCTCAGAAATCTCGGAATTGCCAGCGCCGGGACAATCGCCGGCTGCCGATTAAGGCGCCTCTCATTGGCCGAGGGAGTCGATCGCGAGCTTTACCCCGGAGATCCAAACGTCAACCCGCCGAAGACAGGAACGCCCTTCTGGAACCCCTTAGCTCATAGTCCTGCAGGTCGCTTTTTGGGAATTGAGCCCCTCCCTTTCGCCAGTTCATCAATTCGCAATAATTGATAATCTCGCCCCTTGTACGACCCCCATGAACCGACCGTGCGATTGCGCCGCCGGCCTTCACAACCCCGCCACTGCGATCGCGCAATCATGAATACGAGCCCGACAAGTAGAGACCCAGGCTATGGGGCCTCTAATCCCGGCTCGAATGCCCAGATACCCATGCATCCCGATTCTCCTGCCGCGTCCAGCGTCATCCACGCTTCGTCTAGGTCCTCCACGGGGAAGGGCAGTCGTCAAATCACGCGAAACCGCGCCAGTTACAGTTGCCACACATGTCGGAGACGGAAGGTCAAATGTGACAAGGTAAGAAATCATTAGTTGCCTATTGGGGAGGGGGACTGTACTGATACTGATCCGTCATCTAGGTCCACCCGGCGTGCGGAAACTGCTTGAAAACCGGAAACGAGTGCATTTACGATGCGATGCCCAAGGATGAATCGCGTAGCCAAACAAAGGAGGGTCACGGGGTTAAGCGGAGACGAGAGATGTCGGGGCCGGTGGACGACGAGGTCGACGATCTACAGTCAGTCTATAGCCACTTGAAGCAGGCGGGATCGGCGGAGCAGAAGTCTGGGGCGCATGGGATCGAAGCGCGGTTGGACAAGCTCACTTCGATGATCGAGCGATTGAGCAAGACCAATCAGCCGTTGGACGCCGCGCAGAAGCAGCTGCTGGCGCAGAATGTCAGTTTGGAGGCTGCTAAGAGGGATGCCCGCCAGGCCAATGGGCTGCCGTTGAAATCGGCGGGAAACTCCCGTCCGAACAGTCCGCGTCGCGCGGCGGATTCGAGTGGCGATGAGTTTCCGATTCCTGCTGGACATGCGACGGATCTGGTGGATCCTATTGGGAATCTGAATCTGGGTCATTTGAGTCTGGAGGACGGGGGTAGATCGAGGTATGTTCTCTGTGCTATCGTGGTGGGGATGCGATCTAATGCAGGAGTAGATATGTCGGAACAACATACTGGGCTTACATATCGAACGAGGTATTATCCAAGAGGCATCTGAATTGCGAAGAAATACTAATTGATTGCACAGATAAATGAACTCAATCAACTACTACGAGATCAGAACCGGTCGCACAATGACCCGACTGCTAATGAAGGATCGAACGAGGAAACGGTTTCGGATTTGATGACGCACACGCCGACCAGCCAGTGGAAAATGGATGACAGTCCCGGAGGGATTGCCACAGATGACAGAGTAGCCACCGGCGAGGCCTTCCAGAGGTCGGTGTTGTTTCCCTCCAGTGAATCGCCATCGGTGATCGATAAGACCGTGGAGCCGGAAATGCTGGAGCATGTCCCTACCAAACGACAAAGCCATATTCTATACCAAGGCTTCATGTCCGGGATCCATGCGATCAGCCCGGTCATTCATCCGCCGACAATCCTGAAACTCTACAATGCCTTTTGGAATTGGTATGATTATGGCAGCTACTCCGGCGAACCGTGCCCGGATCCCTCGTTTATACCACTCCTCTACGCCATCTGGTATGGCGGGTCGATTACGGTATCTATACGAACAATAAAGGCCGAGTTCAATATTGTGTCACGATCTGCCTTGTCGAAAACGTTCCATGAGGAGGTTACCCGGTGGCTGACCAAGATCTCGTTCCCTCGAAGCCCGTCATTACAAGGTCTGGCCGCGTATCTCCTGGTGCAGACGATCCTGTCCAAGGAAGAAGAGCCACTGACCAGCAGCCTGTTTGTGAGTTTGGCCATGAGAGTGGCACAGACGATGGGACTGCACCGCGACCCCGCCAAGTTTGGGATCCAAGCCTACGAAGCGGAATATCGCCGACGATTATGGTGGCACATTGTGCATATGGACGGCGTTGTGGCCATGTCAAGTGGACTTCCACCTCTTGTTAGCGATGAAAACTTCTGGGATGTCCGCGAAGCCAGCGAAGTCAAGGATACTCTGCTCGGTACTCCCAAGGCTGAGAACTATGAACGTATGGTCACAGCGGGCATGCGGCCGCCCGACAATCCTGATGACCCGACTGTCTGTGGTGGGCCTTCCACAGTGAACGTGTATTATCTGTCAGCTCGGGGAAAATATGTCATGGCTTGTGAGTTATTCAACAGCGTGAGGTACTGATGGATACTAATTGTCTGTCCAAGGTGCTGTCCGACGGATATTGAGGATCCAGTTAGGCATCAAACCGATTACTCGAAGAGACATGGAAGAACTTCGGTCGATCCTTCTGGACCTTCAGCTCCGACTTAATTCGATAATAAACCGCATTCCAGAAACAACAATCTCGTACAGCTCATCTGATAGTTCTTATTCCTTTTCTCAGTCTCCAGTGGAGATCCGTTCCAGCGATACAGAGCTACCAGGGAAAGGACCTGCCGGCTGCCTGGAACAGTATCATACGTCTGTTCTTGTGTCCTTCCATAAGTGGGCGAGGATACTTTTGTCATTATTCATTGATAAGGTAGGCTTTGAAGCCTTGTGGTCATGTGGACAAACCAAGTTGACTTAAACAAGGCCTTTTGTGTTGCCTATCAACCTTTCCTCAAAAATGCGAAGAGTCGGATATGGCCAGCTGCTAGGCAGAGGTATGGTTATTTGGTTTCCGTTCTTCCATGTCAGTGATACTCATATAGTTATACAGTGCCCTTCGTCATTGTCACGGTTTCATGGAGAAGTTCATCTCTCTTGCCACCGACCCTGAATTTCAACCCTTTCACTGGAGTTGGCCCGGGAATCACCAGCCAATGCATGCAGCCATGATCATGCTCATCGATCTCCACGAGCGACCTAATAGCCCCGAAGCCCCGAAATCTCGTGCATTCATCGACAAGATCTTCTCACTGACAGGCCCAGACGGAGGAGTTGTCGGCGGCGAGGACGGTATCTCTACACAACGACCTTTGAAGGATGGCGGCCGTGAGGCCTGGGATATGATACGCAGGTTACGCCAAAACGCATGGCAAAAAGCCGGCCTTGACCCACAGAAGCTCTGGACCGAACAAGCGCAAGTGCAGGCAGGGGTTGCCGCTGCGCCTGACGAATATCCTTGCGCCAGTGACCCCTACTACGCCAACAACGCCGGTTCGCCCCCCGTCTCGTCGCTGTCGTCTCGACGGCAACTTTCCGATTTCTCAAAGATGTTCTATAACATGACCCGGTCCCATGTACTCCCCAACCCCGCCTCTACACTACGACCCAGCCCTCTTCGCAACCAACTCCCTCCGCCCACCAATCCTCCCCACGTCCCCGCTACGCCTCCCTCAGCGCCTACTCCACAATTTCCCCAAACCCCTGCCACAAACCCAACCTCTCGTTCCATCGATACCGCTCTTGCGACCTCTCCTCTCTCCTCTCAAATCCTCCCGCCACTCAACAACGTCCCCGTCCCCGTCCCCGCCCCCCAATCCCAATACCCCCCGTCCGCCAACGCGCCGTCCCCATCCACCCTCCTCCCCTTCATGGACACTGCCTCCCCATCGACCCAGCAGCAGCCCATGGCCGTCCCGACCCCTCCGTCAATGGTCGACCCGAACCTGAACTTCGACTGGGACCAATGGGACGCCGTCTTCGGCCAGCATCTCCCTGTGGCAGACGAGCTCATGGAACTGGACCCCGTGTCGGGATTCGAGTTCGGTGATCTTGGTAGTGTGCAAGGAGGGTCAAGGAGTAGTCAGGCTGGTGGTGGTGGTAATGAAGGGGGCGAGGAGAGCCCGATGGATGATGTGAGGGGCCCGGATTGGTACGGATATTGTTGATTGATTACGTTCTCTATTTTGCTGTGTTTTTGTGTTTCTCCCCTCATGTTTCCCCTTTTTTGTTTCTTGTTTTCATCGTAGACCTTTATGATGGGTTGGGTTGGGATTATGAGATTTGATGTATTCTAGCGCATATATCCTGTCTGTCTATGCCTTCTGGTGCAGTTTTGTATATAGATTCTTTTTGCGATGAATGGGATGAATGGTTAGATTGGTTAGATTCAGAGTGCTGATTGAAGTACGGATATATCTACGGTGGATTATAATGCAAACCCAGGGAAACTGGGTGTAGAATGCGTTCAGAAATTTGACTTTGGCATCAGAATTCCGAAGAAAAATGAATACCTAAACGTAGATGGTATGAGCTTAGAAGCTAGGCTAGGTAAAATATCCTATCAGGAAACAGACGATATGAGACGTAACAAGCTATGGGATTTCATGAGGCGTGACTCTGATCAAGCAGGATATAGAAAGATTTGCGAGACGTAAAGAAAAAGTTGGGGGGAGAAGCCAGGATGGATTCAGATGAGGCAGAGAACATGTAAAGGTAGGAAACGGGTAGGGATGGATTTCCAGGGTCGAAGATCTATTTTTTCTTTCATTCTTCCAAATAGAATAAAAAATCAAATGGAATCTTCATCTTCTGGGAGGGGTTCAAGTCATTCCCATCCGTTCCCCGTCCCTTGCTCTGGGAGAATTAAGACGTTCGCAAAAACTCCGACCCGTCAGTTTCTTTTTTTTTTTTCAAATGCATGAGATGGTTCACAGCGGCTGTAAGGGGAAAGACGTTTAGACCTTGACCTCCTCGAGACCGTGCTTCCAGAGGGTAGCGTAGGGGGTGACGCCGTCCTCGCGGAAGTCAATGAGGATGTGCCTATGAAGGAGAGTAGGTTAGCGGATGTGATCAGGGGTTTGGAAGTGCCACCATTGGCGAAAGGCAAACGTACATAGCATCACCGTCCATGGACTGGCCCATGAGGACATCGTAGTTATCGTAGTTGCCGAGGATCTTCTTGACAGCGGCGGGGGCGTTGGCCTTGAACTCATCGATGGTCTCCTTGGGAGCACCCTTCTCGGTGAGCTTGGTGAGGACCTTCTTCATGTAGTCTGATGGCGGAAAGGACAATGTTAGTCAACAGGGTTCATTCGAATGTCGCATCGATGGTACGTACTCTTGAGGTGGGACTTGAAGGCGTCCTTGGAGGGCTTGAGACCCTCCTCGGTCTTGAGCCAGACAAGACGGAACTGGTCCTCGATGTCGTGGACCATGACGGCCTCACCCTCACCACCATCATCACCACCATCCTCAGCGGAGGGGTTGGCACCCTCAAGCTGGAAGTCCTCGTTCTGTTTCTTGAGGTACTTGCGGCAGTCGCACTGGTAGAAGACCTTGTCGACCTCCTGGAGCTTGAAGGTGTCGGAGAGAACCTCGTCTCCAGAAACGATATCCTATGTAGGAAAGGATGTTAGTGATTTGCGAACAATGAGAGAAACGTGTCTTGTGATGGAGACAGTTTCCTCCATTTCCCCATTTTCTGTATTTTTTTTTTTTCTTTTCTTTCTTTCTACCCAAGAATCCAAGAGGCGGGGTAAAAGGGTACAATCGGGAAGACAACAAAGAGGAGGGGGTACATACCGTGAAAATGATCATTTTGATGGTATGAGAAAGGAAGAATCCCAGAAGAAGACAAGAATGAGGAAAAGACAGGGAAGTGGCACGGGGCTGGAGAACAGAAATGAAGAAAAGAAGAAGGGAAGAGGTCCGCCGGGGAGGGGAAATTTGAAGATTATTATTTAGCGGCGCCGTCTGGTTGCCCACGGCTTTGGTGGGGGAAGTTTTTTTAGTTTTTTAGTTTTTTTCTTTTTTTTTTTCTTGCTGTTTTTCTCCCGCCGATTTTTCGAGGGGCAAACAGCAGCCGCTAAACCTCTTTGGGAGTGAACGACTCGTCTGGTCCTTGTGGTTTGCGCCTGGCAACCAAGGGAAGTCAGCTAACAAACCGGCCGATGCGCATTGGTGGCAAATTCGAGGATGAGAGTGTAGTAGTAGTATGTCAAATCGTAAGTATTCGGAAGGATACCGGAACAGAAATGCACTGGACGCTGAGGTGCATGGTCGTACTCCGGAGTAGTTGGAGACTTGCAGAATGGATGACTGAGGCAGCAAGGCAGCCAGACAGTCAGCCCCGACTCCTGGGAAAGCAAATAGATGCCTGATGGGTCAGGCAGCATAAACTTAGTTGGCCGTCAGGAGACGGGCATGGAGGAGGTAACAGTACCGTACATCGTTACCCCGCCCAACTGCCCAGGAGGCGACTGGGACAAACCGGTTTCATACGGAGAATACCAACAGCAGCGATTGATCAGATATCGGCCGGCATTGCCTTGCTGTGGTGCCACTTCTTTCACCTCATTCCATTCATCCACCTTACTTTCCACCCGACCTCCATCACCTTGCGTTCATTTGCTTTCCATTTGGATACTTAATCTCCCGGGCTTGGTGACCACACTCCTTTCTCTCTTCCTGCCAAACTTCTTTCTCGGTTTCTTTTCCTTCCGCTTCTTCGTCGCCAACGAGCGCTCCCTCCCTCCTTTCCGGCCTCCCCTTCCCTGATTAATCATCGTCCCATCGGTTCCGGCTATCGCGTCCCCTGATTGTGGACCGCCTTTGGAAAGGTTCCGATTGTTCCAGGGACAACTTCTTTTCTATATACCTCCGTACTTGGAAAATTTAAATCCTCCGTTGAATCGAGATCTTACCATCCGCCATACCCCCCGTTCGGGACCGTCCGGCTATCAATTGAAGCAATCCGATGTGTTGATTCTCCGGAAAGCATTCTAACCCTTTGCTTTTTTACCAACACGTCAGACTTCGGTCGTTTGCCTCTCTCTCACCATGGCAGCCAACGCCTCCGCTGTATATGACCTTCCTCCTCTTCCGACATACTCCCTAAGCCCACGCCCCGCGCTATGGGCTCCGATTCCCGACAACATAGTGTCGCTGATCCTCCCGATTGTGGCGTACTGGGCCTTATCTATGGTCTACCATTACATCGATACGAAAGATCTCTTTCCACAATACCGTCTACACACCCCCGCAGAGGTTTTGAAGCGCAACCACGTGTCTCGTTGGGATGTGGTTAGGGACGTCGTTCTTCAGCAGATTATTCAAACTATCGCGGGTTTCGCAATGGGATACTTCGATCCTCCGGAATACATCGGCAAGGAGGAATACGATGTCGCGCTTTGGGCGCGCCGCCTCCGGCTCTTGCAGCGAGGCTTGCCCCGTTTGTTGGCCTTGTTCGGCATCGACGCTCTGGGTATGTCGAAGAACCTGGCTCTCAACGGTCATACTATTTTGGGAGGAATTTTGGCTGGTGGTCGCTATCCCGGACTCAACCAGTCCGTGATTCTGGACAACGGCGTCGAGAGCGTGGTTCCTGCCTTTGCCGCCTGGGAGCTGGCAGCCGGTAGCTTCATCTACTGGTACTTCATTCCGGCGCTGCAGTTCGTCTGGGGTGTATGCGTCGTCGACACCTGGCAATATTTCCTTCACCGCGCAATGCATCTCAACCGCTGGCTGTATGGTAAGTGTTTATTCATTTCTTCCCCTTTCACCTTGCTTTTTGCATTCTGACAGGCTTGACAGTCACTTTCCATTCGCGTCACCACCGTCTTTATGTGCCGTACGCCTTTGGTGCTCTCTACAACCACCCTGTCGAGGGCTTCCTGCTCGACACCGCCGGTACCGGCGTTGCATTCCTTACGGCTCGGATGACCAACCGCCAGGCCATGTGGTTCTTTACCTTCTCCACCATTAAGACCGTCGATGATCACTGCGGATACGCATTCCCCTGGGATCCCCTGCAGCATCTCACATCCAACAATGCCGCCTACCACGACATCCACCACCAGAGTTGGGGCATCAAGACCAACTTCTCCCAACCGTTCTTCATCTTCTGGGATCGTCTACTAAACACTCAATGGAAAGGCGATGTCACGCTCCGGTATGAACGATCTCGGGAATCCGCCCAGAGAAAGGTTGAGGATGAGGCAGCTTTGGCCGCCGAAACTCAGACCGAGACCTCAACTATGACCCCGTCAATCGTTTCTACCGACAAATCTACGGACTCGAGCACCCGCACTCGTCTGCGCCGAAAGACGGTCACTCTCTCGCCGCGCGTCGACAGCTTGAAGGGCTCAAACCACGGCGTTGCCAGCAGTGTCTTGTAAAAAAGACTTCCATGAAACAAACCCACACTCGTTTATTCACCATTATCTCTTCTACTGATATTTAATTTCTCCTCTTCTCTTTCAACAAACTATTCACGGTATCACGGTGGTTTTCAAGGAGCTGCGGGTCGTCTCCTTGCCACTGCAGGATTACTTTCTATTGCATCTTTCGCTACTGTGTTAATAATTGTCGGTCATGATTATCGGGTATGACAAACTTTTACTTTCATTCTTACAATGTTTAATTTTATATTTCATACGAGAATTAATTTCAGCAAATTCATTACACTTGCATTTTGGAAGGTCTTTCTTTTTCATTTTCTTTTTCATTTCGAGATCTTGTATATGAGAATGGTTATATACTACCGGCGGCGCAGGAATAATTGACCAAAACAGAATTCTTCGACAAAACGCAACCCTGAGATGTCCGATCTAACAAAAAACGCCTGTTGATATGCCATTATATAATAAAAAAGGGAAATCGAACCAGGAAAACGAAATGACAGCATAATTGCAACATTTCTCACGTCCTGTCCACCTCGGGGCGAGTTGTCTTCTTAAGCATCCTCAACAGTCCCTTTCCTCTCTTGGTTTCTTTAAGCTGAGGACGGGGTTGCTCGATGTTCATATTCTCACAGATATCTTCCCAGGTGGTATTTGGCCGAGGACGTTCCTCAGTTGGTGAGAACGAATACTCCGAGTCAGAGTATTCGTACTTTTCTTGCGGACTGAGAAGATCTCGGTATTCAAACGCAATGCGCTCAGTGGTTCCGTTGATGTCACGGAAGGCTGAGGCGGCGCGTGAAGAGAGATTGTCCAGAGGGCTGGACTTATGGATGACCTTTCTCCAATTGATGGTGTCTCGCGTAGTGGAAAATTTGCTTTTCATTCCTCCTATGCTACTGTCGCGTGCAAAAGAGGGCTTGAGCGGTTCAGTCCCATAATAAGGACTGGTGACACACGGGCTGGTGGCAGGTGAACTGGTGGAATAGGGGCTGGCATAGGGGCTGGCATACGGGCTGGTGGGAGAAACCGTCGAGGGACTTCTCGTGCCCGGTTTGGTGACAGACAGTGGAGTGGGAGGGGCCACATCAGGCTCCAAGACCAACAAACTCTGTCGTGCGTCCTCCATGTTTGTAGTTCCTGTTAGCCCGGCATATTCTGCGATGATCTCGTTGATAAGAGCCTCGCTGGGTGTCATCTTTCTGGCCGTCATCTCTCCGGGTGTCGTTTTGCCGTGCATGGCTTGCAATATGTCGTCATCCTCCACAGCAGTCGTTGAGTTTGCCGTTTCGACAGCGGTTGGGCTGCTTAATGTTTCCGCCGTTCCCAACTGCTCCCTCGCCTCTTGGCCCCAGTAAACGACAATGGTTTGGCGTTTTCTATGCTTGTCGTCAGGCATTTGTTCATCTTCACGCTTGTCATCCTCGTGGTCTTTACCTTTGCAGGCTTGTCTATTTTGCTGGACCGCCAGCTTTCTCACGGCCTTTAGGCCGTACGCTATTTGACCACTCTTATAGAACATGTCGGTAACGAGATCGGGGTGCGTTTCAATACTCCGGTCGACGAACCTCAGAAGCTGCGGTGGTCGGTGAGGCTTCTGGGGCTTGGCTCGCGTTCTTGTGCGGCTCAACAGGGTCGTGCGGAGGTTTTGCAGCCAGACCGGTGTTTCGATGATCTTCACCAGCATGCATGCCTCGCAGCTGCTATGCTGATAAGAGACTTTCATGTACTGCAGATACGACTTCAAATTTGGATCACTGCGCCATAAACCCCTCATCCCTTTAAGCTCGGTCAGTATTAGCCTGAGCTCAGGGTCGATCTCGCCGGTGTATCGCTTGAGACATCTCAAATGCTCGGTCACCTCGCGTTTGATCAGGATAAAAACGTCGTTGATCACGTAAGGGTTCATGCCGGTGTGTGGCTCGCACAGGATGGCCGGTTGAATGACGGCGTTTGGCACAATCCGAATGAAGGCTTGACGGCGCAGATCCCAGGGAAGCTTTTTGATTGCCTCCTTGATCCGCCCTTCCACCGAGGTGCCTCCCTCTGGGGGGAAGCTGTCGATGGTCAGCACTTCCATGAGTTGACTCAAATGGCGTTTCGTCAAATCGTCGATATACAGAGGGTACGTTTGCTGGATCGAAGACATGATTGCCCTCCGAAATATAGACTTCTCCGTTCTGGGGGACATATCAGAATGCCAGCGTTACGGAGGTCAGTCTGCTGGCACAAGGCCCAAGTGTGCGTCTTGTTCTTCGACTGGTTGTTGTAGTGTCTGGTGCTTTAATGACACTAGATTCGTCTTGCTTCAAGTTTTCAGTGTTAGCCTCTTCGTTTTCTGTCATAGGGTACGCGCAGATCAATGAGCACGGAATTGGAAAATTGAAGATGTTTGTGAAAATTTGAAGCGACGATACCAAAAGACCTCTTTCAGAAGCCGATCCAAACAAAGATTATATATCTGGCGAGCAATATCCACTTCTTGGGCCCGCAAAAGTTTCCCGTATAATGACATTGTCGGCGCCAATCAGCTTTGTGTATGGATATTGAACAAAGGCGCCAGCACAAAGAAAAGCCAGGGAATTGCCTTTGCGACATATTTTTCGCGTGAAAGTTCCTATACAGCCTAATTTTCATTGTTCTAGCAACACAGGATAATGCCATCGTCCATTGGTCAGGTCTTGCAGGTGTAGAGCTGGAATGCTATACTGTGTTCAAGATGCTGGTCCTGGGGCCATGAGATGCATCGAAAATGACAGACCGCATATTGCGCCGCATGAAGCTACTTGAAAACTATACGACGAGTCCAAAATGTTTCATTGTTGTTGTAACAAAGCCACAGTCCTTCATAAAAGGTGGGTCGATGACTCTTTCCACGGACAGCCGCAAAGAAGACTGTAGGAACTGGGAAGGAACCACCAAAGCCACTCTTTGACATCTTTCGAAGCTTAGGAGAAGGTCAGTCCACGGTTTATTCACATTCTCCCACTCTATACGCTCCTTTATTTATTCCATTAGTGTAGATACTCTCAGTCATGGCCCAAGTCTTTCAATCCTCAATGCCCGTTGACACCAGGGACACACCCTTGCCCTATACGGCCTCTCCATGGAGGTTACTCTTCAGTGACATCATTTTGGCCGTGAGGTTCAGCCCGTATATTCCTTGGATGTTCTATCCCTGGAATCATCCGCGTGGGCCACTAGACGAACTTTGCCCTACAATGGACAATCTTTTTGTTATCACGGTGCATATCAGTCTCTTTTTTTTCCAAGTTTCTTTCTTGATATCACTGCCTATTCTCGGGTTCTTTCTCATGCCAGTACCGTTTTTCGCGGCCTACATCTTCATAGCTTTAGCAATGAATTGGATCATCTGCAGATATACCTTGAATACGGGGCCCAGGATTTTGCACTCAAAATACCCATTAGCGGCCCAAAGAAAGCATATTCACGAACGTTGGATCTTTATCAATGGAGTTACAGTTGGGTAAATTGGAATGCTTTATCTCTTCGCCGGTTTATGTTGAACGCTAATCTGGAGGCTTCTTTAATATCGCCAACAGAACCCATTGGATGCAGAACAGTGTCAATCGCCTCTCTCAGATATTCGTTCGGCCAGTCAGAGGAATCCACAATCCTACGTAGGCCATTTAGTTCACAGCACTACAGAGTCCGATCCTAGGTTTGCTAATGTCTTCTACAGATCGGGGCTTGTTTTCGATTTAATCAAATGCCTAATTCAACGGAACTTCTGCTATGCGACGCAAGACGTGAGAGACTCGTACGATCTCGTTAAGCAGACTCTTTGGGACGACGACTGCCACAGATTGATCCTTATTGCTCACAGTCAAGGAGGCATAGCGACTAGCCTTATCGTTGACTGGCTCGTGGGTGAGATATCTCAGGGGCATCTGCAGAAATTGGAAATTTACACCTTTGGCAATGCCGCGAACCATTTCAATAATCCACGCCGGCTGTTTCCAGGGGAAGACGGTCATATTGGCGTGCCGCGGCCCAAAGACCGAGGACCCGCAGCCGGCCAATTCCGGCTGTCTATTAATCTTCCAGCATTGCCTCAAGGTGCTCAACCGCAAGCGCAGGTGAGGGCCCATCCACGATCATTCAGCATGCATCATATAGAGCAACGCACAGCTGCGTCACCACCGTCACCTATTACCCCTCTAATCGCGGGGAATGGAGTCGATTGGCGACGCTTTCCCTTCATCGAGCATTATGCCAACTCGCAGGACTTCGTGTGTAAATGGGGAGTTCTGCATTTCATTCACCTGAGAAATCGCTATCTCGGTCATCTCTTCCTGAGGCAGGGTACTGGCCACCTTTTTATCCAGCATTATCTTGATACCATGTTCTCCCTGAATCCGGTGGGGCTTGCAGGTACCCATGATGCTTTCATGGCCTCGATAGGGAGGAATCCCATCAATCTTGGAGCAGCGGGCCACTCCTGCTACCACAATGATCCGTACTGGCACCTAAGTCGCTTGTGGAGATATCGAGACGGCGGTTTGCCGCTGGATAATTAGGGGCTCTAATCGGGTCGTCTATTATTGTTATTGTAATTGCTTTTGAGCTCTTGTACCGGGAAGGCCGTCGTACTAAGCCATTCTGGTTCGTTCTGGGGACAATGACACTCGTTCTGCTTTGTTCATTAGCTTCTGTCTTGAAACATATATAGCCGGAGTGAACAGAGGCATCCAGACGGGCTTACCTACTCTGACGCAGCACACGAGAAATGCCGGCCCAACTCCGGTGAACTCCGTAGATAGCGCCAACAAGCTCAGACTCTGATTGCTCGGAGCACTACGAACTAACTGATCGCGTGTGTTTTGCTATACTCCGGTGGAATTGCATCATGGTATGCGGCTGACTAAGCCCCGCGATAAAGGGACGAACGTCGAAATTTTGGCTCCTCCGACAATTCCGCTTTCTCTGGTTGCTTCCAGCTGGATGATGGACGTATCGCTGCCCCTTGCGTGCCCAGACTGTGCCCGATAGCAATCCCTAAACCTAAGCCCCTTTCTCCGATGCGGGATTGCCAACCTCCAACGAGTTCCGGCTTGGCTGTACGCTTATGAGGGCCGATCCCGCGCGTCCATCGCCCCCGTGTGTTGAGGCTTTCCCGCTATGGAGTCCGTCTATGGAGTTCCCCAGCAAGCGATCTATCCTTCGACATGGCAAAGCGCGGCAGACGAGACCAATTCCACCCTCGACGGTGGTTTAATGCAGAGGTTAGCTGCCCTCACTAATCAACTCCCTGTTCCGTAGTAATTACTTAATTGCTAAACCTCTCTCCCAGGGAACTATGGCGGTATAGAACGCAGAAGCTCTCGGCTCTGATAGCTGTGGGTAATCTCCATCTGGTCGTCTTATTCGCTTCGGGGATTATGGGTGTCATTTCCTTCCTGCTCCGGTATGTTTCCGGGTTTCGCAGATCAAAGTACCGGCTTCATCCGGAGCCCGGAAATGGTGACCACCACGGGTCTGAGATCCTGGTCTCGCTGCCTTATGCGGTGGCGCATCTGGTCGCGTGCATTGCGGCTTGCGTTCTGAGCTGGGCGGAACTGCAAGATGGGGCGAGTTGGAAGCGAGCGCTTCTGCTGAGTTATCTGGTCGTATTGGGCGTGGTTCGCATCGCATGCAGGAAGAAGAACCGGGACTCTCGCACCCAATTGTATGTTCATGTGAACTTGATCGCGCTGGCGGCTCTAGGGCTGGGCATTGTGCAAGATGTCCTCCCGATGACTATTGTCGGCGCGACGTATCGTCCGAGACCGACCGCGGCGGCGTTGTTGGGTTGTTTGGCGGCTGTGGTGGCTATTGCGCTGGCTACGCCGCGACCGCGTCGGTCCTCTTCTGCCTTCCTCCCCGACTCGGAGACCGGGGAGCAGCTGTGGACGAACGACGAGAAGTCTCCGGAGGAAACGTGCTCTCTCTTCTCTTACTACTGCTCATACGAATGGATCACGTATGTGATTCTGCGGGGATGCCGAAAGGATCTAACGATGGATGATCTGCCGCCGTTGCCGTCGTATGACGAGCCCTCGAAATGGCTGAAGAAGATCAAGAAGCAGCGATTGAAAGGCGGGAAGACGTTCCGCACGCTGTGCCGGTTGCTCAAGACAGAGATCAAGACTATGATGTGCTGGTCGGCAACGACGGCGGTGGTGGAGTTCGTCGCGCCGTATGCCATGTTGCGGTTACTGGCGTACTTTGAAGATGATGAGTCGGCCATCGTGCATCCTGCGGTTTGGATCAGTTTGCTGTTTGTCGGCCCCGTGATGCGTTCGCTCTGCTACCAGCAGTATATCTTTACGGCTACTCGATTGCTGGTCCGGGTTAATGTCTCCCTGGTCCAAGAGATATATCAGACTGCGATGCGGTCGTATATCTACGATGATTCGGTGGATGTGTCGAATTCGGACAAGAATGTCAAGTCGCCGCGGAAGGCGGCAGATACGTCCAAGGGGGCCTCGAAGTCCAGTCAGGCCAATTTGACTACTTTGATGTCGTATGATGTCGATGCAATCTACAACTCGCGGGATATCTTCCACGTTTCGACATCTGCACCGATATCGATCACGATTGCGCTTGTCTTTCTCTATCGGATCATCGGGTGGCCTTCGTTGCTTGGTGTCTTGACTATGTTGATCTTGACTCCCCTCCCTGCATTGGCTTCTCGCAAGGTGTCGAAGATTCAACGGTCGGTTATGCAAGCGACGGATGTGCGTCTGTTTAAAATCTCCGAGTTCCTGAATTCCATACGCACGTTGAAGTATTTCGGATGGGAGAATGCGGCCATGGATTCGATCAACGGAGTCCGAGGTGTGGAGCAACGTCGCCTCTGGAGGCGGAGTGTCTTCGCTGCGGCCATCTCGATGGCTGGGGATCTTTTGCCGATGATGAGCTTACTAGTGATGTTCTCGACTGTGGTGCTGTTCACTGACCTTCCTCTGCGAGCGCCAATCGCATTCACCTCCTTGTCCATTATGGAAACGCTGAGGTCTCAGTTTGTGTGGCTATCCAACGTCAGCCGATACACTGCTCAGGGCGCGGAGTCTCTGCGGCGTGTGGACCGATTCTTTGACACTGCAGGCGAGATCAAACGACACCCTGATGGACCGCTAGAGCTCAAGCAGGCGACCTTCAAGCGTACGCCCATTGCTGTATTCAGGCTACAGGATGTGTCCGTCCACTTCAGACCTCGGGCCCTCAATGTCGTGACAGGACCCACGGGGAGCGGCAAAACGTCGTTGCTTTTGTCGTTACTGGGAGAAACTGTTCTGGAATCTGGAGCTGCGTTCTGCCCTCGCGACGTGGCATATGTGCCTCAAGCACCCTGGCTGCAGAATGATACAGTTCGCCAGAACATCCTTTTCTATAGCGCATTCGACGAGGTGCGTTATAGCATCGTTGTCGAGGCCAGTGGGCTGGCCCAGGATCTTCGCCAGCTCCCAGCTGGTGATCTCACCGTGGTTGGCGAGAGAGGAACCTCGCTGTCAGGAGGTCAGAAACAACGGGTGTCTCTTGCGCGAGCCTTGTATTCTCGCTCCAGCACGCTTCTTCTCGACGACATATTCTCTGCTCTTGACACGCATACGACTACGCTTGTCTATGATAAGTGTTTCCGCTCCGGGTTGCTCTCAGATAGGACCGTGGTGCTTGTTACGCGCTATCCGGCCGCTCTTCAGGATGCGCAGTTGATAGTGCGCTTGGAGCATGGGAAGGCGGTTTCTGTCAAGTCACCTACCAGCGTTCAACCGTCTTCGCTGCCGACGCCGTGCAGCACTCCTACGCTAGGAACAGGAACATCGACACCACTCAATGAGCCGCAGCGGGTGGAGACGGAAGATATTCCGTCGGAGCCCATGACCAATATCGCGCCAGTAGTGGTTCAAGATCCACAATCCGTGACACAGGACCGGCGCTTGGCTAAGGAGACGACTGCTACTGGACGGGTTCCTCGCACAATGTGTAAGTTCTCCATGTTATTATTGATGTGTATGATTCTGACAGCTGGGTGATTAGTCTTTCGGTATATGATGTTGTTTGGTGGACCATTGTACGCACCGCTGGCAATTCTTGTCACTATCACTGTGCAGCTGGCCTACTTTGGTATCACTTATTGGCTGTCTATTTGGACCGGCACTTACGAAGAAGAGGAGCACCCAAATTCCATGTTCTATTTGGCCGTCTATGCTATCTCGATCATTACCTTTCTCTTACTGCAGCTAACTAATAACCTGGTATATCAGTATGGAAGCTGGGTTGCTGCTAAGAAGATGCATCAACGACTAGTGACCGCAGTCCTTTCTGCGCCGATTACCTGGTTCGATGAGAACCCGATCGGACGTGCAATTAATCGGTTCGGAAATGATACGCGATCCATGGATACGGTACTTATTGATTGGTTACGAATGTCGATCGAAAATGGGCTACGCTTTCTGCTGCGGATCGCTAGCGTTGCATCCATTATGCCTATCTTTGCCCTGCCGGCCGCCGTCATCTGCACGGCTGGGTTCGTGATTGGGGAGATGTACACTCGCGCACAGGTCTCCATAAAGCGCCTCGTTTCGATCAATTATTCTCCTGTCTTCTCCCATTTTACTGATTCTCTCGCCGGATTGAGCGTGATCCGTGCTCGGCAAGGAATGGACGAGGTCTTCCAGCGTCTGCTGGCCGAAAGACTGGCCGTTCATGCTCGCTCCGCCGAAACGCAATATAACTGCAACCGCTGGGTCTCGGTCCGCTCCGATTTCTGCGCCGCCTCGGTGGCCGCCGCTGCAGGATGCGTGGCCTACTTCTGGTCAGGATCTGCTGGGCTGGTGGGATTTTCATTGACCAACGCTATCGGTCTCAGCCAAACCATCCTAACACTCGTACGATCGATGAACGAGCTCGAAGTCGAGCTCAACTCCTTCCAACGCATGGGCGAATACGCCGCGATCAAACCGGAAGAACACCTCACGGACAAGCAGGCCCTCTCCCACGTCGTTCCCGCCAGCTGGCCGGTTTCCGGCCGGGTGGAATTCCACAACGTCACGGCGCGCTATCACCGCGATGGACCGGACGTCCTGCGCAACGTCTCCTTCGTCGCTAACCCCGGTGAACGAGTCGGCATCGTCGGCCGCACCGGCAGCGGCAAAAGCACCCTCGGCCTCTCTTTGCTACGCTTCGTCGACCTCGCTCAGGGCAAAATCACCATCGACGGCGTCGACATCAGCTCCATTATTCTCAACCGCCTTCGCACCAGCGTCACACTCATTCCGCAGGAACCTGTCCTCTTCTCCGGAGACGTTCAATCTAACCTTGACCCCTTCGGCGACTCCAGCGACACAGAACTCCAATCAGCCCTGGCCGCGTGTACCTCCTCAATCCACGTCACGGAAACCACCCACAAGGACGACGACGATGACGACGACCCATCCAACCCATCCAACACCCACAAATCCACTACGACATCCACCCGTCCCCTAACACTCTCTACACCCGTAGCAGCCAACGGCGAAAACTTCAGCCAAGGCCAACGACAAGTACTCAGTCTCGCGCGGGCCATGTGCCGGCGATCGAAAGTCGTGTTGCTCGACGAGGCGACGGCGTCCGTAGACCACGAGACAGACATGCACATGCAGCGTGTCCTGAGGGCGATGTTTCCGGAGTGTACGATCATCGCTATTGCGCACCGACTGCGCACTATTATGGACTATGATCGCGTGTTGGTTATGAGTGAGGGGGAGATCGTTGAGTATGTTCTTCCTCTCTACCTTCTGCTTACCGAGTTTGCTTTTTTTTTGCTTTTTGGGGTTATCATTCTGCGTGATATATGCTAATCTGATCTGTGATAGAAATGACTCTCCCGCTGAGTTGGTTATAAAACAGGGTATCTTTTGGGATATGTTGCGCAATACGGGTGAGTATGAGGAGTTGATTCAGATGATCGACTCCGCTTCAGAATGATAGATACAGGAGATGCAATTTTCAAAGATATACACATTCTATAAAGGAGGTAATTATTTACAATGCGATCATGATAGATGAAATGATCTAGGATGATATATTGGTTTTCATGTATGCTAGCGGTATTGTGGATTTTCTACCCTTTCTTAACATATCGAGCTTTCGGATTTAGCATTTGTAGAAGGAATTTTGGTGTGAATGGAGGTTTGGATGTGCGGCCTTCAATCTGCCAGATAGGTAGTTTGCTCTCTTCCATGAGTACTGGATGTATTCAACATCTGGGAAGACCTCATCCTCAACTACCACCTTCAGAAATATCACTGGTTGACGTCATTAATTTCATCATAATACACACCGTCCTAAACCCACACATCTCCACCAAGTACCTGTTCATATATATCAGAACTGTAGGCGCTCCGGTGGATTCCTTAGGCCTTTTGAACAGCTCAACGAGGCGTACGCCTCGTTGAGCTGTTCAAAAGGCCTGCACCTCGCCTGCCCCTCCATCTCCTTTAGTTGACCATTGTTGAATAGTATCGTGAATTCAGTCAGTTGAAACCGTCAATTTAGTCCCATATTGTTGCCCTAGACCTACGTATTCAACAAGAACAACTCCATCCGGCAACCTCAAACCCCTACCCTCATAACCCCCAACATCCCACCCTCTCTCCACTTCCCATGAAACAACAACACCTCAATCCTTTGACTATTGTACGCCGAAAACTTCGGCCACCCACCCCCATCATCGACCGGCAAACTAACCGCAAACACATCAAACCCATGCTCACTTCTCTGACGATTCACAGCTCGCGCGACCCTCAGCGCCTGATAGACCGGGAACGCACCCTCCTCTGTCGGATGTACATCGTGGAGTTTCTGCAGCCAGGTCTGGATTTCGAGACCGAGTGTGGGGTCTTGGCACCGAAGGAGGGATGCGAGAAGGAGGCTGGAGAAGCCGATTGTGTAGGTGTTTTGGACGAGGGAGGTGCGGAGGCTTATTCCTGCTAGGACGCGGAGGAGAATCACCAGGAAGGGTTTCGAGGCGGAGCATTCTTGGCCGAGGTGGGTGGGGTTGGCAGAGGGAAGAGTGGTGAGAAAGGATGGGGAGGTCATTATGCGGGCGATGAGGGAGTAGGCGAAGTTGAGGGCTGCGTCGTGGGAGGGGAAGATGATGGGTTGGTTGGTTTGAGGTGTGTGAGAGGGGGTATTAGAGTCGAGAGGGATAGGTTGTTCAGATGGAGGGAGGTGGGAGAGCCATTCGTCGAGACGGTGGGATTGTTCGGCGAGGAGGACTTCAGTATTGACGGCCTCGCCGGGATTGGGGTCGATGGATGTGGTATCGCTGGACCAGTGTTTGAGCGCGGTTTGGAAAGTGATTCGATGGGCTTCGCACATGATGCTGAGGATCGTGACTCGTCGCTCGTGGAGCGAGGTATAGGGTGTGTTTAGCGCTGGGGGTAAGGCGATAGACGGGAGTTGTTGATGCACTTCGATAGAGCTGAAGTAGGCTCGAGCCCACCAGACCACGAAGCGAACTTGCATCCACGCGGATAGGAAAGGGGCGAGAGTGGTTCTGAGAACTGCGTCATGAATGTCGATGAACAGGTCCGACAGACCTTGGACATGGCATGAAAAGCCGTGGAAATTCCCCATTGAAGACTCAATGTATGCGAATAGAACAAGGACCGTCAGCGAGAGGGTAGCGTTGGCTTGATACTCGAGCTGATTCAACGATGCGAATCGCCGGATAGCCGAGGAGTAGTAGAGCTGGCTTCTCGTCTGGTGGACGAGACTGGGACTGAAGAGACCCATGGAAGTAGTTGACTGAGTTCTCTGTTCCGCATGCAGACGGCTTAGATTGCAGGATGACAGGGCCAGTACGGCATCCTTCAGCATCCCATTTTCGGCGATGAGTCGAGACATGGAATGGAAGATCGGATGAAGAGCCGGGAGACATTGACATTCCCAGTATGTGGAATAGAAGATATCTCTCTCAGTGTGCTGAAGGGACCTGATCAGATCAAGATCTGCAAAGGCACTGCCATCCGAGCCTGTCATCTCGGACGTTTGACTTGTGGAGGACGGAACCGCGGCCTCTGCACGTCCCGTTGTCACCTGGAATTTGAACTCTCGATCTCGACGACAGACTTTCCCCAGCCTAGTGCATGTCCCACATGTCGGCTTTTGCTCATCGCACTACTGTTTGTTAGTTGCTGGGAAGTAACTACTTGACGTTGGCGACTGACCTTGGTTTTGCGTTCGCGACAGCCTTGGCAACCGGTGCGCGATCGGATAATGTCTGTTTTCTTGGGCCTAGGAGGAACAGGTTTGTACATTTGAGCATGATTTGATGGAGATGAACTAATTTTCTTCGAGTGGGCAGAGATGGGGAAAGAGAGGCGAAGTGAGACGGAAGAGAAGAGCCAAGTATAGAGAGAGACTAGTCTACTCTGGGTTAGTATCGCTCCAGTGCACCAGATGCGGTATAGTGTCACAGAAGAGGAAGTATTCAGCAGAAAGTGGGAAACCATGTTCTTGCATCACCCTCAACGAACCTCTATATACTTCTATACCCCCTTCCTCTCCGTCACCCTAACTATCAAATCATCGCCATTCTTCGCTGGCATCATCCCCGGAAATGGGTCCCCCTCCGCCCACCTGGGAAAGCTCTGACCAGGCAGCATCTCAATATCGAAACGATGCAACAACAAAGTGACAAACAAGAACGTCTGCTGCTGAGCCACAAACCGCCCGGGATACTGGTTCTTTCCGCCGCCAAAGGGCTTCCAGTTCCGGCCCATGGTCAGTTTGTTACCCGTCAAAAACCGCTCCGGGTTGAAGGCCTGGACGTCGTCGCCGAACGCGTCTGGGTCGTAGTGCAGTTGGCGACTGGGCACGAGCACCCGGTTTCCCTTCCGGAGTAGCTTGTTGCCGACCATGGTGTCCTCGGTCAGGAAGCGGAAGGATGCGGCGGAAGTGGCCATGCGCAGGGTCTCCATCCAGATAGCGTTGAGCTGGGGACAACTGTTCTTGAGGTATTCGAGGTCCACGGGGCCGTTGCCCAGCGCGGGTTTAGTCTCCTCGCGGATGATGTCAATGAGCTGAGGGTTAAAGAGAAGGAAAGAAAGAAGCCAGAAACAGGCTTTCCGGGTGCTGGTGTTGCTCCTATTTGATGGTGAGCATACACATCGGACAAATTGGGCGAGAGAAGGAATTCAGAAGCAAATAACGCTGAAGGGTTGACATACCCAATATAAATCGGAACCACTGTGGTGGCCATCTCGCGAGTGTTGAACCCTAATGCCTTCATCTCTGCCTCCATCGTGGTCATCCACCACGATCCATCCGGCCGATCTTCAGGCGGCGTCTCGAACCACTTCTGAATAGCATCGATAATCCCGTCTCTCGCCGCATGCGCCTTCCTTGCAAATACCGCAGGAATCTCATACAGAATCTGCCAGCTTCGATCCTCCAGCTCAAGGAATGTCCAGATCAAATCCGGGTCAATCTCTCCCAGAAGATTACCAAAATACGTCCTTTGGCCCGCGTCCACAAAATAATCAGAGACAAACTTCATCAGTCTCAGATTCACCCAGCCTTCCCCAGACGCCGTGATATAACGCTTTCCCGGCAGCCGATCCATCCGCACCGCGTCCTCTAGGAAGTCCTTAAAGATAGCCGTGAACTCCGGCAGATGCCCACCCGGGAAGAGCTGCATGCCGTGAAAGTCATGCGTCTTATCGCCGAGTGACCTGTTCTCAACATCGCCGGCGACGGAAGGAGGCGTGCCGTACAGTCGGTCCAGTAGCTCATCACTAGCTCCGCAACTTCGAATGAATTTGCGGACGAATATCTCAAAGGACATCGTGGCGGTGTTCTTGTAGATCTCGGCGCTGTCGCGGGCGGAAGTCACCACGTAGATGGTCTGCCCCATGACTTCTACAGCGTATGACTCTTTCGAGCCACGGAAATATTTGCTGTGTGTTTGTCAGTATCTCGATGCTGTGCCATATTGATTCAGTGTCAAGGATATAGAACTTACTCGCCATTTCTCAGCAACACGTAGGAGTTATTGAAGAACGCAGCAGCATGTCCTGGCGAACAATCAGTTTAGACCATCAGAACCATACGTCGACTCAAACACCTTACCGACGATTGGAATCCAATATGGAAGCTCCTTAGGGTCGAGCGGACGAAGCTTTGGACGAATCACGAACCTCCAAAAGCGCCATAGCAGCAGGGACAAACAAAGAGCGACAATTGGAAAGAGAAGGCCATTGCTCGGGGCCAAGGCGGCCGTCAGAAATGGAGCCATGATTCAGGTATAGTTCTGGTTGTGTTGGAGCGATTTTTCAACACACATGTAGTGGTATCCATACTTGCAGGTACCTTCCTTTTATTCCTCGATTTGTACCTCATTGAGCTCATCGACCGTCAGCAACCTGAGAGATCGTCATAGGGTAAACATCGTACAATACGGCCGAAACATTTGGCTGTGTTGTTGATTCGTGGAATCATGTCTGACATTCCCCTGGCCTGGAGGAGTCAAAGTACTAGTCTACAAAAGAGCAATTGACTGGCCCAGAAGTGAAAAAAGCGCACCATAGCCATGATGCTCATGGCAAGATCGGTTGTGAGCGAATTCTGATACGAGGAGATCATGCATCTAGAAGGTGAGTCAATCTTGCGTGTATCAAGCTGCTTACAGGAGACACGTAAATATAGAATTGGTGGATGCCAGCAAACAAGGACGGATATCACAACTCAGCCTCAATCCTTGCCCCCAAGCTGTCCTTGCAGGATGTCCGGCTCTTAATTATAGTCCGGTGTAGTTCTATTAGTGGCCAAGGCCAATCGATCCCTGCACCTTAACAGACGTTTCCGCGCCGTGGCTGGTCGACTGTCTCGGACGAATCTGAGCGGTCAATGTGTCAGCCTGATTGGATCGGCAACGTTGACCAGGCTGAATTATAGATGAGAGGAATGTAGCCTACTGGCAGCGTGGCCTACGAAGCCTTGTTTATGCTCGTCTTGCCAACACCTTAGAGCCTTGCTCGCCAATCCGGCTCAATTGCCAACCATCTTCCTAGACGTGACATATTCTTGCCCTGATCAACATGGCGAACGTTTTGGCTTGCTCATTTTAACTCCGGATAGCAAACTATTGGCTAGGTCTTCAACACCCTGAGTCTGTACAGCCGTTTGGGCAGCTTCGATGTCATATTCCTGGTAATTATTAGCGTCACCTCAGCAGCCGTGAGAAAGTGAGGACCGACGTTATTGCGCGCGGATATGATTCTCGTGGTTGGCTTGCCGTGAGTAAGTAAGCACTACTTCTGTCTCGTACTGTCTGCCGATGTTTCGAATCCTTCCATTCCTTTCCTAAGCTGAGCTGCGCTTGTCTGAAAATCCTGCTTTCTCGATAGGCAGAAGCATCAAATTATTGCTCGAAGGGTACTTCGTGGTCAACCACCAGACAATGACCTGCAGCCTCGACCTCCTTGGTCAGATGCGGAAGAAAAACGCAAAGTCGATTCGCGATATCTGACAGTGGAGCCTTCCTTGCATTGCATGGAGACGCCAACAGCCGTACATGTACCTCCATTCCTTGCTACCTATCTACCTGCCTATCTGGGGCTGGCCTCGACCAAAATCACTCCACCCACCGCGTGGCTGACCCCTGCTCTACAGTTCATCTAGGACCCCACCTGCTACATGACGGCGTGGATGATCATCGTGAAGTCCGCTTTCTCCAACTCACGCAGATGCTAGTTTCAACGGGTCAGCTATGCGGCGAGGTGATGTATTACGGCACTAGTATGTTGGAGGAGCTTTACCATGGAAAAATGCACCAGTGGCATGAAAAGTATTACTCCTGGGGCACTTTTTCCTCCTGGATGCGTTTTAGATTTGACTTCCCAGTGATGAGTAGAACATATCAAATTGCTGTTTGGGTTGGGCTTGCTAACTTATTACCGTAATTTGTTCTGTCAAAGCTATGCGGCGATGGCTAGAGCTGTCAGATACTCTGCTAGACAAGCCATTAAACAAGAACCTGTGAATGAGAGCGATCCTTGCTGCAGGGTAACAGGCACTAAAATAGAGCAGTCTAGTGCGTTTAGGGAACCAGGCCCGAACGGAGTCCGAGATAAGATGTCATCTTAATGATCAAGGACTGAAGGAACCGAGAAAGAGCAGGTATGAAACAAAAGCACAGAGATCCGAAGTCAGCACCGGCTCCTGCTGACGCTCAAAGAAGCCAATAATCAATGGGAATGTTATAACACTATGCCAACTTATAAAAACAACCGCCGAGCTATCCATACCAGACCATCCAGTTACTTAGAGCACCGCCCAGGTAACACAGCAGCCATGCTCCACCTCCTCTACCTCTCAGGCCTCCTGCACATCTACATCGTCATCAAGCTCCTTCTCCACGCCACTGTCTATCTTGTTCCCTCTTCTCTCCCTAAATACCTCACCTCCAACCCCAACGCCCCCGAATCCTGGGCCCTGATCACCGGCTCCACCGCCGGTATCGGGTTCGGGTTCGCACAGGAGCTCTTATCCAAGGGTTTCAACGTGATCATTCACGGCAAAGACCACAAGGAGCTCGAACACGCACGGACCAGACTCCTCCTCTCCTTCCCGCACCGCTCCATCCGCATCTTCCAATACGACGCTGCCTCATCCTCCACTACTACTCTAGCCGCTTCCCTAGCCCCAGCCTTGCAGGACATCTCGCTCCGTGTCCTGATCAACAATGTCGGCGGACAAGCAGGCCAGACCCGATCCACGTATCAGCGTTTCGCCGACTTCTCGGGAAAAGAAGTCTCTCGGGTGATGAACGTGAACGCGCATTTCATGACGCAGATCACCCGCATCATATTGCCTCGGTTTCTATCATCTCAGAAAGAAAAAGAGGAAAATTTCCTACCGTGCCTAATCCTCAATGTATCATCTCTCTCCGCAACAGGCCTCCCTTATCTGTCTGTGTACGCGGCCTCAAAAGCCTATGTCGACGCCTTCACTCGATCCTTGCATGCGGAGATGCTAGCCGAGAAAGCACCCGTGAGTGTATTGGGCGTGGTGTGTGGGAACGTGCAGAGCGACGGACACAGGCTTACTCCGGGGTGGTTCGTGCCGACATCGAGAGCGATGGCGCGCGCGGCGCTGCGGTGTGTTGGACCGGCATCAGCAACATCAGCATCAACACCTAAATCAGTGTCAGCATTAGCATCAGGATTAGCAGCGGCATCAGCGCTTAGGCTAAGATTGGGTGGTCAGCGGGCGCTGGTGACAGCTTATTGGCCGCATGCGGTGCAGGCGTGGGTATTTGGGATTCTGCCGGAGAAGGCTCGGGAGTGGATTTCCATTTCGATTCTGAGGGGGTTGAAGGCTGACATGGAGGGGGAGGAAAGGAGGGTGAGATGAGTTGCGTTGATGTTGACGTGGGGAGAGGATGGAGAGGAGGGGTAAGCAGCCATAAGCCCTAGACAGTGTGCAGCAAGACGGGGGGATGACAGAGGGGTAATCCTCCAGGTTTTCAAATTTGACTAGGCGTTTATAGAATTCTCCGAGAAAGACTGGTTGAATGTAGGTTTCTATCAGCCGCATGAATCTCGTCTAGCGAGTGTGGACATGCAAAACCTTCGGAGAAATCGGTTGCTTTGTCGCTCAGCATGACTTCGAATTGCCTCAAATTCCCATCGCAGGTGCAAGGAGCACATCCGAGAACTGTAAGATGCTTGGGAGGCTAGGCCAGCTGAATCTTGTTTTTGCTTTCGTGCTCAATTCTTTATAGAATAAAAACAGCTAACAACGAGCTTGATATTCTCTAGGATACTGCTCCCTGTCCTATGTACCAATCAACCCGTCACGTTCGATTCAACTCCAGCACAGTAAGCAACCATCCAATGTTCAGATCACAAACTACACCCGGGCCTTGCTTGACAGAAATACTCGGGGCCTATAGGATGAGAACTTGTCTGTTGGCGAAAAAAAAGTTGTGATATCGGCTGGGGCGTTGGACGTCAGATGGTTCGCTGCATGGCGAAAAGGGGCCCAAGTCCGATGAGCTCTTCCATATAGAATTCATCAAGGTAAGGCGGTCTTCTTGAAGGCGAATGACATCGACGAGAAAGCGGTTCCGTCGGACAATCTGGGATGACTGATTGAGTTTCTCTTTCTCTTTCTTCCCTCTCGCTCAAGGTCTGTAGACCATGACGCGCAAATTCCATTTGTCTTTGATGTGATGAAGATCTCTATCGAACCGTAAACTCAATGGAGTTTAAAATCCATTGCTATAAGCTAATTGGAACCTAATATGTTATAAGAGTTGAGTGTTAAGTCAACTTTTGCCGATGTACGCTCGCAATGTGGCAAGTAAACGTGCTGTTGAGTGGGTTAGCAAAGCAAAAGGCATGCAAACCATAGCAAGTACACAGGTTACCGAGGTAGGTGTCGTGGCATTCTGACAGGTAGAAAAAGGTTATTCAAATCCACGTCCTATGTGCCATGTGCTTAACATCCCCATCCGTAGTGGGTGTGCTTATAGTGAGACCACCCACGCTGGTCTCCGCCGGCAAGCCTCGTGAATGGCTATTTAGATGTATTCCATGGTTTCCTTTCCTGAAAGACATAAAATTGCAGGGGAATCGCCATCGGAGTTGATACTAGTCCGGCTGTGGAGAGTGGAAGAATCGGAGCTTGGATGGTTTGTTGATGTCGGTCAACAACACGTCCTCTCAACCGCAACCCTAGCTGGACTAGATTATATATTGACGAAATGTTCGATTCATTGCTGAGACAATTAGCTCAAAATTCTGCTTCAGTCGGCGAAGCGCCTGCATAGCTTAGCGTTTCAATAGATAGGCTTCATCAGGTTAATAGAATTTTGATTGATTGATTGATTGATTGACAATTAGTGTAGATCAGGTTCATCCGCCTGCCTCCAGCCCCTTGCGTAATCCACAATTTCCAGACTCGCATCTGGCCGTTCCAGACCTCAAAAATATCAGGAACTCGATATAAGCGTCACGATCGGAACTGATTATATGGGAACGATCTGCCTGGGGATCAATGTCACTTGTCCTGTTGCATTGCGGGTCATAGGTCCCCACTCATGCCTCATAGGTCGGCGAGGAAATTGTTTGTATCAAGAAAGCCAAAATGACGGTCGTGAGCGCTTTTCGCTTTCAAATCCTCTTGCGGCATTTTGAGCTTTGTGGCGTACCTAGAACCTTGGTTTTGCAATTTGAGAGAGCCATGAAGATTTGGCCACCAAAACATGCGGCCTTTCCGGGATTCTAATGACTGCCATTGCTTGTGTAACGAGCTCCGTAGATATCATGGGTCAGTCAGAGGGATAATTTGAACCAATGCCTGTTGCGAATGTCTCAGAGTGATTAGAATCAATTTGCCCCAATACTACATCAACTCTCTGGTTCACCAGGCCGCGCCAATATAAGAGTAGGCTCTGTCAGATTGATCGCATTTTGTAAATCAAAGGCCTGAAGTTGGATTCACCGTGGATATGGAGCTTGAAGGTTTCAATGAAAGCCATTTGGACACCCCAAAGGCCCTTTTCCATGCTGCAAGATCTGGCGTGACAGATCGTTCTTGGGTCACAGTACCTCTTCAAATACACTCCCTAGAATTTGATAATGGCTTGCTTGTTGCGTGCATCGCCATCTGTTTGGTCATTTGCTTGATCAATCGGGCTGTGATGCAGAAGAAATTCAACTCAATATCACAGCAACAGTCGTCGAATAAGCAGCCGCCAAAACTTCCACAATGGATACCCGTCATCGGAATTGTGCCGTTGATGATCTCATATTTGTTCAGTAACCCGATGAACGTCATCATGAGCTCAAGGTGAGGACTCTGTCGCTTCTTTCATGAAAGGACTCTGACAACCAGGATAGCATATTTTGGATGCCGGATCCAATCCGCCTATCTATTTTTTCAAAAGACGTATATATCGTCCAAGGAGCCGAGAATATCATCAATGTGTTCCGTAACTCCTGGACGTCCACATCAACATTGATCCATAAATTTAGTCTTCGAAATGCGTTTGGAATGTCAGAAAAAGCGCTGGAAATCTATGACAAGGACGATTCAGGGGGTAGCCTCCGGCCGTATCCCGGAAGCACGGTAGAGGCCAGAAACCGGGTGGACTTCAAAACCTATCAGAATATTGCCCGATTTCTCGCAGGTAGCGGCTTCGCACCGTTCTGGCGACGATATCACACCGATGTGACAAGGCGTCTCAAAGGTCATACGCTCGGCTCGGAGTGGGAGCATTGGCCGGACTTTCTGGGGTTCTTTGAGGCAGAAATCTCATCTGCCACTGTGAATGCTCTCTGTGGTAGGTATCTCTTGAAACGCAGTCCGAATTTCCTGAAAGATTTCTGGAAAATGGATCGTGAGGCCGGAGTGCTTTTCAAGGGCACCCCGAGGATCTTCGCAACGAAGGTTTACGCAACGCGAGACCGGCTGCTTGCCGCCATCAAAGACTGGCAAGCATTCGCAAGACAAAACTTTCACCCATCCACAATCGAGCCAAGCGGAGATGACCCTTTTTGGGGTAGCAGCTTTTTCAGGGATCGGCAAGGCGTCTTCATGGACATGGATGGTATGAATTATGATGCAGTTGCATCTGAAGACTTTGGAGCTATCTGGGCGTAAGTTGGATGGTGAAATCACTCATATACCGTGGTGGTATTTTCTGATTCGATGACCTAGATCCGTACGAAATGCCATTGTGGCAGCGTTTTGGACGACGTTAGAAATATTCCAAGACCCTACCCTTCTTGCCAAAGTAAGGGAGGAGCTCAAGATGTGCAGAAATGACGATCCCGACACCCTTTTTGACATCGACCGTCTACTGCAGTCGCCCCTTATGCAGTCGATTTACGCAGAAGTATTGAGACTGCGCGTGCATGTTTTCATCGTGCGCGCACCTAAAAAATACAATCTGAAAATTCGAGACTGGTTCATACCGATTGGGAAGACACTCATCATGAGCTCGACTCCTGCGCATATGGACAAGGACGTCTGGAATACGGGCGCAAGCGATGAACATGGCCTCGATACATTCTGGGCCGAAAGGTTCATGAAAATACCAGGCGATGGGTGTAGTGGGCCTAGAAAGCATAAAATGCGGGCCAAATCGCCGTCAACCTCAGTTCACGAACCGCATACGACATCCCAAGCCACATTTGTCCCTGAGGATGTTGAGGGGTCGTGGATCCCTTACGGTGGAGGTCCCCGCATGTGCCCGGGTCGGCATTTCGCGAAACGTGAGATCATATTAACGGCAGCAATGATGGTCACATTATTTGATTGTGAGGTCCTGACAGCCGTTCGGTCGTTGAAAATGGATATGAAGGGATACGGCCTGGGGACCCTCAATGCGGACGCCAAAGTTCCGGTGCGAATCAAGCGTAGAAACCTTGATCAGGATTGATTGCCCAGGTTTGGCATTTGAAAGTATTTCCAAGGGGAATGATTCTTTTTTTTCTTTTTTTCTTTTCTGCTCAGAGAGCTGCGGGTGGTCACCAAGACGGCGGCGTCGGGATCATGTCAGTCTTCAAGATTCGAAGATTCCATATCTCGCGAGTTTCCCGGTTTTATGTTTCCTACTAACTGATAGGATAAACTGTCCTCAAGCTGATAAACCCGAGTGATAATGCAACCTAGTATTCGATAATACTTGTTGAGCCCTGGGAACTGAGGATCGGGTGTCAAGCCCTTTGCTGATTAGTCCATCGAGGAGAGGCGATTTTTAGAGCCTCTCAAGCTCCAGCAGTAGTTTCTTGAAAGAAAGAGGCTGAATTCGTCAAATTTGGGAATCTAGTGAGATGAGATGGAGTGATGAAGATGAAGATGAAGCCGGGACGGTCTAAGGATGTGTGGGTCACTGGGACCCGCTAAGCTTAAATTAGAGTTGAAGGCGAATGCCTACGAGATCCCTATTTGGAAGAGGAAATTGACTAGTATTCTATTGTTGAGCATCGATAAGAATATAGACACCGAAAATAGCTGACTTATAGAGTCTAGAGGATCATGGTCGAACGAGCGGAGGTATATTTCCAACCTTAAGTTATAGAGACCTAGGCCGAAGATATCTGCTGATGTTCCGATGGCCATTTCGAGATGATCGTTGCCTCGCCTGTTAAGGTAAATGGAAGAACAACCGACCGCTCGTTGTTTAGCGCTAAGTGATACCGTCCTGGATATAGGACCCGATTGCCCTGCTCATCGGTACGCGCCACGCTATCGATGGGAACCGGGACCGTGAAGGTCTGAGATGACCCGGGCTCCAAGGTCGGGAGTCGGTCGAACCCAACAAGCCATTTATTCGGATATGGCGCAGGTCCGGCGGTAGTGTTGGCAAATAGCATGCCGGTATAATCCGAGGCTGTCTTACCTGTGTTGGTGATGCGGGCGGTGAAATTGAGGAATGGTTTCTGCTCAACGGTGGCGTAACCGGGATGAGACTGGGTGAGGAGGTCATCAATATTGAACGACGAGCCGTTTCTGGCACCTCCAGCCGGTGATTCACGGAATGTCGTGTAGAAAAGACCGTGGCCAAACTCGTAGACTGGGGTCCCCGTGTACCAAATATAAGTCTGTCCCGGATTGCTTCCGTTTGGACGGAGACCCATGTCAATGGCAGGGAACTCTTCAGCATACTTGGCGTGATATTGAGTGGTAACGAGGCGACCAGCCGGTGCGCGCTTGCCAGTGATGATATCCAAAAGAGCCTGACCACCGGACTGACCCGGGTACCCTCCCCAAAGCAAAGCGTTCACATTCTTATTAGTCTTGAGCGACGAGGAATCAACCTGCCCGGCGCCCATCTGAAGGACAATCAGTGGTTTTCCTAACCCACTCAGTTGGTCAATTAGATCAAGCTGCTTGCCAGGCCAGGTGATATTAGCTCGGTCTAGGGTCTCCGATTCAAGAGTGTTGTCAATACCACCAGCGAAGATAATGACATCAGATTTCTTTGCAGCCGAAAGTGCTTCCGAGAAGTCCTCGTCTGAATCAGACGTAATGTTGGTACCAAACGCATAGTTGACATCCAGGTTTGAGTGCTTGAGTGCATCCAAAGTACTTGTCAGGTAAGGCGCAGGTCCGAAATAGTTGCCTTGCATCTGTGTGGTTGCGTTGGCCCACGGACCAATAAGTGCAACACTGCTGGTCGAGTCGGAGAGTGGGAGGGTACCATCGTTCTTCAAGAGCACGATCCCTTCCACCGCGGCCTCATAGGCAATGTTCCAAGCATCCGTCTCCACAACATCGGACCAGGTCAAGTCGCGGTACTTGCTGCTATTGCCATCGAAGTATCCCAGTCGCACCAGGTTTGTATACAAGCGGATAACTCCTTTCTCGATATCCTGTCGTGACAATAGATTCTCATCAAAAGATTCACTGAAGTAGTACTGATAGGAGGTTCCACAGTCGATGTCGGTGCCCGCACGGATAGAGTCGGCAGCAGCGGCAGATTCGTTTGCTGCGTACTGGTGGGGATTAAACACATTGTACACGGCACCACAGTCGCCCGACACGTAGCCATCCTCGACGAAACCAAAAGTGTCCCGGAGGAGGGTCTGCAGGAAGAAGGAATTGGAGCAGCTGGGTACGCCGTTTACCGCATTATAGGAGCACATCACGCTATGAACCTTGGCATCGCGGGCTGCGACGAGGAATTGCGGTGTGTAGTATTCGGAGAGATCTTGCTGGGTGATTTGCATGTCGTTGCCCAGGCGGGAATGACCATTCCAGTTTTCTATGTCATACCCGGCATAATGCTTCGCCGTTGCCACCAGCTTCAGGTGCTCGGGGTCAACACCGCCCTGGATTCCAGTAATATACTCATATGCGTATACCGAGCTCAAGCAATAAGCATCCTCCCCGGGCGTCTCTTGACCGCGACCCCAGACAGGGTGACGGAAGCTGTTGATGTTGGGGGAGTAGGTGTCGAGGGGGAAACGACCGACATTGCTAAAAGCGCGACCTTGGGTAGAAATGATGCTTCCGATCTGGTGAATCAGAGTTCTGTTCAACGCTGCCATGGTCAATATAGGCTGGGGGAAAGAGGTTGCCCAGCTGTAATCGCCCTCCGGAGTGTTGTTGGCGCGGAAGATGCCATGGAGAGATTCTCCCCAAACTTGATATGGAGGAAGACCCAATCTCGGAACCCCTGGACTTGTATTACCAGTGTTGTTCACAAGCTCTTCAAAAGTGAACTGCGAAATGAGGGCGGCGGCACGGTCATAGGGTCGAGCCGATGTATCACACACCACCGTCTTGCTGAGGGGTCCATTTTTACAATCGGGGAACCCAAGATCAATCGTAGCCACACATTGAGGGAAAAGGTCCGGATTCGATTCAACATTGTAATCGACGTAGCTTTTGTTTGCTTGAGCCAATGCAGTGGGTATGATAGCTGCCAGGGCGGCAGCGATTGAGGTGAAAGGAGGCATGACCGAATTGTCTGCGGCGGCGCTTGAGCTCCTGCATGCTTTCCGGCAGGCCGACAGCCCATTTATAAGATTTGAGAGTCATTTTCATAAATTGTCAAGAAGATTTTTTCCTCGTGCAAGGAAAGCACTGCAGGCAAAAATGTCCAAATACCCCGACTCCGCACCCCACAGCTGTCGCCGAATACAGCAAGTCCCGCAGTCGATCAGATATCCCGACCCGGGGATTCTCCGACTTTTAACAAAACGAGGCCTTGGTTTGCATTCTGTTTTCTGCACGTCGAGTGTATTCAGCCTGAATTCTGCGCTGGTCGTACTGACGTCACAGTCACTCTCCTGCGAAGTCGCAATAGTAGAACATCGATAGTTATTGCGCTGCAGGTAGGTATGCCGAAAACCCTACCGGACAATTTCGATCAAAAATGATTCGCTCGCGCTTGCAATGGGAGGAATCACTTTAAATTAGCTTCTTCAACATATCGTCTTTGTGGCCCTTCAAGGGGTAGTGTTACACTAGGCATGGTAGATTCAAACCCCTCGATTCCCGGCAACCGAGCAAGACGACTATGAGACAACAATTAGCACGTACAAGGGGGCTGGTTCCATCGTGGCATGATCCAGACACTTGCAGGATCCATACACCTTAGACGACTCATCGACATGTTCATTTGAGTGGCAGATCTCCACTGGCCCCGTCGCTGTATTTATCCGATTAGAGCGCGCCTAGTGCGAACTGAGTTCAACTCGCGTCCACCATTGCTTTCCTGGGAAAGAATAAGATTCTGGGTGTATTCGGGATAAATGCATTTTCCCGTATATAATAAACCCTTTAATTTGATGGCAAAAGTTCGGCAAAACCTTTGGTTGATGCCAAGGGATTTGACCTTGAAAGAGTGGCTGATGCTTGTTTATTTCGGCAGTCGAGGAGCCGAGGGCAGGCAGGCCTTAGACATGAACGGACTTCCAGAGCTGTGCGTGGTCTTTAGATTTGAACGCGTGGCTTTTCCGCTCTGCCCGCTAATGCCTTGGACATTCTAGACTGACTATACCTAATCTGTCCTAGGTCGATTTTGTGAGTTATATACTGTTGTTTAAGGAGTTGGAGCTCTTGGCCCACAATATACATCTTAGAACACCCCCGTCATACTGCTACAGATATCCGCACTTTCGTAGTTCAACCCGAACTTCCTGTCCTCTGGAATAATGCGGAAATAGAAGTTTGCCGTGTGACCTGTCTCCACAAACCCTATGAAGTCCGAGATACCCTTGCCAAGAGTCATGCTCTGCCACTTCAGACTAATATGCCTAGCCATCTTCAGGGCCTCCTGCTCATTAAGTTGAGACGCCTTTCTCGTGGCGTAAGCGATTTTGAAGCCAGGCTTATTCCAGCGCCTAGTCACAGTAGAGTTGCCGTCCTGCTGACCATACTCCGGGGCAATTTGAAGGGCACTATCGCCATTACTGTAATTACTGACCCAAATATTAGTCGCATCGTTGCCCAGCTCACCATGATACAGGCCGCGGATAAGGAATCTCTCGGCTAGATCTAGCTCATCCGAGGATTGTTTCTCGACGCCGGGCAGGTCGTCGTCCGCCTCGATGATGGCAAATTGCAAACTGCTTGCTTTCAGAGCACTGGTGGCCATTTCCAAGTAGCTTCTTGCATTTATTCGGCGAACTGGCCCACCAGGACGAATTGCTACCTCGGCGCCATTTTTTCCGAAAATTATGAAGATAAGTGCCAGGGCGTATCGGATTCCTGAGCCCAATCATCGCACGAGGGATCGCCATGTGTTATGGCGCGGCAAATGTATCTAGCGGCTTTGGGCCCAAAGGTAACAAAGGCAATCCTGATGAAGTTAATCGTCGGGTACAAACGGTGTGTGTCAGCAGGGGGCTCTTTAACCTACCGGGCTTTACCTGATGTGATTCTAGAGATGAAATAATCCAGGCGGCTGCAGTTCGGTGTTCTTTGTTGGCAGGCTCGCAGAGCAAATCCTGATAGGTTGGGACTAGCTACCTCCAGCTCACGCGTGAACCGCTCCGCGGCCGCGGGATGAGCATTGATTGCGTCGGCACCGGTCAGAAGCAGCAAAAGGGACGAGAGGAACTTCATCTGCAGCTGGTACTCCAGGGAGATAGCAGGAGGAGCTGGTAAAACATGTTCTAGCGGAGGAAAGTAATGTATAAGGAACCTGAAGTATGTTCAGCTCGAGCCAGGAATTAGTACAAAAGGATAGAGGAACAGTTTGCTACCACGCCGGTGCCCAAATGAAGATGTTCAGCAGGCAATGACCAACAGCCGATAGAATGGAGGTGCCGTTCTGCAAAGACCAACCATCTTCCATCATCGACGATAAACCCGTGGGCAACTTTGGTTCATTATTAGACCAGGCATCTTTTCTGATGAATAATTTTTCACTCTCTGATGCTGGGGTTCCCATCTGATACGAATCCATAGGATTACGTGATCTAGCGGCTTGGCCCGCACACTCGAACCCCTGAGGAACTTACCCCTTTATCCATGATAGAGAAGAAGAGATCAATCGCAATGCAAGAGAATTAAAGAGCCCTATCATGCAAAAGGCATTCGCTCCTTAGTAGGCTACGTGCGTATAGCTGATACAGTGTCATTCTGCCCTACTTCCCCTGTGCATTTCACAACACCATCACCCAGGTCTATGCAAATGGTGCAAACAGCAATATTCAGGGCTTGTACTTATGACTTCCTTATGTCAATTGAGTTAAATGCCCGGATTGTGTTTGCATGAAGGTTTAAAGAGTTGTAGTACCTAGTTGGCAGGAAGTAAAAGAAAGCGGGCTTGGCACCCGTACCCGATCCGTACTAAACCGTATTCGGTCGCTCTCATCCGCCGATCCGCCTGCCTCGTTGCTGGTAATTTGCATCCTCTTAGCCTCCGCAGGTGCTCTGTCAGACCGTCACACAGGCCTCCTGCATCGTCTCGGGTCGTTGGCCTAGGATTAACGCCGTCATGCTCCGAAGACGCGCCCACAAGAAATCCAGACGCGGCTGCTCGGAATGCAAGAAAAGACACATCAAGGTACCCGCCTGATTCCGTCCTGTCTGGATTCTTCCACGTCCTGGATCCATAGATACTAGACATAGAAACATGGACTAAGTCGGTCATAGTGCGACGAATCAGTACCACAATGTGGATTCTGCCATAACCGGAATCTCGACTGCATGTACGGGGATTCTGTAGCACCCGCTCAAAGTCCCAGTCCCAAGCCTCAGTCGCACGATGCGTCATCCAACCGTCTTCTAGAGGCAAAGCTCCTCCATCACTATTACACTAGTACAAGCAACAGTGTCTGCAGCCCTGAAGATTACCACCAGTGGCACAACGTATTCCCCGAGGCAGCCACCGCCCATGCCTATGTCTTGGACAGCGTCCTGGCATTCACGGCCTTGCATCTTGCATATCTAGAGCCGAACAGCCGGCACACATGGCTGGAAATCGGCTCGCATTACAATAACAAGGCCTGCTCGGAGTTCCGGAAGGTTGTGGGCCAAGTCTCGACCTCCACCCTTTGGCCAGCCTTGGTATGCTCGATCTATATTGCCTTGTTTGCGATCGCGCGCATTGCGCTTGTGGGCGATAAAATACAATCAAGCCATCTGGCCGATGTTCTTCAGACGAGGACGCTGCTGCAAGGCTGTCTCTTCTTTCATCATGCCATGGAGAGCCTGAATATTCGTTCGGGTATAATGACGGAATCACAACTCAGTCGGGACAGCCCTCGGCGGGATGATCATCCTCTGTGAGTGTTGATATCTTGGAAGTCTACTCGCTCTCTCCCTTTGCCCACTAATAAAAGCTCCAGTCCCGTGGTCCCAGGGCCAACCATCTGTCGAATGGGTGCCTTGATATTGGAAAAGTTCCGAACAGAAAGTCAACCCCGATTTGAGGTCTGCAGGACAGCATGCCAAACTTTGATCGATGGCGTGGATAGCAAATATACAATCGAGACTCAGGGTCGAAATGTATTCCTATGGCCGTTGTCTCTAGACGATTCATTCATAGAGTTGCTTCAAGCGAAGGAATTCCCGGCTCGTCTAGTGTTTTCGCTGTATGCTCTGGGTCTGCACTTCTTTAAGGGATTCTGGTATATTGGCGACGCGGGATACCGACTGGGTAGGGAGCTACTGCCGTTGTCCGAGCCGGTGTCTGAGTACTGGGTTGACGTGACGGCGTCAATAAGGGCGGAATTTGAGATTGATCGGGCTGTTCAGTTCTAGATAGCTCGAGGTGTTTCAAACTGTAACTTTGCCATATTTCCCGTCATGTATATCCTACTATCGTCTCTTTTCTTTTCTTGATGCTGTTATCAAATGGTGGAACCAAGCTGCTCCATGGCGCCATCACCGAGCCGTGTAGTAGGACAGGCAGCTCAAGCTATCATGAGGGGAAGTTCATCATCCGCCCTACGGAATCCTACATGCTTAGCCGGTCGCATCTCATCCCGGTTCGCTTTTGTGTCATCGACCGACCAAGTATTTATGAGACCTACGACACCCTGGTCGGATATCCTATCTTGACTATCACAACAAATCTCCAACGCCGTCAAATATGGGCTGGTTTAATCGCGAAGGAATCGCTATCATCCTCTGGGGCCATGATGCCAAAGATCGAGCCCTTCTGTCGAAGCTGGACTTTACCTTGCTCCCTTACTTCTCGCTGATCTGGTTTCTGTTCGGCATCACGAGAGCCAGCTACTCATCTGCTTATATCAGTGGAATGAAAGAGGCGCTGCATTTTGAGGGAAAGGATTATAACTATATGAGCACCGCATACATGGTCGTTTATGCGGTGTGCCAGATCCCAGGGACGAGTCTGTTGACGGTCCTGCGCCCGAAATATGTCTTCGTCACGGCGAACGTCATCTGGAGTGTGTTGACGCTGGTCACGTATAAGTTGACGGCGGCGTGGCAAGTCATACTGTTGAATGCGATCGAAGGCGGGTTTTCGGCTATTGCCTAGTAAGTAGCATGACTTGGTGAACTCATGATAGCCTGTGTCTAATCTTTGTTGCAGTGTCGGGGGCCATTTTGTTCTCGGGTCATGGTACCGCAAGTCCGAGCTGGGGAAACGGGCAGCGGTGTTCTGTTGCTTCGGGCATGTTGGAAGTATGGCCGGTGGTTGGATTCAGGCTGGTCTGCTGCAGGCTTTGGCTGGCAAGGGAGGTTTGCCGGCCTGGCGATGGATCTTTATCATCGTGTCGGTGATGACTGTCCCTGTCGCATTATTCGGTGAGTGTATCTGGTTTTAACAGAAACAATGATAGAAGGACCTAACATAGTGCAGGATGGTTCTTTATCCCAGACCTCCCTGCTCATCGAGCAGCTTGGTATCTCAGCCACGACGAAAAGGAACACGCAGCAGAGCGTCTGGGCAAAGTACCCGAGCAATCATGGGACTGGACCGTTCTTCGACGAGTTTTCCTCAGCTGGCAATTCTATCTCCTTCCCCTGATCTTCATGCGTCAGTTTTCCCCATTAAACCAACCGCACAGCCTACTAACCTCCACGATAGTATACTCCGTCTGCGTGCAATCCCTCAGCAACAACGTGATGGCCCTCTGGATGGCGACTCGCGGCTATACTGTGATCCAACAAAACAATTACCCGACAGGATTATACGCGACAGCTATAGTCGGAACGGTGCTGTATGCCGCGATATCCGACCATCTCCGCTCACGATGGGAATGCTCCATCGCCATCGGGATGACCTTCATTGTCGGCAGCGCCATTCTCGTAGCTGACCCAGCCAAAGACGCCGGTCACTTCTTTGCGTTCTACCTGCTCGGTACGACCTACGCGCCCCAGGCGTTGTGGTACTCGTGGATGGCGGATGTAACGAGCCATGATCTCCAGCTACGTGCCATCTCAACCGGGTTCATGAACTCGTTTGACTTTGCGTTTGTGACGTGGTGGCCGCTGGTGTTTTATCCGGCTACGGATGCGCCGCATTTCGAGAAGGGGTATATTGCGAGTTTGGTGACGGGGGCGATGACGTTGCCATTTATTGGGCTGATTGTGTATTTGGACAGGAAGGGAGTGGGAAGGGGTGGGAGTGAAAGTGACGCGGAGAGTCAGTCGGATGGAAGTGTAAGGGATGATGAGAGGGTAGAAGTGGTTAGGGATGAGAGGAGGGTGAAAGGTGTTTAATCAAATGGATATAGATAAATGAGGTGCCCTGTCCTGTATGGTCGCGCCTTCCACAATAACGTCGAGATGACGATCAAAAGAACCTTCTTGAATATGACTCGAACCTTCCCAATGATTCTTTCCCATCATACGCTCTATCGTCTAGGTGAAGACAGACTTTTCTGACTCAGAGCACATAACACACACCACCACCACCACCACGAACCACACCAAATACTATCACTCCCATCAAAATATCAACTTCTTTTGACATCCAACCCTCAATAAACGATGGGTCCGCTCTTGCCAACATCTTTGTAGAATCCTGCGCCCATTGTCAGCTATTTCTCGCAACACGCTTCCTCGACAACCGTTGTATACCTACCAATCTCTTCTACGACAACCTCCATATCCACTTCAACCGCATCAGCGCCAACGAGTATCGACCTCTTAATGGCAAGGACATCCTCTTGACAGCAAACGTGTAAGGAGAAGCAAAATAAGATTGCCGGATTCGCACTCTTGCGGATTCCCGTGGCCGGAGAACCTGGGACGAAATGGGAGGGCATCATGGCTTCAGGCCCCGGGGGCGGATTTTTTATGAGGAGTATTTTACCACGAGCGAGATCGAGAAAGGGTTAGAGAGGGAGTTTGTGGAGGAGGGAAAATTCTATGGTAAGTTTTCTTTCTTGTGTGGTGTTGGTGCATGATCTAGCTGGCTGGTTGGCTGGCAGGTTTTGAGTGGTTGGTTGGGTCTATCTGGATGCTGACTTCTAGTTCTTGTAGCGATAGTAATGCTTGTCGTGCATCGTGATTACGAGGGCCAGGGCGTAGAGCAGGGCTTGGTGAACTGGTTGGTTAAGCAGGCGGTGGTCATCCCTGTGTTGGCAGTCGCAACTCCGCAGCAGAAAGAACTGTATGAGAGAAATGGCTTTCAGGTGAAGAGAACGGCAGGGTTGGTACCGGGTCATGAGAGGGTTTATTTGGTGAAAAATACTGCAGTTTGAGCAGTTCAAGTCTGTGGTCTGGAGGTTTATGCTGCAAGGATTTCATGATTAAGTGTTGGAGGATAGGCGTCTTCTAGTTTATTGCTATTGTATTTTAGCTTGCTACAGCTGTTTATCAATGATTTGACGTAGCCCTAATCTTGCCCCAGTTTGGTATACCCCCAAAAAGATACAATGCACCACAGCATCAACCAGCATCAGTACTCGATCTTAAACACCCATGCATAGTGATCTGCCTCCGCAATCTCCTCGCTAACCTGCAAGACCAAGCTGCCACCATCCATCTTCCTACTAGGAACCACTCTTCCATGCATTCCTCCACCGACTACCGTGACACGATCCCCCTCAACCCAAGGTACCGGATAGCTCAACGCCAACTTTCCCTCCGGTCTTGTCAACGAAACGATATAAAACGCATCCAACGTCGTCGTAAACCTCACCTCCCCTTCCTCAGGACTCACAAACCAGTAAGTCGTATTAAACACCGCCTCTCCATGGTCCTGAATCCACTCCCCTGCCTCCCTCAAATTCCTCGCCTCAACATCCAAAATCCTCCCATCCGCCATCGGCCCGATGTCCAGCAAAAAGTTCCCATTCTTACTCACAATATCCACCAAGCTCGTCACGATCGCGCTGGCATTCATATACCGCGCCAGCGGCGTCGCGCGGTTATACCCGTAGCTATAGGGGTCCATGCCCAGGGAACTCTCCCACTTGCGGACCTGCACGGCCTCGTAGCGCGCGTATTCAGGTGTGTCGAAGTCCCCTGGGAGTCCGCAGCGCGCGTTCATGACGACTTGTTTGTTGTCTTGCGCCGCAGCGTTGAACCACTGTGCTGCGAACTCGGTGGTGCGGTTTGGGCCGCCGATGTCGCACCACATGATTTCGGTGCCCAGGTTCGCAAGGATTTGCATCTCTGGGAGGATCTTGTTGGCAATATAGTCGTTTAGAGGGACGTAGCCGGTGTAGGGGAGGGAGGTATTCGTGAAGGGGTTTGTGGCGTTGCCTTGCGCTCTTGTTAGTAAGGAACTGGGTTTGGGGATTAGGCGATGTTCCGGTTGTCTTACCTCCTGGCCAGGATCCGAAGCCGTATTTCTGATAATCGGGGTGGAACCATTCTGGTAAAGAGTAGTATACTGCGCGATGGAGGTGAGGTTGGTGTGTTGATGCGGCGTCGAAAAGCTCCTGGGGTATCATCAGCGTTCTGTCCGTTCGTAGTCTATGTTAAAGCCTACTTTGATCAGGTCTCGATGCGGCGGCATAAGCACCGAAGTGCGTTCCGTGACATTGGCTGGTAGATCGAAAAGGGTGTATCCATCGTGGTGCTTGCTCACTTGCACAAAGTAATTTGCCCCTGCATCTGCAAATAGATCTACCCATTCCTTTGGGTCCCATGCCTCGGCGGTGAAATTCTGAATGAAGTCGTCGTACACGAGATTAGGCCCGTACGTGTCTAAGTGGTGCTCGTAGGTCGCAACAGACGTGTTTGGACCCTCGTTGAGATTCCACCAGTACCTTCATCGACATTAGAACATGGTATGGCGTATCATGGACGAGTACCCACCATTCAGCATAGTTCTCATTCTCTCCCGAGTTCCCCCACCCAGGCACGGAGTATGGTCCCCAATGAATGAAGATCCCATATTTGGCATTATTGTACCAGCTTGGTGACTCGTGTGCGTAGATAGATTCGTACGTTGCTTCGTAGGCCGGAATGCCATATGTTGCGTTGAACGTATACTTCCTAGCATGCACTCCGTGTCCCGAGATCGCAACACTAGCTGATCCTTGGCTTCCTGATTCAACACCTTGTTTATTCTTCACGCCGATCTCCACGATTGCTTGATCTCCAGGCACGAGGCGTTTAATCCGTGCTGGTGAGATAGTCTCAACGCCGGGCGAGTCAATCTGCAAACTCACTGAATGGTTTCTCAGCAGGAAGTGACGTCCCACATTGTTAAGCAACACCTCAACGACCTGAACCTGATCGGTTCCTTCTATCCACTTCCTAGTCGATCGCGCATACTGTACCTCTAACCTGGGATCATCGCTATCCCCCTCCTCCGGCGAAGACAACAAAGACAGAGCGAAAATATGCAATCGCGTCCCAATATCCTCACCACCGGGCTCAGTCGCCGACCCACCGGTTACATTAGGCAGTGTCAGCGCGACCAACTCCTTCGACGAATCCAACCAATTGACCATCTGGAAAATATTCGACCGGTTGTAGTCAATCGATTCATTTCCCAGATAATACGGAAAGATCAGATCTCCGCCAGCGGGATACGGCCAGCTCCACCAGGCGGGTACGAGCACCGGGACAGAGGCGGTGCTGCCGTCCGCGTAGGTTGCGTTGATGATTCCGGAGGCCATGCCAGACTCGGAGGCTGCAAGCATGTGCACGCTGAGGTATTTGGACTTGCGGACGGGGACCTTCTGTCCTTGCGCGAGGACATTGTCGGGGTCAGATGCGTTGTAGGTCGGGAAGTTGTATTTTATACCTCCGTAGGTGAAGCTTGAAGGTGGGAGGTGCTGGGCTGGGTATGCATCTGTGATCATCGGGTTAGAGATATTGAATTTATGGTCGACTTGATAGTGGACATACTTCCGTAGCCATCGAAATTCGACTCGTTCGGCTTCATTCCGAACGCACGATTATTTCGCAGAGGTTGTAAGTTGAGAGGGGCGGAGGTGTTGTGATTATTGAGAGATTGAAATACATTCTGAGGCTTGAATATCACTGCATGACAGAATAATGGACAGAATATGATCACGATAGATACAACGAAGCTACTTGACAAGGCCATGGTGGGATGGATCTGAGGCGGACATCCCCGCCTCCGTCATGGGTCGTAGCCGTAATATATTAGGCATGCTGTACGGCTGCGCGGCAATGACCCTCGGGCTCTATCCGATATGGTCTCCTGGGATTTGTGGATAAATTCAAGTCGACCTATACAAAGTTAGAGAGGACGGACGGAGCGGTGCTGGCTCTGTCGATCATGACACAATGTGAGGAGATCAAGCCGGGGTTGTTTTGCGGGGATTTTATCAATGCAAGTGGGCCTCACTAGGTGAGAGATGGTGTATGATATGGTCCCATGTCTATCACGATAGATTTAGGGGACCGTTGCTACCACCCCCCTTTGCATGCTACCACCACCCCCTGCCTGAATTTCGAGGCCAACACTGACCGCTTTTCTCACCGCTTTCATCCTCGAACTTTTATTTATTGCTACCTACTACCCTGCATGTATATCACACATTAGGTACCTCCGATTACTATGTAAATTCCTAGTAAAAATAAGTCACTCCTGTTCCACTGTAGTACCCAATAAGGAATTCAAAAAAATTGTTGTTTACGCCTTCAAACCTCCCATTTTTCTACTCATAACTCGCGGTTTTTACCCATTTCTCTCACATTTCACTTTCCTTTACGATGGCTTTCTCGCAGCCTGATTCGCCGTCCGATTTTGAGCCTGATGCTATTCCCGAGTCCCCGCCGACGATACCAAGCCATCAAAATACGATATTAAGCCTCTATGACGCGCCGTCAAGCCTTCCTGACGCTATTCCCGAGTCCTCGCCGCCGATATCAAGCCTCTATACCTTCCCGCTACCCCCTCTCGATCAACAGTACGATACGCCAGAGCAAGGAATTACTGCAATCAATGCTTTCGCCCGTCCTCATAGTTACGCAGTCTCGATTCTTCGGTCGAAACGTACAAAAAAAGGAGTCATGAAGACAGTCCGGTTATGCTGTGATCGAGGACGGGCGTATCGAGATCGGACTGCCGGTAATAAGCGCCAGCGGCAGTCAAATACGCTCGCGATTGAGTGCCAATTCTCGATCTCCCTACGGCTACAAAAGAGCAATACCTGGCGTCTTACAGTAGAGAACTCTACCTATAACTATGAAACCTCGCCGGTATCAACCCATGTAGCCCATCGCATCGCGGAAGTATCCAATAAAGCGGAAGACATTCGGAAGCAGCTTGATCAGGGTCTTTTAACTCGCCATATCCTTACTGCGTTTCGAAAGGAGGATCGAGACTCATCTATTACCGCCCAAGACATCTATAACCTACGGAGAAAGTTTTATACAGAGTTCCTTGCCGGCCGTACGCCTCTTTAAGCTCTATTGATAGAGCTTCCGCGCGATGGCGAATGGATCTTCAAGCATGAAATAGATGATAAGAACTATGTAACAGCCTTGTTCTGTATACATAGATCGAGTATCGCGATGCTTAGAACAAATTCATGGATTATTTCAATGGATTGTACGTATAAAATTAACCGATACGGCTTTCCATTGCTTAATATCGTCGGCTTTGCCGCTACTGGATCTAGCTTTTATGTCGGCTTCGCCTTCATGAAAGATGAGAAGGAAGATAGCTATCAAGTTATTCTAAGCTGTCTTGCTGAAGCATTCGAATCCCTTAGCCTTGAGCCACCCCAGACGATCCTCACGGATAAGGAAGAAGTACTGATAAATGCTATTAAACTTGTCTTTTCTTCTACAAAGCATATAATTTGTCTATAGTATATTAACATGAATATTATGAAGAAAGGCCGTCCGATACTCGCAGAGCAGCTAGCAAAAGTTCGGTAAGAAATATTAGCTAATGCTTCTTCCGCTTCTTCCGCTTCCTTAGCTTCCTTACAGCGTCAGACGAAAGCAGAGATAGACCGAGAGCTCCGCGAATTGGTTAATAAAGCATGGGAGAAGATGCTACAGCGATAGATTCGCATCGTCTATACTATTACGACTGAGGAAAGGGAGGAAAGATAGAGGCAATTCAAAGAAAACTACAAGGAGCCAATTTTCGAGCCTTTACTCGAATATCTACAGAAAGAGTGGCTGGATAGCTGTCCTATGTACTTTTTCCATGAATACACGTCAAAATACCTTCATCTCAATGAAATCGCGACCTCTCGGACCGAAGGAGCTCACTGGCTGCTTAAACAGGACCTTCAAGTCTCTACTAATAATCTACTGGTTGTTCTCCGCACCTTTGAGAATGCTGTAAATCTTCAATTCAAAAAGCTTACCGACGCGATCGAGAGTGATAAGATAAAAATGCTTACTAATACTCGCTGGAAGCAACTCTTTAAGCTTGTTTTTGGACGGGTTTCGGCTAAGGCTATTGAATATACGAAGAATGTCTACAACCGTTTCTTACCGGAAGCTGAAGATAAGCAACCGATTCCTCTATTATGTATCTGCAATTCGAAGAATACGGCAGGGTTTCCATGCATTCATCTTATTATGCAGTACGAAGAAGAGGAAAAGAGCTTTGAGCTTGAGTTATTTTATCAACATTAGCATTTGTACAGTGTATTTGTACCTCCTATTAACCCGCTACTCCTACTCCAGGATCCTCTCCAAGTGCGCCGGCGAGGGCGCCCCCGAGGCGCTAGGAACTTCATCGGCGGCAGCGAAAACATTCAAGCAAGTACCCAAGATACCTCTACCCAGCGAGACCCTTCCGGCTTCGAGCTCATGCTATCTCAGGAAGGTGGTCGTGGCCGTGGGCGCGGCCGAGGACGTAGAGGGACACAACAGGCATCGCAGGGGGTAAGAATAGCTTTATCTACGGCCCAGAAAGCTTAACAAGCTTCTCAGGAAGGTGGACGGGGCCGTGGGCGCGGCCGAGGACGTGGAAGGACACTACAGGCATCGCAGGGGGCGGAAATAGCTTCATGTACGGTCCAGCGCGAGGATTCCTGGCCCGACCGCCTCAGGAAACGTCGGGGAGCTCCATAAATGGCTGATCTAATGCAAATTACTCGAGTTTTTTTTTTTACAATTCTCATGCGATTCTTCAAGAAATTTAACCCAGAATAGCTTGATTCTTTCATTTCTGCAGAGTTTTTGAAAACAGCATCTATTTCCTATTTGGGACTAGTGCCATGCAGTTGACATGGTAGGTAGTAGAGTACGAAAGTGACTTCATTTAATTAGAAGGTTGCATAGTAAATGTAAGTACCTCAAGTTTGTGTTAGAAGCATGGTCGATGGTGGCAGAAATATGTCCGGCAGAAAAATATTGGCCTCACAATTCAGGCAGGGGGGGGGTGGTAGCATGCAAAGGGGGGTGGTAGCAACGGTCCCCTAGATTTATACCTACCTGACTTTCCACCCAACTCAGGCATTTGCTCTTTCTATAGCATCATAACAGTTGTTTGGCCTGCTGGAAGAGGACATGTATCCGCTGTTCGTAGTACGGTCTGGTTAAGTTGCAAATTATCATACAACTCCCCGGCTTTCTCTCTGTGATGCTTTATCCGATATTCACAGGGGTAGGCTTTACTTTGCCGAATATAGAGACGAAACATGTGCGACGTGATGAAATGTCCCACTCTCTAAGACAGCTCAATAGAGGTCCATCCAGTGTGTACTCACCACGTCACATGTGCTCTTTATTTAGATCGTTCGATTCCAACACGCCGATTCCTGATCTGATTGCTCATATAACCACAATGTTGGTTTCCAGTAAGCACTGATATGGCTGTACTACATAAGTTCAGCCTGTATGTTATTAGCTTGGCATAACTTTCTTTGTCTGAGAGACCGGCGTCGATGCACGGATGCAAATATCCGTAACCAAGGATAACCCATTAGCTAACGTTGGCAACTCTCAGAATGGGGCTTTGGGCATCCATCCGGGATTCGGCATAGTCAGTCCTGTTTGCTGGGGGATTCCTGCGCCAAATAGGCGCAGATGATAGCATTCCTCGAGGATAAATACAGGTGCTGGCCCGTTGAAAGTGTCCTGCCCTCAAGGACGCACTCCATATATCTGCGATACTAACTTACCGCACTACCCAGCATGAGCAACTCCAAGGACTTCCAAGAGCCAAGGCTCCTGCCTGCCCTCCTTGACCACCGTGCAGCATGTCAACCAGACCAAGCATGGGCCAAGTTCCCTGTTTCGCCAACCTCCTACGACCAAGGATTCCAGGGAGCAACCTACTCCCAGATGCGCAATGCCGTGGATTCTATGGCGTGGTTCCTGGACGCAAACATCGGAAAAAGTCCAACGTTCGATACCCTCGCTTAAATGGGTCCGGAGGATCTTCGGTGCCATATCGTCCTTCTGGCAGTTGTCAAGACCGGATACAAGGTTGGACATCTGATGAAAGATATAACTGCATGTCAGCTGTGGCTAACAACCGGCCCACCAGGCATTTTTCCCTTCTCCCCGCAATAGTATTGCTGCCTAGAAGCATCTCCTCTCGCACTTGGAAACACGCGTCTTGGTCACCACCGACCCAGAGCCACCGTTTGTTCCGAGCATCTTGCGCGAATATCCGATCAAGGTCATACATATCCCGTCTCTAGATAATCTTCTCACGAATGTGGATGTTCCTGCGTACCCATATGAAAAAACGTTTGAAGAGGCCCGGAACGAGCCTGCCTTTGCCTTGCACACTTCTGGGTCCACCGGTATGTAAACAATACATACGTGTTGTTCTCATTTATTAACGCGGTGTAAGGCATTCCGAAGCCGTTGATATATACCAACGAGTTTGTCTGCCGAATCTACGCAGCTACTACTCTGTCACCGCTCGATGAAATGACGCGCATCGATCAACACTTCCTCCAAGGAGAGTGGTTCCCCTTTTTGCCGGCTTTCCACGTAAGTTCATTCTTCCGTCATGCTTCAATCAGAAAATCTAATAACAGAGTCCTAAGATCGCCGGTATTGGCTTCGGACTAGTCTTAGCAATGTATAGCAAGAGTGTCCCGGTATTGCCGCTTCCTGGCCGTCCCCCATCGACTGATGCCTTCCTGGAAGCTGTCAAGTACGGCACGTTCAACTGGGCCTCCTCGTTCCTGTTATCCTCGATGATCTCAGCAAAGACCCCACTGCCCTCGATCTCGTCGCTAGCAAGCTCTAGAACCTCTTCTACACCGGCGGTGCCCTCCCATCAACCGCCGGTAGGATCGTTTCATCCAAGATCCCCATTTACTCGTGGCTTGGTTCTAGTGAATTCACTGCTCTCCCTCAGCTGCGGATCGCCGATCCCTCCTTCACGGAGACCTGGCAGTATCTCTACATCCACCCAACCGCGCAGCCGGAGTTCCGGCAGCGCATGGACGACCTGCACGAACTTGTTCTCGTGCGATCAACCCAAAACCCCGAGGCACAGCCTGTCTTCGCGATGTTTCCAGGTCTCGACGAGTACGAGACGAGGGACCTGTTCAGCCCTCACCCTACACTTCCAAACCTCTGGAGACACCGCGGCCGCCGTGATGATATCATTGTCTTTCTGAATGACGAGAAGACAAACCCGGTGACGTTTGAACAGCAGGTCTCACGACATCCAGATGTCCGATCTGCGCTTGTTGCCGGCAATCAGCGCCTCGAGGCTTGTTTGTTGATTGAGCCGGCGACTATGGAGGCCTTGAGCGACGCGGCAAAGGCTGATCTCATTGAGGCGGTCTGGTCGGCTGTTGAAGAGGCCAATGCCCAGTGTCCAGCACACGCACGGGTATCAAAGTCCAAGATCCTGGTTCTGGATGCAGCAAAACCCATGCTACGGGCTGGGAAAGGCACCGTGCAGCGCGCGGGGACTATTCAGCTCTACCAGGACGAGATTGACGCTCTCTACGAGGAAAGGCAGATACAGGAGCCCCCTAAAAAGAAACTAAACAGCCTTCAGCACGCAATTCATGTTTTGCGGATACTAGTTGAGGAAGTGACATCCTGGAGCGAGTTCAAGAATCATGCCGACTTCTTCGTCTTAGGTATAGAATCATTGCAGGCATTGCGTCTTACGGCTGCCATTCGGTCTACCCTAGGTGTAATTATCTCACCAAGCGCCATATACACGAGCGCCTCGATCAATGGGTTAGCGAACATGGTTTACTCCGACTCTCCTGCAGACACCGGGGATGATCGCATGATTTCCATGTCACGCCTGCTCCACAGGTATGAGCAACAGATTAACCAACTCGCTTCTAGCCCAAAAGCTGCAGAAATAGCAGAACAAACTCTCCCCGTCCCACAGGTTGTCATCCTGACAGGCTCGACAGGTACCGTTGAGTCATTCCTCCTCGACTACCTCGTCGCCAACCCAATAGTTTCGCACATCTGCTATCTTAACCGAGCCCGTCCTAATGAGGAAGACCCCAGGTCCTCCCAAGCCGTGGGCAACAAGCGAAAAAACCTCACTCACGCTCTTTCCGAGAAGAAAGTCACCTTCCTTACAGCAGATCTAGTCAAAGACAGCCTTGGTCTCGACGCCGGCGACTACAACTCCATGGTCAGCTCCGCAACGCAAATCATCCACGCCGCCCGGCCATTGAACTTCATCCAACCGCTACATTATTTCAAGTCGAGTCTTGCCGGACTGCTGAACCTGATAGCTCTCACACGAAAAGGCCGATGTCATCCGTCTCTCCTCTTCTTATCATACATCTCTGCTGTCAGCTCACACAATACCCTGCCTGACGCAACCGCATGGATTCCCGAGGATATCATCACCGACCCGTTGTGTACAGCAGCCATCGGCTACGGCGAGAGCAAGTACCTCGCCGAGTAGATCCTGGACTACGCGTTTCGGAAACTGTCCACATCCTACTCTATTGCACGCATCGGTCAAGTCTCAGGGACTACAACGGATCCACGCGGTTGGAGCAAGTCTGAATGGCTGCCGAGCTTGATCATTAGCTCGCTCTACCTGGGTGCCTTGCCTTGCCTTCCTCCTTCGAGGGCGGCAAAGGGCAGTATGACGAGATCGGCTGGATCCCTGTGGATATCCTTGCGCCTATTTTGTTTGAACTTTCAACTGTCATTGCCACTGGAAACTTCCGCAAGGACGTAATTGAAGGCAGCCCTGGCGGAGCTCCAGTTTTCCACTGCGTGAATCCGCGTCGTGTCCAGTGGAAGGACTTGATACCCGTCGTTGTATATGAGTTGCAAAAGCCCGATCAGAATGGTCAGTCTGGCCAAATCATTGTAGTTTCTCTGCAAGGGTGGGTTGCGAAACTGCATGCTTCAACTGCGTCTGAGAGAGTGGGAATTGACATTGACCGCAATCACGCGGTTAAACTGGTAGGGTTCTACGAGCAACAGCTTACGGATGCTGGTCGAACTGGGGTCGCGCGGTTTTCGACTGATCGGACTGCAGAGGCTAGCAAGGGATTGAGGGAATTACAGACAATTCATCCAGAATGGTTGCGTGGCTGGATTAGGGAGTGGCTGGACTAGGTTGATATGGATTGATCGTTCATAATTCACGTAACTTCCCACTGAGCACACACCTGCCCTGAAAATCTAAACACTGTTGCATTCTGTCTGCCATTCTTACATGCAAACGTGCGTCAGGCTGTAGTGCATTTAGCATTTGGGTTGAAGTTATGTAGACGGATCATAGAGGAAACAATCTCAAGGTTTGGGGTTGTCCTGTACAAAGTAAAGAAGGCCAATGATATAAAACCAATGAACCAGAAAGAATTAAAAGCAGAGTGTGGTCAGCGTCCACATATATTACAATCCAAATCCAATCCTGTAGAGGATGAAGATCACGTAAAATCAATGATAAAAGGGCCTATCCTGACCCCTAGTTTATCCCTGGCATAGAAAACTTCTACAAATTCTCCTCTTTAGTCAAAGATTCAAGCATTTACTACAACTACACCCAGCGCATAATGACTTCATCCTCAAGAAACGAATCCCTATCACAGTTAGAATTCCAGAAAAATGTAGAAAAACGTTTCCAGCAGCTAAACAAAGTCTCGGAGTCTTCGGTCTGCCATTTATCCTATTCCCATTCCATGCCCTATCCAGTGCTTTATTTCCAACTCCCACCAAGCCCTACATTACCTGAATTCCATACTAACACACCCCTCACCCAGGTCTGGGAGGTTATGTGTTGTTGGGGTGAATGATAAGATGAATACTGATGAGAGGGGCTCGAAGATGTAATGAATTGCTTGAGTTCCTTGGGTTTTGGTACGGTCAGGCTGCTAGGGATATATATCTCGAGTTTGACAATCTTCTTGGAAGATCCTTATTAGAAGAAATCACAGAGAAAACCTCAGATGGAATAAAACATAAAGCTTACTGTCAAGAAACAAAAAGAAAGAAAAAAAGCTCCACCATCAAGACTCGCTATTCCTTCCCCCTCTTATAGACGATGTAGAGGAAGACCCACGAGTGGGGAATAGATAACCTCCGAGAATCTTCACAACGTCATAGCTTCCTCCACTCTTCTTGAAACTCCCATCGCGGAACCCTGAACGCCATAACAACAACTCCCAAATACAACCAACTCGTCACTCACAAAATGTCTTTCTGGCAAGAGCTCGCGTCCTGGAAAACACCCACAACCGGGCAAATAGCAGATCCCCCGAAAGTGGGCGCCCAGGCACCAAACCATCCGGCCCTGGCACTTCCGACAGAAGATAAAAAGCCAGCCATAGTGATATTTCTCCGACATTGTGGATGTCCATGTATGTCTCCTCCCCTTCTTATATCCTTTCCCTCCTTTTCTTGAAAAATTTTCCCTGTAAAATGATGACTAACACCCATATAGTCGCCGAAAAAGCCTACCGCGACTTAAACGACCACCCGGCCGTCCAAAACGGCTCGGTCGTCGGCATCGCGGTCAGCCATTCCTCCAAGGAAGCCACAGAAGCGTGGCAGGAGGCGTTAGTCACGGACCAGACCCAGCCTCTGCGTCGTAGCGAGCAGAACCCGATCCGGCTTGTTGTGGACGAGGAGCGCGAGGTCTATGCGGCCTGGGGCTTAGGTGTCTCGTCTACATGGCATATTCTGAGTCCGTCGACGATCGCGTCGGTGGTGTCGTTGGGTCGTAGCGAGGGGATATGGAATCGACCGACGGAGAGCGGGAGTCGGTGGCAGACCGCTGGGGATTTTGCGGTAGATGGGGAGGGTGTGGTGAGTTGGGCGCATGTTTATCAAGGGGCAGGTGATGTGGGGAATACCGATGAGGCTGTTAAGGCGGCTTTGAAGGAAGATGGGGAGACTGAGGGTTAATGGTGATGGGGTTAGGGTTGGAAGGATTTAGGATTAAGCGGTATGGGTTGGATGGAATCTTTGGAATAATGTAAAATATGTCTATTCACATTTTTTTTTGAGGGTATTCAGAATAATTATGCCTCTGTTTTCGCCGATTTCACTACTGCACCGGCTTTCACCTCGCTTTCCAGGGCCTCCAAAGCTCTTCCGTATCTCGACTTCGCATCCTCCATGCCATCCAGTTTCACGTTGACTCGGTCCACCTTAACAAGTCGTGTGATTTTCCCGTCGGAGCCCTTGGCAATCTCCTTCTCGAACCATCTACCCTCTCGGTGTGCCACAAGCGTCCAAGCGCTTCCTTCCTTGCCAGCTCGTGCCGTTCGCCCAACACGGTGCACGTAGGTCGTGACACTGGATGGTACATCGTAGTTGACCACATGAGACAGAGAAGGCAGATCAAGACCACGCGAGGCACGATCCGTGGCGATGATGATGGAGATCTTGCCTTGGCGGTACGCGGTAAGCGTTTTGCGGGAGGCTGATGATTTGTTCGACTTGATGATGGTGCCGATTGTCGTGGCCAGCGAAGGATCAAGTAGAGCAAGTAGGCGGGAAAGTCGGGACGCCGATTCCGATGATTTCGTGAAGATCAATACCGTGGTGCGTGCTGGGCCACGTTTCTTCTTTTCGGTCACTTCGTCTTCCGACTCAGACGAGCTGTCAGATGAGTCCGAGTCTGAATCCGATCCCGACGACGAAGTGTTATCTTCAGAATCCGAATCCGAATCGTCGGAGTTGGATTCGTCGGAGCTCGTATCATCAGAATCAGAATCATCAGAGCTGGACCCATCAGAACTTGTGTCATCGGAGTCCGAGTCGCCCGAGCTGGAGGTGCCCGAGTCAGATGTGTCGTCAGAAAGAGCGCGCTTCGCGTTCTTGCTGGCATCAACCTTGACGTGCGACCGCAGAAGGCTAAGAAGATGGAGAGGCTTCTTTGCCCCATCCCCAACAGGAATCGAGAATTCCTTGAGTGTCGGGGGAAGGGTGAATTGCTCATCTGAGCGGTCCTGCTCGTCCCCATTTTCGCCTGTCGGGCCCTGCTCCGAGCCGACAATAACAAGTTGAGGATTCGACAGCCGGAGGGTATTCAATTTGGATATGTCTCGTGTCATAGTTGCACTTAGGACGATTTTCTTGGGCTCCTTGCTCTGTATAGGAAGGCCAAGCTCGGATAGGAAGGTTCCGCTGAAGCCAAACGCGTCGGCTGCTTTCCGTGCATCCAACGAATTCATCACCACGTCAACCCATTCCTGGAAACTTTCGTTAAGCAGTCGATCGGCCTCATCAATAACCAGCCACTCAAGATGTTTCAGGGTAAATCCTTTGGTATAGCGCAGATGGTCAACAAGACGACCAGGTGTGCAGATTAGGATATCGATGTTGGGTTCGGTCTTGTGAACATAACCCGGTAGAGATTCACTCTCATCATCGGCTTCAGTGATGAAGTCTTGCAAGCTGAAATTCGTCCAATCCTCGTCGACGAGTTTGAAGCTCTGTCTCTGCTTGAAAGTCTCCGGGCCGTATGCTTGGTCAATGCGCATCAATGACCGCTGCTCATCCTTAATGGCCACATTTCCAACCGCCGAAGCAACCCGCAAGCCCGACCCAGCGGCGCAGAGCTCACATGCCTCTCTGGCTTGCTTAACCAGCTCTCGTGTGGGGACTACAATGACTCCTCTCAGCCGCGGGGCTGGCATTGGCTTCAAATCGGTGACCAGGGGCAAAACGTAGGACAAGGTCTTTCCCGAACCAGTGGCAGCGGAAATACAAAGATCACCGGAGTATTTCTTCGGCCCGGGCAGAAGCAGAGGAATGACTGTGGACTGAACAGCAAATGCGTCTTTGTAGCCGTTGTCTTCCAGGATTCGCAGAAGGTTGGACTCGATTCCTAGGTCGGAGAATTTCGTTCGGTCATCCGCGGACGCTCGTAGGGGGTTGGCCAGCCATGGAGGAAGTGATGAATACGTTGGCTTCTCCGTCTCCTCGGGAACCACCTCTGGCTGTGGTAGAGGCTCTAGTCCCTGCGCTATGACTGGCTCTGCAGTCATAGCCCCAGCGTCCTCGGTTTTGTATTTGTCATCTTCTGTTGTCTTTTGCGCCTTCTTTACCTTTGCCGACCGTTCAAACTTGGATAGAATTCCCGAGAATTTGTTTTTCGCGGGCTTGGAGGGAGATTCCACGTTCTCCGCCTCTTTCTGTGTTTCCACCTCGTCGTCGTCCGCATCTTTCATCTCCACTAAATCCGCATCCTCCGTAGATGGGCCGTCATTGCCTCCTGCGCTCTTTCGTTTGACTTTCTTTGATTTCTTCGCTGATTTAACGTTGTCGTCGTCCTTACTTGAAGAAGTTGTTTTGCCGCTCCGCGACGAGACAACACTCTCCTTCGAGGTCGACTCTTCCTGATCACTACTGTTCGGAGAGACCTCGGGTTTTCTTTTCTTTTTCGATTTGTCTTTAACGGTGGTAGGAGTGGACGATGGACTTTCGGCTTTCTTCGACTTCTTGCTCGGAGTGGGCGTCGAGACGGCGGCGGCGCCATCTTGTTCTCTCTTTCTTTTGTGCGATTTCTTTTCGCTCAAAGGTGTCGAAGAGCCCTTCTTGGAAGAATCATGGCTATCCAGCTTGTCGCGGGCCATTGTCAGGGGTTCAGGCGCACCGCAAGCGCAGGGTGAAGACGGTGAGTGGAATTGGTGTCTCCGGGACGTTGCGAAGAGCTTCTCCGAATATTTTCTCTCTAGCGGGGAATATTCACCCGGCAGAACGGCTACACCGCCATCACCGCCGCCCAAGGTCTGGACCCTTTCGGGGAATGCTTCATGGAGCTTCTCCTCTTCGCTTCGACTTGGACTGTTGATCGACCTTTCTGATTGCGGCATCATTCTGCTCTCGGGACGTTCAGTCTGGCCATGGACACGGAAATATCAAAATCTTTCTCATCATTCTTTGGCGCGTCTCTTCCCGAGGGTAACAGCCAAGATGCCTTACAACATTGCGTGAGTTGCATTCACTAGGCACCGCGGGAGAACTGGTCTAACAATCAATCGGCGCAGTATGGTCAGTGACTTTTTCTTTCCTCAACCAGGTGAGTAGTCATGCTCTTATTTAACCAATAACCCTGTCGCTAACCATCACAGGTGGGGTTGAAAGTCACATCTACCAATTGTCGACCGTAAGGACACAAACGCCTCCTCAACCTCAGACCAATGCTTATCGTGTTCCAGAAACTCATCGATCGCGGTCATAAAGTCATAATAATCACACATGCATACAAGGGGCGCACCGGGGTTCGGTATCTCACGAATGGTCTCAAGGTCTACCATGTCCCCTTCCTAGTCATCTACCGCGAGACGACGATGCCGACGGTGTTCTCCTTTTTCCCTATATTTCGCAACATCGTCATCCGAGAGCAGATTCAAATCGTCCACGGCCATGCAAGCTTAAGTTGTTTCTGCCATGAAGCAATTCTTCATGCGCGCACTATGGGACTGCGAACAGTGTTCACCGACCACTCTTTATTTGGATTTGCCGATGCGGGATCTATCCTGACGAATAAATTACTCAAGTTCGCTCTGAGCGACGTGGATCATGTTATCTGCGTCAGTCATACGTGGTATGCCTCACTATCATTTCGTATATTATCTTCTCTAGCTGCTAACCTGTGGCCAGCAAAGAGAACACCGTGCTCCGGGCGTCGTTGGACCCTTTAATGGTCTCTGTAATTCCCAATGCCGTTGTCGCGGAGAACTTCCGACCACTATCATCTACGCCTCATACAAATAATCGTCCATCCGGGCCATTGCAGGAACTACAACCTATCCCGGCGCCAATGGGTCCCAATGACATCATCTACATCGTTGTCATCTCACGACTTTTCTACAACAAGGGTACAGATCTCTTAATTGCCGCGATACCTCGAATTCTAGCGTCACAACCCAACGTGCGATTTATCATTGCCGGCTCAGGACCTAAAGCCATTGATTTGGAGCAGATGCTGGAGCGCAATGTCCTACAAGACAAAGTGGAAATGCTCGGCCCTGTCCGACATGAGGAAGTACGGGATGTTATGGTCCGAGGACATATTTATCTCCATCCTAGCCTGACGGAAGCTTTTGGAACCGTCATTGTTGAAGCGGCCAGTTGTGGACTCTACGTCGTCTGCACCCGTGTTGGTGGCATCCCTGAAGTGCTCCCTCAGCATATGACAACCTACGCGAAACCCGAAGAAGACGATATTGTCATGGCTACAGGCAAGGCTATCGCCGCATTGCGCTCTAACAAAGTGCGCACTGATAGATTTCACGATCAAGTGAAGATGATGTACTCCTGGACGGATGTCGCCCAGCGCACAGAACGTGTTTACAAAGGTATCTCCGGCGGGATCACTCCCGAGGAATTCTACGGATACTATCCCGGGCAAGGTTGGGAAGCTAGCGGTGATCGCGTGCGAAGTTTTGCACTGATTGACCGCCTGAAGCGCTATTACGGTTGCGGAGTCTGGGCTGGCAAATTGTTTTGTCTTTGCGTGGTGATTGACTTTCTACTCTACGTCTTTTTGGAGATGTGGTTTCCTCGGTCGAATATCGACATTGCACGCAGCTGGCCCAAGAAGTTACAGAAGAACGAACAAAAAACGACCAACCGAAATGACCGAGATCAGATAGAATCCATGTCTTGAACTAGATGATATGGTTGATTATCAACTCTTTCTACGGAAGACCTTGGTTTCTTTAAGTAAGTTTATGTGAAAATGTTTTGATATCATGCATGCTGATCGAAATTACTCGTATAGTACATCATTATCCGTAACACATTATGACTGGAATCGTTGTCTCTGAGTCTGGGGCTCGTAGTTCCAATCTTTGTCCAGAGTCCTGGCGCTCTCAGGCTCTCTATCCTCAGCAGCGAGGGCACCCTTGTCGCCACGCTGGTTGGGCTTGGCCTGATCTCGGTCAAGGCCACGCTGGCTAGGGATGGTACGCTCAAAGTTGCCCTCCAGGGAGGCACCAACGCCTTCGAGACCACTGCCGGGGTTCTTGCGACCGTGCTGGCCATCGTGGCGAATCTCGGTGCTGGTCTGTCCAGATAGGGGTTGTCCCAGACCCGTGTGAACGTCCTGGGAAGTGGCTCCCATCAAGGTGTCACTAGCCTTGGTCTTCACCGACTCCTTGCCATGGCCACGCTCCATATTGGGGTTCAAGGCCTGGCTACCGGGCTCGTTGACGGGGTTGGGGGTGTAGGAGTTGCTGGCAGGTGCGGTTCCAGGAGGGAACACCTTGGGCTCGTTCTCGGGAGCGAAGTCCTGGGGGGCGACTTTACGGCCGGGCTGGTGCTGTAGGGATTGTTAGCATGGATGATCGATCAAACGGAAGCGGTTACGCATCAAGAACATACACCCTTGTCGGTCAGAGGGGCCGAGTTACCGGCAGAGGGATGGAAACCCTGCTTGTTGTTGTTTTCGGGGTTGGCCTTGTGAATGCTGGTCATTGTGAAGGTGTTGAAGATTGATATGATATGAAGATAGATCGAAAGAGGATAGCGGATAGAGGGACTTTTAGCAAAGTTAATTAATCGTTGAAAATAATAGTTGGATGTAATGAACACAGTCTACCATCCTACAACCATTCTTTATAACCCGTCTCTGCTCAACTTATCCCTCGTTGACTAGCTTTCCAACAACCATCCCCATGACGTCAAGGTGAGGTGACTGTCGAACCTGACTTCATCGAATGCCATCCCCACGGTATCTTTCCATGGTAAGCAGATCGCTCGCACACCGAGAGCGTCATGAAGTGTCAATTATCCTTGTCTTTCCATGCTCGCAACATCGAATGCATAGGCGGGTGACGTCGCTGTTGACGATCCGATGGCAAAGCCGTTTCCGGTGGCGCGAAGGATAACCTCGGTCTCGTCAAATCTTCCAAGATATCTTTCAGGTGATCTAATTAGACTTGAGAGGGGCAGATCTGGTCCGGTCGATTGATTCTAGAACGGAATAGAATAATTTCTAATTTGATCCACAAAGTTGCGCTAACTGTGTTGAGGCTTTCGATCGGGTTAGTTATATCTATATCGCACGTGAACAGCCATGTTACTTCATCTTGGATCAAAATTATCTATAGAATTAGAACATATGAACAGGTTGAAACGCAGAGTATCAAAGAAAGAAGCATAGGTATCATCGCATTCATTAAGCAAAATCAAAAAGCAAAATAGATCCTCTCCCTTAGCGCCCAAAATGAGACATTTCCATCGAGATCCAAACCGATCGGCCGGCAAGCATTGCGACCGGCCATCGTACGGAGTGGTAGGGTTTGTTTGAGGCCCACAGCCAGAAAACAAGGGAACAGACGCATCACATCACCTCATCAGTGGAGGTCTGGCGTCTTTATTCCAGCGCACACGAGTCTGCACCCACTCGACAGCCTCCTGGACACCCGACCCGAGCAGAGCACTGACCGGCAAGACACGACTATCACGCAGCGCCGTCCCCGTATCCCCCTCGAAGACCTTGCGCACAAACCCCTCCTTGATGCGCACCACCTCCACCGAATCCTCCCGGTCCTGCTTGTTCGCCAGCACCAGGATCGGCACCCCCGCGACGTCGCCGTTTTGTAAGACCGACTCCAACACCTGGCGACACTCGTCCAGCCGACCGAAATCACTCCCGGGGGCATCAATGCCCACCATCTCCTCCGTGAAGGCGTCGGCGGGGTCGCTTCCCGACGAGCTGCGTCGGCGATTATTCGCAACCGAAGAAGGCAGACGGGTCACGTCGGGGTCTTGACCGACGTCGGTGCTGTCGACGACGAACACGATCGCGTGGCAGCTGGCGTAGTAGCTTTGCCAGAGGTTCCGCATCGTGAGTTGTCCGCCCACGTCCCAGATTTTCAGGTACATTTCAGGCAGGGAGATGGTCGTCACGTTCTGGCCGACCGTGGGCACGGTCTTGCCTGGGTTCGGGGCAGGGGCGCCATCGGGACGGGGTTGGAAGAGGGCTTTGATCTGGGAGAGGAGCGTCGTCTTGCCAGCGTTGTCGAGCCCGAGGAGAAGAACGGAGTATTCTAGTCAGGGGAGGGTTGTTAGTTCAGGTTGTTTGTTGGCTACTGCGCTGGCACCACTACCAAAGCGCATCCCCGGAGTAAGTAAGTTCAATAACGTACCTTCTTTGCTGGTGGCCTGCATATATAAAGACTTGGCCAGATGGTACATACTTGCGGCGGCGGAGGACCCTGCGGAGAAACCTCAGGAACCAACTCCGACAGACGTAGCGTAGTTAGCCAGCTAGGCCTCTAGGAAGATCAAAACGGGCGACACGAGCAAGTAAACAAGGCGATCATGGCAGCGCCGATAATTCCGGTCCTCTTGATTCTAATAATCGCTTTTCTTTAGATTTCCGCGGAGTTGCTTTGGCTTCTAGACAGGTCTTCTTCCGGTCGGACAAGGCCTGGTCCAACGCGTCAGCCAGTTCTCCTTTGGGAAAGTAGGGTCTGGGGCTGGAGGTCTCGTCAGCCCTAGGCCCTAATTTCCGGAAGGGGGCAGATCCCCGCAAGGCGGAAATTACTCCGCCCTTTGGATGGATTCGGATTTCGCAGCGATGCAGACGCTGTGGAATCCCATGGAGAGCGACAAGCTCAACTATATGTAAGGTACTGCTTTCTATACCATTTAGAAAATTTCCAACGCTTGATTTGGTTCTGTGTCCCGTTAAAATAAAACTACATGATCCACCTTTCTGAATACTACTTAACCTTGTTGCATATCTCAACAGTTGGCGCGATGTTCAGATTCATGGCACGTGACTCCTTTCCGACACCGTGAGTCAGCAATTATGCCTGAGGTGTCTGTTGCCTGTGTCTGCTCACCCCGCAACTTCAACAACCAACTTCGTACAACTCACCCCCCGGAGCAGTGTATCCAACCCAGAATTAATAAACTCCAACCCCTTCCCCACGACACTCGGCTCCGGACTTGGTTTGATGGTTCCCTTAATCAGATTCTCCCTCAACCACGTCCCAATCCAGTATCGGAACTGCTCCAACCTCTCCCCTTCTACCGCCGAGGGGACTACAAATATCGTCTCAACACCGTCCACGACCTCCGCACCTAGAGGAACCGGGGGTGCCGACCCGATCTTTGCTGTCTTCTTCTTCATCTTCCTATCTTCGCCATCTTCCAGAAATGCCTTCAGCACAGCCTGACACAGCGCCAGTTGCCCGGTCGCAAGAAAACAGTGCCGGATCACTAACCCGTCCTGCTTGGCTGCTGAAACGATCGCATTGACAACATGCGAGTCTTTATAGTCGAACACGCGGTCTGCACCCAATGCAGCCACGTAGCTTTTGTTCGCCGACCCAGCCGTGGCGTACACGGCCGCGAAAGCAGAGTTGGGATCTTCCCGCAGCAACCGGGCTGTTTGCACGCCCATGGTGCCGACGCTCGAGGAGGCGCCCCAGATGAGGAGCGCTTCTCTTTTTGCTGAGGTATTCTTACACTCCTCTCCGTTGATACTATTGGTGCCGGGAGAGCCAGCACAAAGTTGCGCAGAAGCACTGATCTCGGCCATCCGAGGGATTCCCATGATATCCCATGCATTTAGGGGTACCTCGACAGCGACGGGCAAGGTTGCCGCAAAGTTCCAAGACATGCTTTCGTCTGGAAGCGGCACCGCATGCTGCCAGGGAACGAGGCATCGTTCCTGAAAGGGCCCGTAGTCTGGATCGCAAGACGTCCAGACCAAGGCGGCGTAGGCGGCGACGCGGGTCCCTGGCCGGAAGGACAGGGTCAAATCCTTGTCAGAAGTACTGATAGGGGCGTTGCTGCCGACCTCGAGCACTACCCCGGACATGTCGAAGCCAAGGACCGTGGGGTATGTGGGTATGAAGAGGCCTTGGTCACGCATGATGGCGTCGGCCGGGTTCAGAGCCACGGACTTGACGGCGATGAGGAGATCGTCGGGTCCTGGCTTTGGAGTGGTACGAGTTTGGAGCTCAAAGGGCTGGCCTTTGGCCGGGGATATGGCGGCGAGGTGGGTGGGCATTTGGAGTTTTGGTATTCGTAGAAGTAGAGGGTTTCAAGGGAGGTTTGATGGTATATAACGGAGGTTGGTATTCAGATTAGGTCAAGTTTCAGGGGTCTGAAGCTGTAGGAATTGGAATCTTTAGCTGGGTTATGGAGGAACAACCAACCTTTTAAATTCTCGAGCCATTAATTGCAAGTTACTCACTCTCTGCCATCATCTGTTGGTTACTGCTTACCATATACTCCGTACATGGCAGGATCAGATCCCACCGCCAATCAGCGACCTCTGCACCCGAGCGACGGTTAGCATAGAGGTTTAGCGTCTCCCTCTATTATGGGCCCTTTCTCCACGTCAATGAATCTATTTCCAGCCCGGGATAATCCCTCACAGACAATCTGCGCGACGCATTGACCATGACCAAGCATGGAATCAATCTGCCTAAAAGAGGATCGCGAGCATAGGACTTCTCGCAGGTCAAGATTTGGTTGTCGGAACTGCAAGCTTCGAAAACTCAAGGTAAGGAGATGACTCGGCTTTCCCACATACATACATACCAGTCTAGTGCTTGGCTGAACAGATAATCTGGTCTCGTAGTGTGACGAAGGCAGACCTCATTGCAAAAGATGTAGTGCATTCGGGGTATTATGCAACTTCATGTCCAATGTTCCCGATCTCCAGCCCATCGCTGCTGGTGACAAAGGGAGGCAATTAATAGCTCGAGGAAAATCACAATTTCAGCCCCCTGTCGCCAGTGCTGTCTGGACATCGGACGAATCCACATGCTATCAATTGAACGCAAAGTGTCAGGATTTCATCACCCGGTATCTTGGAGAAAGTCTCATCGCCCCTGATGACCTTAACATGAGATACGTTAATCGCAGGCTCCTGAGACTAGCCTTCACAGTAAGTCCGTGATCATAATCTCTATCTGTCAACCACTACACACGCTAGAAGCGGATCTATATATCATAGGTCTAAATCGGCTAACATCTCGTCCATAGGACCCATGTTTAATGCACGCCTCTCTAGCCGTGGCATACGCATACGACCGCCGTCTAAACAACCCAATAGGCCATCGTCGCAGTCTCGAAGAATGCTACCACTGGTCCCAAAGCACCGTTCTTCTCAACAAACGACTCCGGGAACCGATTCGCGCAAAAGACAGAGACCCAATCTGGGGCACTGCCGCCGCGCTGGCCATCTTAGCCTTCTCGTCTCCTGACGCTACCACACCGGAAGAATCATGGCCCTTGAACCCCTCCGACCACGCCCATCTGGACTGGCTACGTCTCAGCAAGGGGAAAATGTCCTTGTGGCATATCGTGAACCCGCTCCGACCAGATAGTCTGTTTTGCGTGATGGCGACGACCTTTGCTCAGATGCAAATCCCCTTGCCGGAGAGGGGCAGGGACGGTATCCCAAAGGCGTTGGCTGCTATATGTCATCTCGATGATCGATCTACGGCGAAGGATAATCCGTATTTCGATGCTGCTCACGCGGTATCCTACATCCTCGACCTCCCGGATAGTGAGGTCACGACGGGTCCGACACAGCTCTTCCCGCGCAGTATCTATGGCTCGTTTGAAGACTTGTTGCGGCGAAAGGATCCCGTAGCGTTGGTGTTGCTGTATCTGTGGTACTCCAAAGCGGGTCGCAATATCTGGTGGATCGAACTTCGAGCGAGAGTGGAATGTCCTTCTATTTGCTCGTATCTGCGGATGCATCATGGAGGGAATGCTGCGATACAGGCGTTTCTTCCTGAGGATGCTCTCGTCTATCGATGGGACTGGCTAGACTTTTAGCCTGAGGGTTATTTGCCGTTTCTTTTCAAAGTTGTCAATATGAGAGGTGTATGTATACATTGGGCGTTACGTTCTTTTTAGTGTACTTACTATAAGTGGTATCGATGGGGATTCGGTAGTCATATTTCCTCGATTACACTTAATGCAGCTAACACAAAATCTATAAAAAAAGGCCGGACTAGTAGACATGGCTTCAAGGAATAAGAAAAAGACTTTAATCAAGTGAACATAATAATGTAGGAAAACATGGAGGGGTAGGCTTGGCATTAGGCGCCTCAGGCATCAATAATACCCACCATACAAGAGCGATATTCTAGACGCATCTCCAAACCACCTTGTTCATTGGTTGCAGGGATACAGTCAAATATAAAGGCCTGCAGTATATCAGACTATCACTATCGTCTGACATCTGCATGACATGGATGTGCCATGACATAATTAATGGTTCTCAGTGAATCAATACGATGATTAGCTAAGCCGAGACTGATTTGGTTCCCCACCGCCCGCTTCCATTGCCGATCATCTTTCCTTTGTCCACGGTCGTCTTCGCCATGGCAATACGGCAACAAGAATCATGAACACAGTTTTAATCTCGTGAAAACGGCTGGGAAAGTCAATCGAGGATGTGTAGGGGCGCCGACTGAACCGACAAGTCCAGGCTCCGATGGATTCCCCAGTCACGCCAGTCGCCGAAAAGCACCGGCTTTCCCGATCCAACCAAGTTTCTATCGAATTCCCCGCCGGTGCGGGCTCAATAATTTCTTGCTAAGCCGGAGCTGGTTTTGTCAGCGAGCGACGGTTTGCGGATTCTTCCACTCCTCCCCTCGCCTCCCCGGACAATCCTGTTGTTCCCTCGTCGTCCCTCAATGATTCAGGCTCTCCATGGCCGTCCACATGCACTTCCTTCGTCGGAAGGTCTTTATCTCGCCCTTCTCCACTCATTGAACCGTTGAATTGAAGGTCCCCTTCCTATCGCATGTCTCGTACAGAATGCTCCGCGCTGACTGGGCGGCCGGAGGCTCAGAAATTGCCTTCAATGGAAACTGACACCATTATCATCGGTATGTCGCCATTCCCTTGGAGATCCGGGGGCCATCCTCTGCCAATGGCCGTGTCGTGATAGAACCTAATCTCGGTCTTGATAGGGAACGGGCCATCCGCCATGATCCTATCGTTCATCCTGCATGGTCACCTACCCTATTACGCCTCCAATCCTCCCCATCCCGACCCCCTCCTGCACGCCAAGTTGAAAGCGGCCCCGGAACTGCTCGATGCGGATGTAGGCGCACTTACCGAACACTTTGCTGCGTCTCGGCTGTCTTATTCCACCCAGGCCCTCCCTGTCAATGTGCTACTCGACACCCTAGTTCGACCTAGCGTCGACGTGGAGGAGCTCGGAAGTACCACAAACATCGAATGGCGACATGTGCCCGAAAAAGCCGTTCCGCACCTGGTCTTCGGAAACACACCACAACCCGGTGGCCAATGGAATGATAATCTGATGCCGGCGAGCTGGGATATCCAGACCCTGAGTTATGCGTCCATGCTGTCCCTGCCCGGCTATTCTTTCGCGGAGCACCACCGCAGAGTTACCGACACCGACCTTCCGGCATTTACGCGCCCTAGCCGACAGGAGACGGCGGATTATTTTCGTGCGTATCCCAAGGTCGTGCAGATCGACGATGTCTTTCGATGCCACGAACGCTTGGATGGTATCTCCAGAACTGCGAACGGCTTTTACATCCGCTCCCACAACATCCACTGTAAACACTTGGTTCTAGCCAGTGGGATTTTTACCCAGGTCATACAACCCCGTCCGATGCTAGAACCGCTAGTGTCGCTGGAACCAACACCTCGGATTCCGCTCCTGGTCATCGGATCGGGCTTCTCCGCCGCAGATGTCATAATCTCAGCACCGAAAGATCAAAAGATCATCCACATCTTCAAATGGGACCCCGAGAATCGGCCGTCCCCCCTGCGTGGCTGCCATCAGCACGCATATCCCGAGTATGCGGGTGTGTACCGCCTTATGAAGCGCGCTGCCGTCGCCCATAGCTCCAGCACGGCGAAGCGTCCTGCGCGGACGAAGCGAATCGTTTCAAGCTCCTTCCTCGAAGACCGCGCCTGGGCCGAGGTGTACGACGGCCACCCCAACACCGAAATTGTTTCTGTCGACGCACAGAAAGAATCCGCAACGATCATCTTCCGCCAGGACGACGGAACGACTTTCACCCGCGTTGTACGCGGCATGGTCTACGCGACCGGCCGGCGCGGAAGCCTGGGATACCTCGATCCTACCCTTCAATCAGAGGTCCTTGGTATTGATGAAAGGGGTGAAATAAATCCTACCATCTCAAGCCAGACCCTTCGAGGCAAGGCATTTGAGAGCATGGAGGCTGCAAAGGACGTCTTCATCATCGGCAGTCTGACGGGCGACTCCCTCATCCGCTTTTCGCATGGCAGCTGCGTCCAAACCGCAGGGAAGCTGATCGGTGCATATACGGGGGAGGCCAAACCCAGGAGCAGACCGGTCACCGCTGCTCGACCGCCGGATTCGCCCTTGAGCGTGATGCATGGTCTAGATGGTCATGATATCTACCCTACCAATAAGATGAATGGCTACTTGGAAAAGCACGAGACGCACGATACGATCCCTTCCTTCCGCGAAACCGGCTTCTTTGGAAGTATTTGGGGGTCTCTTATGGGTATATGGAAATGACAGGGCCCCGCGTTCTGAGACGACATATGAGCGTACGCTATGTTTGATAGAAGTTAGATTGTATTTTTTGGGGGCATTTTTGATTATGTATATACTTGAACGCATCTACGCAGCGAGTGCCAACTGATAACAGCAAGCTGGTATCCGGATTTACAACAAAAACGTGAGGACCTGTGAAGTCGATACTGAAAACGACCGCTACTGAGGCCACAAGCGGCCGCATTTCCACCCGTAACTCTCAGCGATGCGATGCCGCCTTCATACCCTCACGTGTATAGGTACCTAAGCTGGATGATCCCCTTGAAAAGCGAAGGCTATCAGGGATGACTGCTAGGACATGTCCGATACCAAACAGCAAATCCTGAAGCTGTCTGCGGATCACACCCTCTCCGGAAGCCCCGCAGAGTAAACACATGGGCGTCTTGTTTAGGGTCAATCGACAGACCCCATGTGTCTAGAGCTCCAGTACTCACAGAGAGAATACTGTGGCTCTTGGACCATTCAAGGGATCATGGCCATTCCTGCAAGAATGCGCCTAGGCAAGCTGCAGCTGTAGTAGCAGCATAGTTCTGGAAATATTTGTTCTTGTGGCTATCCGCATAGTCGCAAACACCCTTGATAACCAGACAGGGTAAACAGTCCCAGATCCCTGAAGCCTCCATCTCGAAGGCAACAAGATTATGCATGGTGGCAGTTGTATCACGATGCTCTCCGGACTTCATGACAGTGTCTCCAGATCCGACCAATCCAAAGTGGATTTTGGGTTTTGGGGGAGAAGTGCTTGAGGCTTGGAGTCGCATTCTATGGACGAGGAATTTATCGCGGCATCCTAGCTCCTGGCATGACATCGCCCGTGTTTCCTTGCACACCGGGTCTGTGCTAACTCGATAGGCACTGCATACCGCGCAGTGGGCCGAGCCGAGGTGCTTGTGACGGTACTTGGATTGGTAAAGACAATCTTTCTCGACTCCTGGATACCCAACTCTTCGACTCCCTAGCTTTCCATCTAGGACTTGAAACTGAGTGAGGAGTCTTGCTTCAAGGCGCTCTCGAGCACGCAAGCCTTTTAGTTTGGCGAGTTTTGCCCGGATCCTCTGAGGAGGCAGATTCATGGCTTGCGCACCTGGCTTGCTCGTGAAGACATCCGGATATTGGCTGCCTAGATCATACTGCACAATACCCTCACTAATAACGACATCACCCAGAATCAGCTCTTCGTCCCCCCGAGTAGGAACACCACCACAAATACCAACAACCAGAGCGAGCTCGATGTTAGGAAAGGTGGACCGGAGATTAGAAACCGCCTGGGATGCAGCACCTTTTCCCATCCCCGGCATGTGAACGAGAACCACGTTATGTGACATGATTTTCCCAAGCGTATACTCATTGTTGTCGGCCGGGGCCTTGCTGGACTTGATGTGATCCTCGGGCCAGATTTCTTGCAGAAGCTCATGGATAGCATCTGCTTCCAAGGGCAGTGCACAGAATATGGCAACCGTGAACTGGTTGAGGCCGACCAGGACTGAGAGCATGGTGTGGTGCTCATTGATTTTTTGAGTCGAATTCGTTTGCTCGGCATCGCCCTCAATCTCCCAGTCGTCACGATATGCATGGTATAGATCGCGTAGTGGTTTTACAATTTTATCATATATTATTGATAGCCGGGTGTCCAAGTTCGATTCAGGGATTACTGTGTCAAGGGGCGCGTCCTGAAACAAGTCAGGGTCAAGGCAGTTGTTCACAACTCTTTCATATATCTCCCCAACATTAAGTTTGAGTGCACACTGGTTTGCTGTTGTCCACGCCCATTCATAGTAGTCATTTATCGTGGTCGCGCTCCAGGGACAATCCAAACTTTCTGACCCAAACAGCTGCTGTGTTGCTATCTGAAGGAGTATGATTGCCAGTGCAAGGACATTCGGATACATATGCAGGAGGTCGTCTGCGGTACAGAAATCGCGTATCTGATCTGCGTGTTTACTGAGCTCAGTGACGAAATAAGGATGGGGGCGGATATGACTGCTTTCGATAGTCAATTCCTTGATTAGGTGGATGTTTTCCAGGGTCCAGGGCGTTGCCATCCACGACGAACTGTAATATTGCCACACGGACCTCGCGATGGTATAGGCCAATGTGACTTTCACCCTCTTTGAAAGGCGTACTGGTCCCTCCAGCCAGTCCACCATTGGCACGCTCTTAGTTGGAAAGGTCTTCCGTGATGTGTGTTCTCTGGCAATTTCATCTACCTTCATCGAATTGTTCCAAACCTGTAAGTAAATGCGACTGTCCGCTTGCACATCAATCATCCTGCAGAATTCGCCCAGCTTGATGTTTCGCAGGTAGCCCAGAGATGGCGGGTGATTAGGCAGTTTATGAGATGCGCCTGTATGCGGGTCTCTGAAAGCAACTCGTTTCTTGCTCACTGGCCTGATTTGCGGTGGGAAAAAGAACTCTACTATTAATTTCATTGTCGCCAACCAGAATGGTCCGGCCTTACCTTGCAACTGATACTGCAACCTCTTTCCACCACGCTTTCCCTTGCCGCCTTGAGCCTTGAGGGGTAGCATTGCCGTTACTATCCGAACTAGTGTTAAGCAAGATATTAAACAATATTTTGTCCTGTTCCGGGCCACATTTATCGGGGCTCAGGCGAAGTCGCACATGGTGAAGATGTTGAACAAGGCACGAGCACTTCGAGTGCAGCCGAAGCTGGGCGTACAGAGTATTGTTTACCAGAGCCGGATAGCCAGATTCGTCTTCACCAGGGTTTGCTTCGTTATCGTCTAGGATGCTGGTCAACCCTTCAGGTTGGTCCACGCAAGTGTAATCCTGGAGGAGCACTGGGAACTCGGGGTTCTTCAGGACAAAGTGCGAAAGAGCGACTTGGATTTCATGAATAAGAGTTTTCTCGGTGAACGTGTTTGAGTGCTTGCATTGCAGTATGCGCTGAAGGACATGAAGCGAGAGGCCCGTGCCGTCACCCTTCTTCGGCGTCGAGACCTACAGTACAAGTCGCACCAGCTATCAGCTATGAGATCGCCTTCGGAGACAGTTCAAATCGTATGTATACGCACGTACGCTGCAAGCTCTATTCACAATCTCTGCAATCTTCAACAATTTGGCGTCGATGATTGTCTGGCCAGAAAATGCGAGGTGCTGTGTGAAGATGAACAGCTCACCACCAAGCTGACCAAACCGGTTATCTCGTTTTGTGAGACCCAGAGTTGTCGCTTGGTCACTGATCCAGGGAAAAGCGTCCCAGCAGGATTCAATAATGTCCCCCATCCTTAGAAGGATGTTGCCACTCCTGAGGAAAGTGAGATGGTGCGCTTGGTGAGGGTTCAGCCTCGTCTGCTGAGGGGTTCTTAGAGGTGCATCCATGTTAGCTCGTTAGCGCGCTTACATAAAAAAGAAAACACCAACCAGGTCAAACAACTGTTACCAATTGTGGTGGAGAGGTACGCAACTTGATAATGTCCGAGTATACTTCGGCCACGACGGCGGAGACCATGGCCGGCGCCAGCACCAGCACCAGCACCAGTATATCCAATGCCACAATCGCTTGTCGCCAGACATTCAGCGCTGCCACCAGGACTCCTCGACTCATGGAAGACGAATGGGCCGAGAACCGAATGGCCGACTTCAATCTCTGAGCGGCCGGTGCTGGCGCCTCGACGACAGGTAAAGCCTCGCTCGATTATCGACTGCGGACCAATCCCCAGGCGCTGAGGATCGTTACCAACCTTCTCTTGATCCTCAAAGCGCTCATTGACGATTGTATTGCCGATTGTACCCGTATGGTCGATTTCCTTCTCGAGTGCTTTGCCCCTTGCTAATTCTGCCTATAGCTTCCTGTCGTGATGAGATTCTCCCACACAGCCAAAAGGATCGGATGAAGGAGGTTGAAGGGAACCTGAACCAGCTAGTTAGGCTTACCGTCGCAATCCGAAAGGCCGGAACCCAGTCTAGGCTTCAAAAAGCAGACAGTTCATTTAACCCTAGTCATCCTCAGATTCTTGCTCTGCGTCTCCATCTCATGGCTATTATTTTGGTGCATCCAGACGAAAATGGTGGCTCCCATTCAAGCATGACGACGCTCAAGGAAGCCCGGATGAATAAAACGGCCCTGGATCCTATTCAGTTACGCCTGATTGATGCTAACCTACGCAGGCGGGGCCGCTTTCTTTATGCGCAAAAGCACGCTCGAAAATTGGGCTTTGGCTTACATATGGGAGATTCTGCACCGCCACTCCATTCTTCTGGACAGGTGAATCAAGGACCGCGCTCCCATGCTGCTCTGACCATCAGGGCTCCCAAGATGACGGCCCGGGAACCTGGATATGACGAACTTGCGCAAAGTACAACAACCGCAACAGCAGTAGACGCCCCGTTAGAGCTCGTCCAGAAACAAGAAGCGAAAACTCCTACAACAGTTATATCCATCACTAGTTCTCAGATACGTTATCCCAGACCGCCTCCAATTTCAGATGCCCAAACGGTGTTCACTTGCCCCTGCTGCTGCCAGTCCATTCCGGTAACAATAAGCCGGGGCAATAAGTGGAAGTAAGTCATCTGAGCACAAGAAGGTGGCAAAGCTGATCTGTGGAAGGAAGCATTTAATGGCCGACATTCTACCCTATACGTGCGTCCTGTCCGACTGCCCTCGACCCGAGGCTTTCTATATGACGCGAGAAGCATGGACCAACCATATGGAGAAAGAGCACGACAGTACCTCCCAATGGGTTTGCCATTCATGTAAACAGAAAGACATTCATACCATATTCAGGGACCCGTCCGCTTTCAGGATGCACCTCGAAGACCAACATGGCAAGGGCATTAAGCCGCACAGGATACCAATGCTACTCACGGCGTGGCGGCGAAAGGTTCCCTTGGAACTAACCCATTGCCCCTTGTGTGATTTTGCAAGTGATGATCATGATCTGACCCTTGATCATTCTGCTGCGCATGTGCATTCCTTCTCGCTAAGATCGATTCCTTGGGGTGCTAGCGACATATTGGAGGACGGAGACAATGATGACGATGATGGAAACTACTTCAACAAGTACCCATACTTCAACATTGAAAGCTCCTGCTCTGACTCTTCATCAAATGCACCTGGATCTAGGACCAGTGATACGGACTCGCAAGGTCTCCCAGACTTAGACTTCGAGCAGTCGAATGACGTACCCCTTGACGGAAAGGTGCAGCTAACGGAGTCATCTGTCGAGCAAGTCGCAGGCGATGTAAGAGGTCCGGAAATTGCAAAGGGCTGGCTAGCAATGCTTAACACCAATACCACTGCCACCGAGCAAGACGCCAGTCAGCATGACACCCCAGAGGCTTCCCCCGAAATCACTCCGTCTTCCAGACCCCAGAATCTTCTTAGAGTGTCTCAAAAACCTGATATACCCACAGCTCAGACAGAACGCCACTTGTTGGGCTTCGATGGTCCCAACATGTTTTCACCGCCGCCAAAGCCCAGGAGCCAGAGCCATGGAGTTCACGAACTAGAGCTTCAAGGTGAAATGCATTCTAATAATGTGGAAGTGGAGGAAGAAGGCTTAGGACTTTCAATACTGAAATCCCAAACCCGCTTTCGGGGATGGAACATTAAAGATTTCCAGCCTCCTGGTACGCTATTAACACAAGGGCAGCACCATATCTCCCCCTCATTCGGGCCCTATCGATCGACGGTACTGAGGCCCTTCGGATTCAGCCAGTGGAGCACGCCAAATACCTAGGAATCTGGCTCGATAGGACCCTTTCGTTTGACACTCACAAGGCTAAGGCCCTTGCTAAGGCGAACGGCACTTTGGAAGCCCTCCGCAGCATCTCAGGCTCGACCTGGGGGATCTCCCTGCTGAGCATGCGCCGCATCTACCTGGCAGTGGTAGTCCCCCAGCTACTCTACGGGGCGGCTGCCTGGTATAGCCCTACGAGCCGGACGGTCAGCTACAAGAAGCTCCAGAAGACGGTCAATGAATTCCAGAGGATTCAAACCCGCGCAGCTGTTCTTATCAGTGGCGCGTTTCGTAACACAGCCTCGGCCGCACTGGGGGTAGAGCTTTATCTCCCCCCTATGCGAATACAGATGCAACAAACCATTCAGGAGGCGGTCGCTCGGATCCAAACCGGGCCGGCCATAGCCTGCCCCCGGGGGCTGCGCTGGAAAAGGTCGAAAGAGGCATTCAAGGCCTCCGGATACTCTCCAATGGAGGCGCTGAAGTGGAAGAAAACAGGCCCGCTATATGCATACGGCGGCAGGCAGGAGGAGTGGGAGACCAGACGGGCTCATGTGTTGGCCCCGTGGGAGTTGCCCATGAGGTGCATCATTGAGGGGGCAGAGGAGGCAGTTCAGGCCCACGATAGAGTCTGCCGCGAGGACCGGCAGATCTGGTATACAGATGGAAGCGGCTATCAGGGGATGGTCGGAGCCGCCGCGGTCTCTATTCGAGCAGAAAGGACCGCCAGGAAGCACCTAGGAACGGAACTGGACTCTACGGTCTACGTGGGGGAGTTGGAAGGGGCCCGAATGGCCCTGGATCGGGCGAAGCCTACCCCGATCACCGTCTTCTCAGATAGCCAGGCAGCTATTCAAGCCGTGCGCAACCCTGGCCGACCATCGGGCCAGTATGCACTGCGGGCTATCTACGGGTGGATTAGGGCCCTGCGGAGCGAGGGCCTGGAGATTGCTGAACTGCGTTGGATCCCCGCTCATATCGGGGTGGAAGGAAACGAAAAGGCGGACAAGGCAGCCAAAGAGACTGCGATAAGATGAGTTGAACTAAGCTCAGTGAGGTCGCGTGATCGCCCGATTATACGGCTCGCAGCTGCAGCTAAAAGAGATGTCCGCCAACGCTTGCGTACGGAATGGACAAAACAGTGGGAAAGGCAGAAAGTAGGCAGGCCGACGCGGCGGCTGCTGTCTAAACCAGACAAGAAGAATCTTCGGCTCTACGAGCATCTCAGTAAGCCGCACACCTCGATTATTATCCAGATGCGCACTATGAGGATAGGATTAAGGCACTTCCTCTACAAGATCAAACAGGTCGACTCCGACCGGTGCGCCTGTGACCTAGGGTCCCAGACCCCTAGGCACGTCCTTCTGGAGTGCTCGCTGTACACGGCCAGCCGGAGGATAATGATAGATCACCTCAATCAGATAGAGGGATTGCGTAGGCGTATACAGGATTATGACGCAGTTATAGCACACCCGCAGGCGATCCGCTACGTCGCCGAATTTATGCAACAGACAGGCCTCCTTCAACAATTCCGATTCGCTCGACTGGACGAGGAGGACGACGAGGAGGCTCCAGAACCTACCAACCTGCTAGAAGGACTCGAACTAGGCGAGGAAGACGATGGTTACATGGAACTTTAGGGAGCGGCCTGGGTCAGGACGCTACCAGTGACGCATACCACTCACGAACTACCTATATAGAACGAGGCGGAAGGAGAGACAGCGTCAGGAGATGTAGTGGGCTGCAGCAGACGAGCGGCAGCCGGTTTAGTTGCGATGCTTTATGATTTATCTACTGCGTTTGTGGGTTTATATGGCGTAAGGGCTCGAGATTTTGCTTCATTCGGCGAAGCGCCTGCATAGCCTGTCGTTTCAATAGATAGGCTCCACCAGTTTAATAGAATATTGATTGATTGATTGATTGATTGACAGCACCATATCTCCTCCAAGCCTTTAGAAGAGAAGCATGCCAGCTGCTCCCATCGTTGCTTAGGGCCGCAACGTTGAGACTGACCTCTCAATCACCACTGACGACCTGGTAGATCAGCATGCCCCTAGCCAGGAGCTATTCTTTGTGACAAGCAAAGATCAACGATATCACCTAGATCCCCAGTATACTGATCTTTTGCTATGTCGAAAGTCTTTCGGGTGCCATTCTACGATTGGACCAGAACCATCCTTACTGGAATGAAGCTAGCTACAGCCTGCATGGTCACGGTGAATGCTTTTATTCACCTCTGTTGTCGATCCACTCAAATGAGGGCCATGAACGACAACGCGGCTTAACTCTTCGGAAGCAGCGATGCACTGCAACGGGAGTGTCTATTTCCGCTGTTGGTAAAAGACGCTGTTTTTTCCTTCCTCCTCGACTATTACATGCTCGCTGCAATCCTACTCGCCCTGGATCACATATTCTATTCAGCGTATTGTGCTGGTTTGCAATCCTAAGAGAGTTCAAGGTTAGGCTTGTTCCATGGGATCCTGGGGCTTTCGGGGAATATTTGAAGAGTGCTGAGGCAATAACGAGAGATCATTGTAAGTGTAGATAATGTCTTCTGTTTTTATGCTTGCTATCAGGGCACGGGTTGGTGAGATTATTTATATATGGCGAGCTGGGAGATTTATACTAAAAGCGGCGGAACTAACTTCAAGCAGTAGGTCCTTGCTTTACAATCACAATTAGAAAATCTATTTATTCACCTTCATTTGGTCATATGTCCCTGATTTTCAATCAGTAATATCATATATATTTATATCTATCTACCGGCTGAAGTATGCCAGTGGCACGACGTCGAGTAAATGATCGGGTATAAATCTCATCATCATTATTATTATACAATATATCTCCCATCTTAACAAATTAGACCAGTCTGTGTCACTAGCCCATGATCTGCAGCTGGTCATCAGGAGGCCAGCGAGTCTGCGCAAAGCTCAAGCATCGCTTGATACTCTGCAGGTACTTTCGGGTGATCTCATCGCTCAGAATATGGGCCTGCTGATCACTCTGGTGTAGTTTCTCTCGAGCCGAACGTTCGTGGATACCAACCATGGTTACACCGATGGGCCATGCACTGCGAGTTATTAGCCATGCTTCAAAAATTGAGAAGAGAAAAATTCCAGGATATGACATACGCTTTTCCGATACTCAGTCGTAGATAGGCATCATTTGCATCGACATACCGCCGCTGCTGAGCTTTATGGACGATTTCCACAATGTGTTCCAGCACGCCATCATCCAGATCGACCTTCTCGAACTTTCGAAACAGCGGTTTCAAATTGTCCTTGGACTGCACCATCGCATTGTAAGCCTGTCGTCCCTGTAGACTTTGCTTCACGGTCGCATCCCGCTTCGCCAGCGCCAGCTCCCACTCCTTCAACACCATATTGAAATACGACGCCAGCTGCCGAAACAGATACTTCCGCCCCTCGACATCCTTCGGCAGTGTCGTCGAGATCTTCATCCCCACCTCCGGCACCAACTCCAACGTCGTCGGGATCGGTCCATCCGACAACTTCTGCTGCGGCGCCAACGCCCGCTGCGTGACCCGCCGATACCGACGCAACCGACCCAGATGCGACTCGCCAAACAAACACACCGGCTCACCCAGTTCGCGCAACTTCCCGACCAGCTCCTCGTCAGGGATATCTTCTTCCTCCTTACCCAGGGCGCCGTCTTCTTTCTCGCCCGCAGCAGGTAACTCTGGCAGACCCAATCGCTTCCGACGTTGTCGCTCCTGCTCCGCCTCTTCTTCTTCGCGCCGTTTACGGGACTCCTCGGCTAGGCGTCGCTTTTTTTCTTCGCGCTCGTGCCGCCGCTCGGCTTCTTCTTCTTCGTGCTTTCGTTTCTGGGTTTGCCGCTCTTCGCGTTCGCGTTGGAGTCGCTCTTGTTCTTCTTTGTAGGCGGTTACGCGCGCGGCTTCGATGTCTGCGCGGCGCATGTATTTCTTTTCTGGGGCGGGTGCGGTGGTGGGCGAGGAGGAGTCGGTTTTCTTTTCGGATGGCGTGGGTTTGGCCTTGGAGATTTCCTTGGCCATTAAGGCGGCGAAATCCATGGTGGGTGGTGGGTTTTGTCACGCGTTAATATCGAGGTAGACTGAAATGGGATAAGAGAAAAAATGAGATTAATGTGAGGGAACTGAAGACCAGTTAGGTTGGTCGGAGTGGAAGGTTATCTGTCAGTGCGGAGGGAGAGAAAGAGAAGGAAGTGAAAGGCGGAAGCGGAGGAGAAGATCTTCTCTTCTGCGGCCGGCGGAGCTCAGCTCTTCCTCTCTTCCCCGTGACAAAACGACAAGCTTCACCTCCACCTCCATTCTTCCTGCACTCTCTCCATTGCGCTTCTCCATCCCTCCAACCACACTCAATTCTCTGCCCTCGACAATCCTCTACCTCAATTCTCAACATCAACACTACCATCAAACACAGCCACCCAACCAACCCTTAGGTAAAACACCAAATTCAAAAAAACGAAACAAAAATTCTCCAAAATGGCCGCTCGCGATGCGCCCAAACCCCCCAAAATCGACCGCCAATCCACCACCCCCTTCCACCTAAAGCTCTTCTACCGCGTCAACAACTTCCACCCGCTCTCCGACTTCGCCCCTCCCAGCCCCTCGCACAACTACAGCGGTCCTCTCAGCGGGCCGAACTCGATCCGCTCGCGCTCCCCGCCGCCCCAGCAACAAGCCACGAGCAACCTCCCAGCCCACCTACAGATCTACACTTGGCAGTCGTGCACCCTGCGCGAGCTCTCGCAGCTCCTCACTTCCGCGTTACCGTCGCTGCTACCGGACCCGGCCGTTGGCACAAGACTCTGTTTCCGGCTCATTTACCCGGACACGAAGGCGGCGGCGACGATGGGGTCTGATGCGCGCGGGCGCTATCTAAGCAAGGATATGGGGAGTGTGGTCGTGGGGCCGAAGGAGAGTCCGTATCGCGACGAGACGCAGCGACGACTTGAGGAGGAAGGAAAGGAAGAGGAGGGGGAGGATGAGGGGTCGAAGAAGAAGGGTGGTCGGGCGCTGCCGCTGCGTCTGCAGGGCCATGATGCCGATAAGACGTTGCAGGAGATGCGGTTCGTGATCGGCGACTATGTGGATTGTGCGGTGTTGCCGCCGCTGGAGGACGGGTCGGTTGCGCCGCCGTTGACGGTCGGGCGCGGCGCGATGAGCTCGACAGTGGGAGGTGGCATGAGGGCGTTCCGCGAACCTGGGTTTGGTCGGTCTGGTGGCGGGAGGGGAGGACGGGGTGGTCCTGGGGGTGATCGAGGGATGATGCCCATGGGGGATTGGAAACGGGGAGAGAGGTTACCGGAGGGAGGTGGTGCCGGAAGTCGGGGAGGGAGGAGAGGATGGGCGCCGTATTGATTGGATGGGTTGATTGATTGATTGATTGCTACAGGCTGGGTTGAGCTTTGTCTGTTTGTCTACTGTGTTATATCTTTCTTTCTGTCCTTCGCCTTTCGTCTGTGCCTGTGTTTTAAGGGATCTGACTAGTTGCATGGAGTTTTGATCCGGAATGGGATACCCGGTTCTTACACATATCAATGGACTTGACATACAGTTCTACCTTCCATCCATTGAAAAGTCCGTCCGAGGATATCAATTCATTTTGACGTAGTGATCAGAGAGAAGAACTACAGTGCCAGCGTCCAGAACCGAAACACGCTACTCGTCACTGCCAACACAGAGCGGACAGACAGACCCATACTCGCAAAGCCATAAAATGAACCAAGAATGAAGAACAAAAACCAACCCATGCGGTATATTCAATAATAGATACACATCCAGCACCGACAAATCGAAAGTTCGACGCAGTCAATCCGAGCCTGCAGCTCGACTGAGACACATCACACATCCATTCTCAACTTTTCCCTCAAACCCGATCGACTTAATACTCGAGAATGGAGTCTCCCTTCCTCTTTCCGCGGAACTCCCATTTTCCCTGTTCACAAGAAATCAATCAGTTAGCCCACCTGGCCCACAGGTCCGTAGTTGCCGCATCTCTCGCGGATTCAAAACATCCGGCTCGAACAGAACGTACCTCCGTCTTGTAGGTGATGTAGCCCAGAGTTCCGGGGATCAGGGCCATGTAGAGGAACGAGAACCAGGCATGGCGCGGCGTCCAGCGGAAGTACTTGTAGCGGTTTGCGTTGAGTTCTGGCGTGAGGGAAGACGTCAGTATCAGTGCCAATGTTATAGCGTCCCGTTCGTCGGATCCAATTCGTCCATATCTATAACCACATCCGCAGACTCATTCGAACATCCAAAAGCAGTCGACCTCAAATTCAAGGACCCCCCGCGGTCGGAAACGAAATAGAGCGAGATGTGGGAGGGGAAGGAGGGAAGTACCGTAGTATTTCTGAAGGGCCGGATCAAGGATCAAAGCTGCAGCGGGGGAACAATTAGCTCAAGGACATCATTTCAATTGACTCTCGACGGTCATAAAGCCACTCACACTTGCTAGGGCCGGCCATGGTTGCGGTGATGGGGACGTAACTTGATAGCTAATTGAGCATCGAAACGGCCCTTTGCGCTTGGGCGATGAAGTTCCCCGGCAGGTCACGTGAAGGTGATAGTGCTGAGTCAGTGGTCACTGGATTGGCGACGCTGTGATTGGCTGCAGTCGGGAGCATTCATCGATCTGATTGCAAAAGATTCCCCGACGGGCGAATTTCTTTGCCTTTTGACATCAATCTGCCCGTTGAGAGGGGATGGGAATACGAGCAACACGAGGTCAAAGGGTGATTGAGTCTGTCCCCTCCGAATGGACCAGGATATGAAGATCGGTCTACTTCCACTACCACACCTAGCCTGTCTTTCGCAAAAATGAGTTAGCGTTGCGAAGGCTGCTCGGTAGACCGACCCACCGGGTTCAATGACGCAGTGGGCTTTCACAGGCTCAGACATTCTTCTCCGAGGCTGTGATGCTTGATCTTCTTTCGGCTTTCTCAACATCGGCGCAAAGGACAATTAATCAGATCGGTTGAGCACAAAGGTCTAGAATATAAGCGCGACGATCGCCTGCTTTGACCCCTTGGTTTACTTGTTTCTATCACCGAGGTATATAAGTAACAGACTGTACCTACCTGGTTTAATAGCTGGTGGCAACATCCTGCAAATCACCCTCAATCACCCTATCTTCTATCCCAACAGACAAAACAAAACCCTCACCATGGCCGACGCAAACAACGGCGCAAAGATCACCCTCTACTGGTTCGTCTCCCTCCTTGCTCTGCTCCCCTCTAATCAATCAACTAACCAATCCCATCACAGGCTCGAGAAGTCGCGCTCCCAGCGCATCCTCTGGCTCCTCGAAGAACTCGGCGTCTCGTATGAACTCAAGACCTTCAAGCGCGGGTCCGACATGCTCGCTCCGCCAGAGCTCAAGAAGATCCACCCACTTGGCAAATCGCCCGTCATCACCATCGAGAGCGAGCACACCGACAAGCCGCTCGTGCTGGCCGAGTCCGGTGCTATCTCCGAGTATCTGTGCGACCACTTCGGTAGCCCCGACAAGCTAGTCCCGAAGCGCTACGCCGATGGCAAGGAAGGCCAGGTCGGTGGAGAGAGCGAGGAGTGGATGCGGTATCGGTATTTCATGCATTATGCGGAGGGCACGCTGATGCCGTTCTTGGTGTTCAAGTTGGTTATGGATAGTATGTTTTTCTCCCCTATTTCCTATTTTTGCGTGGAGGGGGTGGTCGAACTGCGTATACTCGCATCATATACATCTAAAGCTTGGGCAATGCCACATCAACTACGGAAATACTAACCGCCATCCATTACAGCCGTCAAACAGGCCCCCGGCATGCCCTTCTTCATCAAGCCTATTCCGCGCCTGGTCGCATCCAAGGTCGAAGAGATGTTCGTGCTCCCCAACGTCAACGCCAACTTCACGTTCCTGGAAGAGCGACTGAAGACCGCTCCGGACGGCGGACCCTTCCTGTGCGGAAAGCAGCTCACAGCTGCGGATATCATGATGAGTTTCCCGGTCATCGCGGCCGCCGGACGCGTGCCTTTGAAAGAACAGTACCCGAAGTTGCAGGAGTACGTGGATCGGTTGCAGCAGGAGGAGGGGTATAAGAAGGCGGTTGCGAAGGTGGTGGAGGTGGATGGGAAGTTTGATGCTTCGCTGTGAGGGTTGTACAAGGGCTGGTTGTTGATGTTTGTGATATGATGTGTTATGTTATGTTGTAATGTTTTTTTGTTGTTAAATTAGTAGTGCCTAATATTTAAAGACTATATTATTATTGATACTTATTCGTTTGCTAGCTTTTTAATTCCGTTTCTTCTGACTAGGGGTATATCTCATGCAAACATATACTTTCAGTGGCTCTGCTCTTATATCCACTGGTCTATTCTCACATACCAAACCACCCTAAAGACCAAAGAAAACCCCTTATCCCTAGCCTACAGGCTGAGGTTGACTCCCATACGGAATAATCCTCACCATATGTCTTCTCTCTCCATCAATGAAATCAGGAACCGCCGAATGCGCCGCAGTTCTCTATCAAAACCACCCAATTAGCATCCCCAACCCCAAACAAACAGACAACACAAGATGATTCATACCTGATCCCAAACCACCACAGTCCCCTTCTCCCACGAGACGCGACACGTAAAATCCAACGAACGAATATGCTCATGCAAGAACCCCAACAACATCTCCGACTCACTCGGCTTATACCCCACCACCTGGCGCGCAATCGTCGGGTTCACGAACAGCACAGGCTCCCGCGTTACCGGATGCGCGATGACGAGTGGATGTTCGGTCTTAACGGCTTCTTTCAGCGCGCGCTCTTGTCCGATCCGCGCGACTTCGCCGACGCTGGCGCTCGTGTGTAGTAGCTTGAGTCGGTGGAGACCTGATCGGAAAGTTGGCGAGAGAGCTTCATAGGCCCAGCGGAGGGAGGTGAAGGCTGTGTCGCCGCCTCCGGAGGCGGGAGGCTCGAGGACCCAGAAGAAAGTGGTGCCGGGCGTGTTGGGGGTGAATGTTTGGTCGATGTGCCAGAGGTCGTAGCTTGTTCGGGGACCGAGGAGGTCGCGAAGGGTTCCTCTGTTTGGTTTACATGTGTGGGTTTGGGAGGTTGATGTAGATTAGGGTGAGGGGACGTACACTTTCTCGTCGGCGTATACTACTTGGAATTCTGGACCTGTGCCTTGGGGATAGCCCATTGTTGGATGCTGGTGTTATGGTGGGTGTGAGTATGAACATATACTCTGAAGCATATTGGCTATGCGCACCTTATGGAGCGGACCGAAGTGCGTCGCGAGCTCTTTCTGTCTTTGAGGTCCAATGTCGGCAAAGTCTTGATCTCGCTGAAGCTGTTAATACAGAGAATCTCCTTGTTCAATGCGCGCAGTACTCACAAATACAAGCACGCCTCGCTGGGCAGCCAACAATGCCACCTGATCTAGACCATCCGGCGACAACTGACTCAATTGGAGATCGCGAATCTCAGTACCTATCCGAGGCGTGATATTCTTCAACTTCGTCTTCGCAGTCTTAATCTCAGGTAGTTCAGGATCTGCGCGCAACCCCGGCTCATCTACTTCGAACAGCGCGAGATCCAGCGTCGGCGTGAAGCCCTCGGGCCTCACAGGCAAATACGCAGGATAGAGTGGTTGCGTGGCCATGATGTACTAGTTATTAGCACGTCGTCCCCCAAAAGATCTCCAAAATAAGGATATCGACTTCGCGATCAACCAGATCATCCAGATCATCCCCACATGGCATGCGGGCGACTTTATAAACGTTCCTTTCTACTGACGCTGCGGGCGGGCGGGCCACCGTCATCGGCTCATCGCAGCCAAGAAAGGCGTCAGCGTCTGCCAGTGACGAAGTGCATCTCGACCCTCCTGCGCTGCACTTCCCGCCGAAAAAGTAATTTTGATCGGGCGGATTCCGATGATCGCACAACATGTTGCAGTGTTACCCATGTTAGCGTAGGATTGGACTCGTTGATGCTTCACAGGGACGGGTCGAGAATGGTAGGAAAGATCAACCACCACGGAGCACGTCATAGAGACGACAGATTTCCAACCATCATGCTTTTATTCGACCGTATATATTTCAGGATCTGATAGCCTTCATGGCTTGATCGGTGGACTATTGTTGTCTTTTTCTCGTTCTGCATGATCTGAATGAAGATGAACCCGGATTCAGATCGATATACGCGGCCAGCGTCCGCCGCGAAATATAATGTCTTTTCGAGGTACTTCCAAGATCCGCACCGCGTGCTGGTGCTCAAGTTGGATTGTTTGTTGCTTGTATGGATGTTTGTGGCCGGTCTGACCAAAGTAAGAGATCCTGCTCTTCTTGTGCAAGTGTAAATACTGACCATCCAGGATATGGATCAATCAGCGACAACGCAAGCATACGTCTCTGGAATGCAAGAATCGCTCAGTCTATACGGCAACGAGCTGGTCGAATTCACCACATACTTTTCAATCGGATATGCGTTGGCCATTGTTCCGTCGCAAATGATCCAGACGTTGATTCGGCCGTCGCTCGTTTTGCCGGTGTGCGAGATCATCTGGGGATGTCTGACTCTTTCGTAGGTTTGCCCGGATGTCTGTGTGTGATATATGATTTAAGATGACTGACAGAATATTAGAACATATGCAGCCAAGAATGCACACGCAGTATATGCCATTCGGTTCTTCCTGGGCATTTTCGAATCGGTAGGGTAGCATTGGTATAGATATCACGACCGTGCTGACTTTTTAGACCTCTTGGCCTGGAATTGTTAGTCTCATATTCAACTGGTGTGAGTATTATCATCCTGTGCACCAGACTTCATACTGATTATCCCAGATACGCCGCCCGAGCTAGGAATGAGACTTGCTATCTTCGGAGTCAGTGGTCAGGCCGGCAGTATGTTCCTGGGTATTCTGCAAGCTGCTCTTTATAAGAACTTGAATGGTGTCGCGGGACTGCAGGTAAGACTAGAAGAACCACAGATGCGGGGATAAATTAATCGATTTAGGGATGGCAATGGCTGTTCATAGTCAGGTGAGCTCCCCATCGTCTCGTTGCCCAAACTGTTCTAATCACAAATATGCAGCGGTTGTATCACCATATTCTGGGGCCTTCTCGGTCTCCTCATCATTCCCGATTCACCTTCGATCACACGAGCCATATGGCTGACCCACGCGGAGCGTCGTCTCTCAATCAAGCGCATGGAGGATTATAAGACCGAAACATCCAAGCTGATCGATTATCGGCGGCTGTTCAGAAAAGCGAAGCAGATCGCGCTTAGTCCTGTGGCTTGGTTGTACATTGCCGCCTATTTGCAATATGCCTGGAGTCAGAGGTCAAATTCTTACTTCCTCTTGTATCTGAAAGTAAATGACACTGCGCACTTTTGTGGAATTTGGCTGACGACCGTAGGGAATCACTGGTGCTGATGGCCAGCCGCTTTATAGCACTTACACTGTCAATCTGATCCCACTCGGGGGTTATGGTATCTCCATTGTCAGCACGGTGGCTCTAAATGCGCTCAGTGACTGGAAGAACTGGCGTGTTCAGGTTTCAATCGGACCTGCGGTATGTCTTTTGCTCTGTTAAGTCTGACAGCAGCTAACTCAGCTGGATAGATTCTCCAAATCATTGCATGTGCTGTTCTTTCGGCGTGGCCCAGCTCGACACCTACCATCATGACGTTTTACTTCTTGACATTTGCAACTGCAGCCTGGGGGTATGTCATCTTTCTTCCTTTTCATGATGATACATAGCTAACCTAGAACTAGATATGCTCTTCTCGCCTGGATTGGGGAGATTCTTAGGAAGGAGCCCGAGGCGCGCTCTCTGCTTGTCGGTGCATCTGTCACCTTAGTTTGTATGCTACCTGATCCGACTTACTCCTCATTCGAAACAAAAATGTCATGCATTCAGCTAACTTCGCCAGATATTGGACACGCCACAATTCCCCTCCGCGCGTGGCGAACCTCCGACAGCCCCCGTTACCCTATTGGGTTTCCCTTAGCGACAGCATTCGCCGCAGGCAGCATCATGTCAATCCTCGGTATTTACTTCTATGTAAAGAAGTACGTATCCATCTTCCGTCCAAGCCCCCTACCCAGCCCTAACAATACCTCCCAGAAACCCCGACCTACTAGAATACGGACTCGACAAGTCTACGCGATCCGAATCCTCGTCCTCCAGCCTCCATGAAACCGAACGTCGGGAGAGTGTTGGGAAACCCAACCCATCAAGTAACATCTCCGAGTTGTGATTGGTCACTTGCTTTTTTTAGGCAAGGCAAGTCGTTTGTTTAGCTTGGATAGTGCGAAAATGAACGAGCTGATCCTGCAGGATAGGATCCGCCATCCGTCTTTATTTCGCCCCTCCTACTTTATCAAGCTAGTCTTTTGTAAATTTGTTAATGGGGCTCTATAAAGACATGGATATTTAGACTGTGTCCTGCCTTTTTGGCTTCAGTGATCGTTACTTAGTTCCTTGGTGTTTTGGGGAATGGGTAGCGTATCGACAGGATCTGCGTTTGCATTTTTCTGGGCCTCTTCGGTGGAAGCCTACAGATCCTGAGCCCGTAGTATAAAACCAGTCAGCTACCACTGTCTACTTGTTTACCTTTGATCCCAGTACGAGAATAACTCAATCCTAACCTATCTGTCTTTCAACTCTTTACCACCTTGAAACCAACCCAAAAAACGAAATGCCATCCACCATCCTCCCCTCAACCGAACATGGCTTCCTTCCATACTACCTCCTCCTGGTAACTCCCCGTCCTCCCTCCCATCAATTCTCCAACGACCAACGACCAACGACCAAACACAAACCCTTCTGCCCCCCAAGCCCAAACTAACCCCAAACCAACACCCAGGTCTCCCTAACCGCCCTAACCCACACCCTCGTAACCTACATCAACCCCACCGCATCCCTAAAACAATTCTCCGGCCCCCTCGCACCGCCCAAAACCCGCCTCCTCGCACACGTCTACGGCATCAAGAACGTCTACAGCTGTTTGATTCGGCTGTATGCGGCGTATCAGATCACGAATGGAGCGCTGTATGATCTTGCGTTGGTGACTTTTTTGGGCGTGTTGGTGCTTTTTGGGAGTGAGTTGTTGGTGTGGAGGACGGTTCGGATCCAGGAGGGCGTTTTTCCGTTTATTACTGCCGGGGTCGGGGTGGTTTGGATGGTTAGTGGGAGGGGGGACTATCTTGCTTAGTTTTGGGGGATTTTGATGGAGGGAGAGGTTAGATGGGCTGGGTGAGAGTAGATACTGTTTCATATTGGGAGTGTTTTTTGAGTGGCTACGGCTGAGTCTTGAATGAGGGATTTCAATTTCAATTGCTACTGTTCATTGAATTCAAGTCTTCCTGTTGACGCTGCTGCCTTGACTGAATGGTTGTAGATGCTTTAATAATGGTAAATGGATAGGTAGATGAATGATATCCGACGGATATAACCTACAGTTATCAACTTTGAGAAGGACGGACATGCTCTATAGTACAGTACATATATTGAATCAATCAGAGAACCCGTCCCACTCATCCTCATCCTCATCTTCATCTTCATCCTGGCCCTCCTCTCCCTCTTCAGCACTCCCATCCTTCACAAACCCAGCCACAAAAAATCCACCTAATCCTTCATCATCCCCAGGCCAACACCTTAAACAACCCTCCAAATCTTCATCCGTCAAATCCACCTTCTCCTGAGCAGCCACCGCCTCTTCCTCCCCATCCTCCCTATCACCACCAAATACAGAACGATGAACCAAATCGCTTTTCTGTTCCCGAACACCCCGATACTTCCACCGCTTCAAACCCTCCGGCTGCTCGTCCCGTCGAAGAACCCTCCATCCACGACGCTTCGCAACCTCCGAAGAGAGGACGCGCGACACGACGGCCTCGTTTTCCAAGAGGTGGATGGAACACGTACTATACGTGACTCGGGTAGCGGACGGGAAGGCAAGCGCGTGTTCGACGATGCGAGTCTGGAGGTTTGAAAGTTTGACGAGTCGGTCGATGGACATGTGGGTGTTTGAGAGCTCGTTTTCGTCGGTTGCGGAGACGGAGGTTGATGTGTTCGGTTCTTGTTGTTGGCCTTTCGAGTTTTTCTTCCCCGGAGGAGCAGGCTGAGACTCCGTGTCGTCGTTTCGACGTTTACGTTTCTTGCCTTGCCCCGTGGCGGGTCCGTTCGTGGTTGTAGCAGGGAGAGCCAGTGTAGGGACGTCGTCGCGGCCGATAATGCCGCTACCAGAGCAGGACGGATCCAGGAGCAGTCCGGAGACGTTCTCAAAGCGAGGATCCATCGGGTCGAGGGCGAGGAAGTCCTGACCCGGGAGGACGGAAACGAAGGGGTCGGCGCCGGCGGCAGCGACCATTTTCTGGAGCGTCTTTGCGCGGACCTTCGACGCGTCCATGGAGAAGATGTGCGAGCGCGGGATGCTTCTGCCGCCTTTCTGGGTCGATTTCGCGGTTTTGGATAGTAGGGACGCCATATGCGTCGTTTTGTTCCCTGGGGCTGCGCATCCGTCCATCAGATCGCCTTGCCAGGCTTGCTTGTTCTCCTCCTGGTCGCCAAGAAGAAGATACGCAGGGAAGCAGGACGCCTTGTCCTGTAGGATGATCTCGCCGTTGCGATACGCCGCGGAAGTCGAGAAGTCGGCGCCGGGGGCGACGGCCACGAGATCCGGGATGTGCGGGTCGATGCGCAGACGGGGAGCGGCATCTTTACTGACGACCAGTTCAGGGAGCGTATCGACCTTGTCGTACGAGGCGAAAGTAGACTGCAGTTGGGCGTCGAGGTCGGTCCGCACGTTATTGATACGGACCCAGCGCGGGTAAATCGCGGAGACGGCGCCGTTGGCGGCGTCCTTTTCGCGGCGGACGGCGTCTTTCAGGTCGGCGACGGAGGCGCATCCGCGACGTACTCGCGCCTTGGTGAATTCGCCCCTTAGTCGCGTCTTGTGGCGCTCGATGGCCTGACGGAGAGGGTGGGAGGCTGGGGCTGCGATGCCGTTCTTTGCGAGCAGATGATCATGGACAAGGAGGAGTGCGAGATGCGGAGTAAGCTGGATGATTGTACTTTGTCAGTCAGCAGGTTGATTATCATGCCGAGGACAGAGGGGCCGTGGTTCGGTAAGGATGGTGTCAGTCAGCACTAGTTCAACCATACACACCTTTGGTTCGAGCTTGATGATCCCCGCCGCCTCGATAACTTCCTTCAGCAGGATGTCCCATTTCGACGCCTCGATGATCAAAGCGTACAGCTGCGCCGGCGAGGCCTTGAGGGACCGAGAATTGTAGATGCGGGATTTGAACGAGCCGCCGGTCGATGCGGGAGCCGTCAAGACCGAGACGGCGTCGTAGTAGAGCGACATGGCTGGAGCATGTGCGAGTAGAGCTGAAGACAAGAATTGGCGATGCTTGACATTTTCCGCCGGCGGAAAAAATTATGTTTGCCTTGTTTGTCTTCGTTATCGGTGTTATCGATAAGAGGCGATAAGACAGATAACCCTCTCATACACCTCCCTCAAGTCGGGAGTGTTCCAGGCCAGCCCAGAACTGACATGTGCGGATCTCCAAGATTCACATGAATATGCCCCAGCGGGAGGTGATTAGGGTACACTTTCCGGAGTACATTGCACACTACATATCTCCGCATTGCCCGCGTCTACACTTCATCTGCTGCACAACACGAGAAGCACCTCCCATGTCATATGCAGAACAACCAGCCCTGAACCCAGAGTTTAAGCGCCGTTGCCTGGGAATAAAAGATGGTCGACTACCCAGTATCCCACGTGCTCAGCCTGACATGTTCTCGGAACCCTGCCTGTCTTGATCTTCGCGAACAACACATCCTTGTTCCGAAGTCTGTCCAGACGGTGTAGGTGGAGTTAGTTAGACCTTGAATGAACAGACCACATGATGGAATCCAACGCAGCGCGACACAACACAGCCCCTCCATGGCTGCCCCTCGTCGGCATGCCGCGACGGAGGACTACCTGCTTATCCACGCTGTGTAGTGGTATTTGCATGGTACCCCTCTTTCCCCCCGCACGCTCACCGACATGGACAAGGCTTCGTCACGGAATAAACCCGTCTGTAAGCGAGAACTACCCGACTAAGTCTACATACTATACTAACAATACTAACACTAGGTACTGTACGCCCCCCTATATACGCCGCTCCCTAAATCCCCCAGAGTAGAGTGATTGAAAGAAGCTCCTGGTGTACTAGGCAGGTATGTGTATATGTATATGTATAGCGACATACAAAGCCAACCCAAACCCCTAGGTAATCTAGACCCCTCGGAAACCTACCCATCGAGTCCTGGATAAGACACACCCGGGGAGGCTCGGACACCGTCACCGACACTGACACCTCCACAAGACGCCCGCGCGCACGCACCCCCAGCCCAATTTGCCCACCTAAGTTAGTTCATGGTATACTCCTTCCGACTAGAGGACCAGGATCAAGGCGACATCTCATATGTAAGTAAGTCGATAAATTTCCGGCGCGTCCGTACCGAGTCACATGGATGGATGGGCTTCATCCATGATGCCCATGCCGCCTCACGCGCTTTATGCGATCCCGATCCTGCCGTATTCTCCGAGCTAGGAGGTACCTCGAGGTACCTGGGTAGTAGGTAAGGTAGGTTGGTAAGGCAAGGCAGGGAGCATCCATGTTGCATGTTGCTGGAAAGGGGTGTATGTATGTGACGTACGAGCCGCAGGAAGCTAGCTACGGGCGATCAGATCAGGGTGGGTGGGTTAGGTGATAGGCTGGAGAGACTAGAAACGGTCAAATCAATAGTTGTGCAGGTAGTAATCGAAATTTACGAATGTCTACATGGAAAAGATGATAGCAAGAGCAAAAATTAAATTCACGTTCTGATAAACCAACACCTTCTATTCCCAGGTGAATCATCCTATTGCGCCATAGAAAAGCAAAAAAAAATTTAAATAAAAAAGGTTGAAAAAACACACGATCGCCGCTCGAAAGAAACAACAATTGACGGGGTATCCTAGGTATCAAGGAAAAGAAGAAAAATTAAAACAGCAAAAAGCCCCCGCGCGTCGTAGAGTTCGAATCGCGGCATTATGAAGGAATCTCAGTCCTCCGTTGTAAGTGTAAACCGTAAACCATAAGACTTGCAGCAAAGAGCAAGTAGACCGAAACTCCCAACAAATGACCGAAACTGGAGAATCGCCTAAATAGTACAGATCAAGGACAAGAAAGAGGCATGTTCTAGAGCATTATGTCGCAAAAGGCTTGCAATCCAAGCGAGGCCAGACGAAGCTGACAGCAAAAGATAGGAAAGACGTATGGTCGTAAAGTCATCATGATAAAGGCCCCTCAGGTCATTTAGAAGGTGCTCCAGTTCCAGCCGCGAGGAATGCTGGCCGCAATGTCACCGGTTTGGCTCAGCGCAGCAGCGAGAGCTTTCTTGGAGTCCTCATCCTGCAAAGGGTCAACGGGCTCAGCCGGGGTCTCTTCAACAGGAGTCTGAATGGGCTCGTTCTGGATATCGATCTGGCTCTGGATCTTGGTCAAGCGCTCCGAACGAGACTCCTCCCAGCGCTGGTAGGCAACGTGGCAGAGGTCGCAAGCACGCGACTGGACGCCCTCAGGATGGAAGCGAGCATCCTGGTCGAGAGGGACGTTGTGAGGGGTGTGAGAGGAGCAGAAGACGTGGCCACAGTGGCGGCAGTGATGACGGCGCAAGAAGAGGCCGAAAGAAGACCGGCAGGTAGGGGAGTCGCAGTTGGGAGACGCAGAGTCCGCCTGTGGGAGAGGACCGTTAGCATCATGTGCGGTGGAATGAAGCAACAGAGCGAGAGAAGGGGAAACGATCCAATGCCAGGCCACGCCGATGACGCGCTGCGAAGATCACGCAATAATTCGCGAGCGACCAGTGACACTCACGTCATTGGGTGATATAAATCCATCGGCATCCCCCGCATTGGAATCGATTCCCCTTATCTCACACCAACAGGAACGGGGGGGAATCAAACTTACTTTCCAGTGGTCGCGAGTCGGCATGCCGGTAACCTCGCCGAGGTGTTCCTTCTTCATCCACTCATCCTCAGCCATCTTGCTGATGCTTCCGCTACCATCGCTCTCGATAGTGGAACGACGGCTGATGGGCTGATGCACCTCAGTCTCGCTCAGGCTGTCCAGGGAACCGTGGACGCTGCGAGGGGGAGTTGGAGGAGACGGCTTCGAGGGACGCTCAGTCGGACGCAGCGCAGCCGGCACATAGAGGGGAGCTTTGGGCGGGCGCAGCTGGCGAGTGTGAAGGGGAAGATATTGCTGACGAGGCGAGGTAGGAGAGTTATTAGCGGTAGTGGTGGCCGAGTTGACGGGCGAAGGATGGCCGTAGATGGAGATTTGGTGGGCGGATGTGACGGGGGAGGTGGTGGTTGCGGTGACGACGTGAGTAGCCATGATGACGGATCTTGGAGGGGAGAGACAGAAGAAGAAGAGATGGTAGAGAGGTGGTCAAGGTTGAGAGAAGAAGAGAAGGATAAGAAGTTCCCAGGTGGTGGCGATAGTCCGAAAGCAGTGAATGATGTAGTAGTGAGTATGGAGTAGGTAGCACGTCGGGGTAGTAGATTTAATAATGGTAGCTGAGGCGAGGTGAATGGAAAGGCGGTAACCCGTTAAGCATCGCTGGAGCGGCAGTGGCAACGGGCAGGGGGGAGTGGAAAAGTGGTGACGACGAGATGATAAAGTAAGATAGATAGCAGATCGGATCTGGGTCGCTTGGAGGAGAATTCGCCCCGTTGTCCAGTGGCAGGTGGAAGGGGAGGAGTAAGGATGAATAGCGGGGAGAAGCGGGCTAAGTTAAGTAGGAAGGACTCGAATAGGATGGCGAAACGGCGGGATGGAATGGGATTTTGCCATGCGCCAGTGGAGTCGACGCCATAATAATAATAATCACTATTAAATATTAACATTAATATTAAATTCATTTGCAGAGGGAGCGCAACTAGGTTGAGGCTAGAAAGTCCCGAAGAAACAGTGCCAGTGGGGCCGTTGGAGAGCAGATCGGAGGTGCCGGATTGGCTCTGCGCTGGGAACGATGTTGCTCACTCTGCTGCATTCTCTCCGTCTTATTTTTTTTTTATCTCCATTCAATTTAATTTGAGTACTGTAGGTGTACTCCGTACCCTTCATCTATCTACGACCGGTCTCCGTCGTCGTGCCGACAATCCCGTCCCTCCCGTCTGTACATACTACCTATGTAGAATTACCTTACTCCGTAGTTTCCTCCCTACACGTTCTAACCCCCTTCTCCGAGTTTATCCCGGAAGGATGCGCGTGTCGTCTAGCACACGCAAAAAAAAAGGACGAAGGGAAGGAGAGAAAAGAAAAGAAAAGAAAAGAAAAAGTCTCGGATGAATTCCAGAAATGAACGCTTGACCAGATTGGGGGCGGCATTTTGCCGAGGCGGAAAGGGATGGGCGCTGACTGGTTGCCGGGGCCGGTCGCACTCCACCCAGGGATTTGGCCCTCGTTTCTTTGTCTCTGCCCGCCGCTCTTGGACTAGGCCGGTGCCCGCGGAGAAATGGATACATCATGGCTGGAGTAGAGGGAGAGAGAGACAGGAAAGAATGGCAGTCAATCATCGACTCAATCAGCCATGACAATAACTCCAGGTCAGACAACGATAGTCCTTCCAGACTATGACTCAAGAATGCCATAACAGTTAAATCGCCAAAAACAAGAGGGGTCGGCTAACGAGAAACGGCGACGCACGGATTCGAGCTTACCGTCGCACTTTACTCCTTCGTCCTCGCCTCCCGGATTATCATTGGCGATGCAACCATCTCCAGGATCCCCCTTTCTCCAAACTGTCAGTCATGATGACAACACAACCATCGCCCATCCCTGCCGTCCTTGACCGCTTTTTGTTTTCTACGTCCCGAGGTCTCATTCACACATCATATCGTATCCCTTGGGAATTCCTACGGACTATACACTCTTGCTTGATTGATCGATTGATTGATCGGTTCTTCCTTTTTTCCCGCTCCCCCGGCCCTCCGCGACGCGACATCCTGGCCAGGGATGTATGTACTACTCCGTATGTACTATGTAGTAATGATTACTCTGGCATCTCTATCCGGAGCATGATTCGTTTCCTCTTCAGGCGAACCTCCCCACCTCCTGACTATCTCTCCACCGTGCGGTGTGTGCACTGCGGATGAAGTCCCATCGGTCATCTCCAACACTCCACCGCGCTACTAGTTCGTACTCCGGACGGAGGAGATACTCTGCGACGACGCGACCTGAGAGTGGCAGAGGCAGCAGAGGTAGGGACGGACTGCGACCGACGCCTCTCGCGCTCACCCTGAGAATCGCCATTAGGGCCATTCTGATTGGCAACGGGGTTACAGTCGGGGAGGCCCACCGGGGGGATCCACGGGTCCCAAGTCCCAACTGAACTGACCGCGATGGCTGCTTACTCCGTCAGGAAGAGTTCACGAGATCCTCGGCATTTGGCTTCATCATTTCCATACATGCAGTCCTCGACGCAGTGCCTCTGCGTTTATTGAATAATAGTCAATAAATCTGTAGGGAATCTGGGTGTACGGCAGGATGTGCGCATGGTTCTTTTCTGACATGCATTGCTCAGGTCCCCGGCCATTTATTTGGGATGACGGAATGCCCAATGTATCGAGTTCCCTCCCTCCTTCTGTCGCCGACTTCTACATCGTCCATCCCTTGCAAGAAGAGACACGGACCAGGAGATCAACTGGGTTCGCCTCAGTCAGGCGGTGGAAACATTAACCAACTGAACCTACCCCAACTCGGTTAGATTCCCTTCTTGAACCGGCGGGTCTGCTGGAACTCGCCTCCGGATTGGCGGCCTCTTCATCTCTTTATCGCAGCACGGTGATTGGCCGATATGCATTGCTCACGTTCCCATTGGCCAGTGCCCCATCCCCCCTGCACGGACAGAGCCCGAGCATTTCTTTAATTCGGGCAAATGCCTAGCGATAGTTAACCTAGAGTTAGGTAACGGATTCCTCGCGATGTTGCCGCCTCAGACCCAGCTAGACTGGATGGAGCTAGCACTTCCGGCGTCGCACCTCGGCCGTTGCGAAGTGGAAGGCGCGTGCCTGAAATGGGTCGCCGGTGGATTGGGGATTATTTAGTAGTGATGGACGGTTGGAAATTGCCCTCCACTCCGTCTCCGCGCTCCGTTGTCTTGCATTCACCCTACGGAGTCACTGTCTCTCTAACGGAGTATTCAGTATACTCGTAGAGACTGACTAACGGCTACATCAACATTAATCTTAAACATTCAGCCGCGGAGCCCTATACGCCGAAGCGCTTCAATCCCATTGTTTGCCATTACTCAACCGAATGCCAATTGCCAACGTTAATTTAATTTCCCTTTGGCAGGCTGCTCCACAATCTACTAAAAAAAAAGCCACCAACCACCGACTTTCCAAACCTTCCTTACCGTGTCCTCAGCAACCTAACAGACAAATCAGCGCTCGCCATGTACTACTCATCATCATCTCCATCCGCGAAGCTTCCAGCGAAAAATAGTCTAATTGATCTCCTGGGCCCGCGGTTGGTCGTCGTGTAAGACATATCCGCGGTCCTTACCTAGTAGTCTACAGTAGCTAGTAGTATGTACTCCGTAGGACCTACCGACGGCGTACATGAAATCCTCGGCCACCACGCCGGGTCCAGACCAGCGCGGCAGGGCGAATCTTGATAAGCAATCATGTTCTCGGGGATGGACTATGGAGCAAGGTTACACTGATAGCGACCAGGATCTCAGGATCTGTTTCTGCGTCTTGTCTAGCGCCGCACCAATTTAAACTACGCACCAGGGGATTGAGTTAGTTTCAATTTCATTTACGTTTTCAGCTTTTATTTACAGTAGTATTTACATGAGTTATCTCAATTCCAACGACGATGAGAAGACGCTACTGTCGCTAAGTTAGCAGTACATGTCGCTTCTGTCCCATCTCGGCTGTTGTCCGTGGTGAATCAATTCGGGGTATCCGTAATCTTATTAACAAACGGAAAATCAAACCCCGATCGCATGCAATTCGTTCCAGCTACGGGGACTGCAGCCCGGCCCCTGCGTTTCTATGTACTTGCGTTTGGCCTACCAGTAGTAGCAGTTACTACGCCGTAGGTAGAAGCTAGTATTTACTCCGTGTTACGTTCTCGCTTCTGCGACGGTATCAGATTCAGATCCTAGCTGGGAGATCTCCTATGGATTTTCAATCCCAACTTCTCCCGGTCTCACGACACCCCCTAGAGTTCTGCAGATCCAATGGATTACAGCCACATTAATCATTCCACTGCTGAGCAACAGGGTGGGTCGGATCCGACGGCCGGGCGGACGGAAGAATCAGGACCGATCGAATGCATCCAGCCAGCAGAGCAGAGCAGAACGAGATAAAGATGAAAACTAAAATTAGGATTAGGATTTTGAGTTGGATTGTTCTGGGTTGAATTGACTTCGCCAGTTGGAGTGCAATGTAAACACTAACTACAAAGTGTGAGTCTAATCTACTCCCTCGGAGCGAATACGTGGTCGTACTGCGTAGTCTTGATATCATCACACATCTGGTCCTGCGTCTGATTGACGCCCGGGATACGAGCCGATGGGTGTACAGCATAGGTTGGGACCTGGCCGGACTGATGGCTCGGCAATAATAGTATGTACTATCGATCGGGGGTTTCACGGAATACGATGTATGTACTACTTCACTTGAGTTGAGAAGATACGGGATAGGCAGAGCGATTCCTTGATTTGGTGTTTGGATGGGAAAGTACTGTCGAGATATATTCCAGTTTCTAGCTAAATCGCTATAATTAATTCAAGCTATGATATACTACAAGGTGATAACGCATATCACATACAGACTGTATGCAGCTGATAGTCGATACTCGATAGTATCGAGTAACGGCCTGTCTATTATCGATAATCGATAACACTCGAAATTATCACGATAACATTTCCCATCTCTGGGCCTACGGGGTGTGTACAGTACACCCAAGACACTAGTTGTAGATGCTAGTCTAGAAGTTAGGCCGAAAAGCAAATCAAAAGAAAATCCCAAACCAACCAGTCACGAGACAAACAATAATCCCTATGCTCAACCATGGTTCACAACCCCTTTTTACTCCCATACTCCGTAGACGCCGACCCAAGTCACCCAACCCAACGGCGAGAGCATCGTAGATCCATCCCAAACGAGAAATCCCGCAGAAGAGGCCACGAAGCCTGCCCGAAAGGCAAATTATTGGGAACGGGAAGCGGAGGTTCACCTACAGACCACACTAGAGGAAAGGATTGGGGAATGAGAACCCGTACCGAGTTTCAAGCGACGCCTTAATCCGTAGTCCCTGCGGCAGGGATGTAGCATCGTTCTGGTAGGGTTTAGTTTTAGTCCCTTCTCATTAATTTGGGTGTTGTTCTCTGCCGTGTCTGTCGGTCAGCGTTCTCCATTGCCCATCTCCAAATCCCCCAGTGGCCAATGCAATCCCAACTTACCCAATCTCAGCCGACTTTCCCTAGCCGACGAGTCCCGGGTAAATAGACTATTTGACGGGGCCACCGTTTCAAACCATGGCTCACCACCTGCAGCCACCCACTTGATGGCTTGTCAGGTGGCGGTGGGACTGGTGGGAAATCTGAGTGGCTGGCGACAGTGGACAGGGTGGTTATTATTATCGTTTGGGGAGATTGTTTGTGGAGGGGTTGTTTTTGTTTGTTCTTTGGCATTTCTGCTCATCTGCTTGTCTGTTTCTGCGGCTCCACTGATGTTCGGGAGGAGACCACCTTACGGAGTACACACTACATTTAGAGGCTAGAGAGAGAGGGCAGCTTGACTTCCCGATCCTCAATAATTAATTGACAGTAAGTCGGCAGCGCCGGCAGCTCGGCTCGGTGACTGCTGATCGTTGTTTGTTTGGGGTGGTGCACACGATGCTTTACTCTGCTGGGTTTGCGGCCTGCCCCCGTGTCTTTGGCTCCCGAGATCAGACGAGGTGGCCTCGCGGTTTCTCCTCGGGGAATCGAATATTCGGGACATTTCATCTCCTTTTCGGTTTCTGCGCGGAGGGAAGTTTCTCTTCGGTTGCAGGTTGTCGGATGTGCTTCCGTCGGAGGGTTTTCTGAATGTCCACTACATACAGATAGGTCCATGGATATTTACTTGCACAGTATGCATGTGATAAGCCAAGCGCCTGCAATATTTACATAGGCTACAGCAGAGACAGATGATAGTAAATAGAAACGCATACTTCTTCACAGGACACATAACATCCAACGATCTATCTAATTCTGCAATTCCTCTAACCAACCTCCTTTCTTCAGCTCAGCCCTAAATCAAGGAACCTCAGTAATCCTGCACCCTAGAAGTGCATACACCCAGGCCATATCATATTCACAACATCCTATACCTTAGTTATTTTAAGCAACCAACCAGTAACAACAAACAACCGTAAGCCCCTGAGCACCTGCATAAACAAATACACCGCATGTATGTCGTATCCACAACCCGCAGCGTTGTCATGTCATGTCATACTTGTATCATTTCGTACTTCTGTTCGCAGATCCTCAAACAACCGTATCTGCAGGTGATATCTACCTGCCTACCCGGTATGGATCATTGATCATATTCAGCAAACTATCTGCGGCCTCGCTCCGATTTGTCGCCACATACATTACTGTGTCATGTTGATGTAACTAGCTTTACTTGGCTCTGCATGTGCATTTCAATGTGACAGGTAGCAAACAGTTACAGGTCGATTGCTGTAGGTAGCGACTGGTTGGTTGGTTGGTTCTTGCTGAGAGGGAAGTTGGTGGCTAGATGGGGGTTCTTGATGCAGCAGGGTCTGGGCCAGATCCAGGGTCATGTCATGCGTGGGATTTAACTATCGGTACTTTGTGAATGTGAGGTAGAGGAGAAGTGAGGAACGATGGGGCGGTTGGGCGCTTGCGTTGCTGGGATAGTGGCGAGTTTTTTCTTTTCTTTTTCTGGATGGGTGTTTTGGTGTTTCGGTGAGAAGTCATGATGGTGTTTTGGTGGCTGGTTGGACTGGAGATTGATGTTTAGTGGTATTTGTTGATGGTATATTTGTTTATATGTTTCTGTCCCTATTTAGTGGCTGTTATACATAGTAACAGCTCACCAACCAGTTTCTCGCCCAGATACTTCTCGCTGGGTATCTGGTTAGTAACTGATAATCTTCTTTTTCTTTCTAACTCCACCAAAAGTATACAAGGTCCGGGAAGGTGATCATCCGCAATATATTTAAATGTCATACCCAGGCTCAGTTTCTTGCTTTAATAAAACATCTCACTCTACGTGAACAGCTGTTATTTCCCACAGCAGTCCGACCAATGTCGAAATTATCGAATTACTCCATCAGCTCGTCGTTCACTGATATAACGATTGAGAGGTGTTACCCGACCCGACCCTCCCTTGACGGGAGGTTTCCCCCTGTACTAAATTCTCTAGGTAACTTACCCTTCAGGTGCATCTGCCAGTAATCACCCCGCGCCAGGGCTGCATCCTGTTCAATTCTCGGGCGAGAACTTTTTTAAATTCACCGTAGCCTTCCATTCGATTGTACATTAGATGCAGCTCATCACTCCGCATTTCCATTGCGCCATTCGAACAGCCGGAAGAAACCTATATTAGGCCCTTTCCGGCTTGCCCTATCATCATGTCGGTTGGGGTCCTGCGTTCTTGACATTTTCATGCAAAACATCTGTCAAAAACTTTCCGCAGTGGAAGACGTTTTCGAAACCTGAGATGAACATCGTGTCGAGACGTAGGAGGCCGAATCGCGTCTGCGAAAACGACACGGACTGGTCACGAAGGATCTCGGCCCAGCGACGCGTCAAAGGCATCATGTGCCTCGAGTGAAGGAGTCGAAATATGATAAAATTGGTTATTGTCGCGAAGCATATGTGGGACCCTGTTGGGTTTTAGCGGCATGAGGTTTTGAAAAAGAAACATATCAACGTACAGGAGAACCACAAGCTGTTTTGATCACGCGCTGTGAGGCCTTCACAATAAGACAGCACACGGTTGATCCAGGCCGTGGTGGCGAGTTTTAATCCGGTAGCACGACTGTCGTTCAGTCGATTGAACCGGGTCATAGATCCTATATCTTGTGACGTAGGGGTTCCTGGACTGGGCATGGAAAGTGGTCGGAACACAGCGCGGTACAGCAGTATTCCCAGAGTCAGGGAGGCAAGCCGAAGGTGAGCCCCCGAGGTCGAGTGGAAGGAGCTTTGTAGCGTGCCCGTTTGTCGGGGTTCATCAGTGCGAAGGTGTAGAGGAAGGCTGTCGTGCCACTGTTCCAGTCTCTGGATGAGAGGCTCCGCAGCCTGCAGAGATGCATTGAAGTCGGATCCAATGGTCTGAGTGGCTTTTAGTGTATAGAAAGTCCGATAAACGTTTTCGGCAATAACGGTTAGATTTGCGAGAAATTTGAAGTCATACCCATTGTGACAGAACACGCACGGTTCTTGGTCGGATCGCTCTCGTCGATTTGTCTCTTCACTGGGGCAGAATATGTTGTCAATGACGAAGTCAACGTTCGTCAAGGGAGCCACGGCCCATTGGTCTTCAGAAATCGTTGTTAATTAGAGATTGGCATGCGGCTTCATTGATATCGCCGAAGGTGATATGTGCGCCGACTCGGTACAGTGTTTTAACCGTTGATGCACCTACCCCCTGAGCTCCGCCTTGAAGAAGTTAGCGAATCTCCTGATTTGAATGAACGCAAATCCCCGGGAAAGCTGGACACTTACCTGTCAGAACAACGGAACTATCCTTTAGTGTCGGAATCGGACGTGAAAGAAGGCATAGTGTGTTGGAATGCTTTGGCTTCTGTTTTGCGGTAGTTACTTGGAACAGCATCGGGAAGAAAGCAAAAAGCCTAGATATATGTCTTTGTTGTATTTGAATACTGCAACACATATTATCAAATGACCAATCGGCCAACACGCCCACCTTGGTCGCATTTGTGGTCTTGGTATGGAAATAGAAGCGTGAGTTGGGATTGATGAGCGTGGAGAGCTATGCTTCCCCAGACGCCGAAAATGATCGGGCGACGGATGGTGAGCATTCATAGGGCAAGGGAAAAAACGAGTTGCCCGTCACAACTCTCGAAAGCTCACTTCGAGACTCCCACCCTTGCTCATGTAGGATTCGTATGCGATAAACCTTTAATCAGTCATGATTCATTCTGGATCCACTTGGGCAACTGGTCAAATCAAAGTGATAAGGTAAAAGTGGAATCTAAAATGTCAAACTATAACCTGCTATCTATACATTGATAATGTCTGTAAACGAGACTGATAGTGCATAATCCAATTCCTGATAGGATGTTCCGTTTATTTCTTGTAGAGATCATTGATAAAACGCCTTGCATGAACTATAACGCGATGGAGATACAAGGAGCAAATCTAATCGAACACCCCCCGTTGGGCTCGCAGAGCATCGTATTTCAATGCAGCCCCCATCAAAACCTCCGCCCCAAGAGTGCAATCCTCGGGGCTACAATACTCATTTGGAGTGTGGCTCATTCCATTTCGCGTGGGTGTGAAAATCATGGCTGATGGACATCGCTTGTTAGTATTGCAGCTATCATGTCCCGCGCCACTCAGCATTTGTCCCCATAACTTGGTGTGTTTTGAAGAGGCATCGCCACTGGCTGTTAACTCCTCAGAGGACTGCTCAACAGCAGCAACGCAGTCAGGGTGGAACACGACGGCGGCATTCTCCGTCAGTGTGGTCCACGAAACTTCCACCCCGAGCTCACTTTCCTCCTTTGCAATGCTATCAAACAACTGGCGGCACTTGTCAACTATGTGGGTTACCATCTCGTATTGAGGATGACGGACATCCTATGTGAATTTTACCGTGTGTGTCATAGTGTTGATACTACCGGGTGCGAAATCAAAGATTCCAGTAGTGATCAGCCCCGCGGCGTCCTTAGCAACCTTATTGGAAACAGCAACCATTTTGGCCGCAGCTAGCAGAGCATCTTTCCGCGAGAAATATGGTGTGGTAGCGGAGTGACTATCCCGACCTCGAACAACCAATTCGTACAAGTTGTATGCCTGGCCGCCAGTCACGACACCAATCTTTTGCTTCTCGTTTTCAAGGATAGGCCCCTGCTCAATGTGAAGCTCAAAGTGCGCAGCGATGGGCTGAGCCGTATAAGAGGCGAGGACCTGACCGAGGAATCCGATGCGTTCCAGCTCTTGCTTCATTGTTCTTACCTCCTTCGAGGTCACTTCGCGACAGTTCCATGCCTTTCCAAGCGGGATCGTACCGGCCCATACCCCAGATGAGACCGTGACAATCGGGAACCGCGCGACCTCCTCACTGCAGCAAAGAAGCAAAACTGTTATCAATCTGACCGTGACGGAAACAAGAATCGAACAACCCTATTTTGTCCAATTGACGAGCCCAATGGGTCCTTCCGTTTCAGATCCACCTTCATGAATAGTCCGCAAAGCCTCCAGTCCAGCAAGCACTCCGAGAATCCCGTCGTACCGACCCCCTGTTGGCTGAGTGTCTAGATGAGAGCCCATCATGACCGGGGGTGCCGTTTTATTCTTGCCCGGACGAACAGAAAACATGTTTCCCATCTCGTCCACGGTAATGGAGAAGCCCACGGCCTTGACTTGCTCGGCCAGCCATTCCCGGACTTTCTTGTCGTCATCGTTCAGAACCAGCCGTGCCATTCCGGTCTCAGTGTGATGTCTATCGTGAACTAGTGCAGGATTCATCATCATTCCTCATTTAATGCGGCCTTACGTTCCGTACGGGTGGGCCTTGCCAAAGTCGCAAGTATCGTGGATCGAATTCATCAAACGCGTCCCGTTCACGCGTGTAGGCGCCATTTGGTTAGGTTTGTCTCCCGTGGCAGCAAGACTATAGTGATTACCGCTTTGAGTGACTTGCGTGGTCATCTTGGAGGCTGAATGGAAACGCTTTCTGGGTAACTTTGTCACAGGGTGTGATAATCTCGTTAGGCTCTTCATGCTTGTCGGGGAGTGCGTTTAGGTGATAAAGATTCTCGCCCTGATAAATCCATATAGAGCTTACGGGTCTAGCTCCGAGGAGGGTTTCCTAGGTAGTATTGCCTAAGTATGGGGTGCCCGAAGTGTGTATTTGCGATCGGGCATCGGGGAAATAATTAAACGTTCTCCGCATCGGCATTAGGTAGCGGCCAATTTCGGCCTCTCGCCGAGCACGTCAATGGATTATTACATACTGCGGAGAGTTGGTGGTGGATTTGAGTAGTTCTAGATTTTTTGGCGATGCGGTGCGTCATCGTACGCAGTGATATGTCTACCTTTACTTTCCGCTGCAATGTTGGGGGTTTATTCCAGAACAATCGAATTCCAAGTCTCAGGACCGATTGGCACTCACTAGTCCAGTTTCAAGACAAAGCACAAATGCACTCACAAGAATACTCAGCCCATGATGAATAGTGTAAATATCGTATGCTGGTCCCTATGGAAGGTAAGCTAAAGATACCTGGATCGTTCAATAATGCATATATTTCACTTTTCTCAACTTAGGTCTTAGGCAATAATCTCCAAAAACACACGAAAAGTCCAGTCATCAATCAATATGAGCATCACTACTCTTAATGCTAGGAAAAATATCTCAAACCCCCCTCTAGACCTGGCCAGCCTTGGCCTTCTCCACGGAAAGGCAAGCAGCCGCAACCTGCTCGTAAGTACAGAACTGAACATCATCGCCAAACCTCTGCAACCAGTTAATAAATCGATCGATCATTCCAGTATTGTGCGCCAGGCCACTGGTATCAGGATGCACAAGGATTGGGAAAACGAAATCAGCAGCCTCGTTACCCTCATGGTGCTCCAATAGCCACAGGAACTTATCCTGCCACATCTGCTCTACAACACGGGTCGAAACGAATCCCATGCTGTTTGGTAGATGCGGCAGGTACTGAAGGGGCATCATATCTTCATTGTACCACCCACAAGGAATTTCCACCATGGGATGTTGGCCCTACGTGTTCGAGCACTCAACTGTAGACCAGGTATCGTCACTGAAACAAAGATTGTCGTCTCCACCATATGGTCTCGGCGTTATTGTCTTCTCGATCGATGATTTCTACCTTACGCACGACGACCATACGGGGCTTCGACGGTCAAATCCCAAGAACGAACATGGCAGGACGCAGTGCGTCAGAAATCCAGTGGGGAATATAGTGGAGTACTCGGAGAATGCAGCTTTGAGCATGTGGAATTTGCCAACAATGCCCTGAAAGCGTATAATCAGATCACTGCGTAAGCAATCCTTCCAGTCTATGCGAAAGGAAAGCTTGACTGACTTATATTGGGAGTAGCTACCTCGACGCGTTTGTTCAACTGTATGTTCTGCTGACTCCGCCGCCCAGATTTGGTTTGGTCCAATGTTGAACTGCCTGCAGAGATGTAGAAAATACACGCTTTGTGTATGATTGGAGGCAGGAACAAGAAGAAAAGCTCTGGTGCTCTCATGGCCGTGGACTGACTCCAGGACAAGTCAACCAGTTTGTGGACATGTGTAAGAAACAAAGCCCTGCGAAATGGTGTACCCACTGACTGATTGGCAGACTATCCTTCATATGAGCTGTATACTACTGAGCTCCGAGACGGAGTTTTTAGGAATCGAGATGGCAGACAGTTGACTTTGACATTAGGTCGGAAGAGAAAGAAGATTAGCTCTAGAAGAGTCTAGGGGTACAGCTCGTCGGGGGTCGAATTAGAAGAGATAATAAGATCAGGATAAAATATAACGTAATAAATTGAGCAAACGATCCGAAACAAGACCGACTCTAGGATCGAAATAGTTGATTAACTGTCATTTAATAATAAGTTTATCATTGAGAATATCGTAGAAGTCGCCTTGTGCTTTAAATCTCCAAAGTTAAAGTATGTCCAGTAACCCCAGATAATGCTCGATAATGAGACCTGTATCTTGTAGCCATAACCCTCTACGATTCCCTATTCAATCTCAACTCGTAAATTGATCATATTGATTTGCATATCAAACTAGAGACCATAGCATACCCCGTAGACCTCAGAACCATTCATCCCATCCTACAACCGTACCGGCTCCTCATCCCTGGATACCAACAAATGACCCTCCCTCACCAACGAATTCCGACACGTCCTCTTCTCCTCGAAATCCAACAAATTCGCCAGCGTCACGCCCGCAATCTCCCCCAGAGCCTCCTCCGTAAAGAAGGCCTGATGCCCACACACCAACACATTCGGGAACGTCATCAACCGCATCAACGTATCATCATGGATGATCTCCCCGGAGTGATCGTTATAAAACAGGCCCCCTTCCTCCTCATACACATCCAACGCCAGCCCACCCAACTGACCTCTCTTCAGCGCCCCAATCGCCGCTTTCGTATCAATCAGCCCTCCACGCGACGTATTCACCAATAACGCGCCCTTCTTCATCTTCGCCAAATTCTCTTCCCCAAGCACATGTCGCGTACTCTCCGTCAACGGACAATGTAAGCTGACGATATCGCTCTCACGCAGCAACTCCTCCAGCTCCACGAACGTCCCATATTGTTTGAACTCCTCCCCCCCGAACGGATCATACGCCAACAGTCGACATCCGAACCCATTGAAAATCCGCGCCAACGACATCCCGATCCGACCCACGCCCACCACCCCGACCGTCTGTCCATGCAGCGTATGACCCAGAAATCCCTCCAGATTGAAATTCCCCTCCCGGACGCGGTTGTACGCTCGGTGCGTCTTCCGATTCAGGGTCTGGATCAGCGCGACGGCGAACTCAGCCACCGCTTCGGGGGAGTACGAGGGGACGTTCGCGACAAAGAGGCCGAGCTCTTCGGCAGCTTGCAGGTCGACGTTGTTGTACCCTGCGCAGCGAAGAAGGATGGCGCGGGTGCCGTGCGCGTGGAGGTTTTGGAGGACCGGGGCCGTGAGGATGTCGTTGACGAAGACGCAGACGGCGGTGCTGCCGTAGGCGAGAGAGGCGGTTTCGCTCGACAGCGCGAAGGAGTGGTAGGTTATGTCGCAGAGGGAGGGGTGGTGGGTTTGGAGGGTGGAGGTGAGGTATTGTTTGTCGTAGGATTTGGCGCTGAAGACGGCGAGTTTCATGTTGGGTGGTTTGTTTGCCTGAGATGAGGGGAGTGTAGATATTCGGGTAGAGAGGGAGATAGGGATGAGGGTGGAATAAATGCTGCGCTGGCTGAATCGTTGACGTTAGGCTGTATAAGTATAGGTACTGTCGGCTTGTATGACGTAGGCGATCGGATGTCAGACATCAGCCCATTGTCGCATCCCGGGGAAGCTGGGCGGCTTGGCTGGTCTGTACTTTACTATTGGATGTGACGCAAATATATTCGGTTTATCGTCAATACTTCGATCCATCGGCGAATATTTAACTAAACATACCTATGCATTACTCTTGTCTCAGCACGGAACACAATTCCAGCAGTTGATCGTTGGGTAAATTGTAGGTGTTGAAGGACTACTACAGTGATCAGAAAGGATGAAAGAAGTGTAAAGCTCTTTAATAAACGTACTTCTTAGTAGATATTAAATTAAATGGTTGCCAGAAGCATGAAAGAGATGTTCGAACTAGCACAAACCACCACAGCTTGCACGTTCGGCACATTAACACCTATAATCATTGGTCTCATTATATATCAACCCACCTCCCTACGTACCTACATATAGACCGGAAAAGTCACGACCCCAAAAACCTCCTCTCCCGATTCCGCATCCTCGCCTCACTATAAACATCCAACTTCACCGCCACCAACACGATCTCGACCTCCCCAGGAACAACGGCAGATGGCTGCGCGCGCAACCGCCATTGCCCCGTCCTAACGATCCATTTTCCCGACGTGCCCACCGACGACCCGTCGACCCGGCGGCGCTTCACGGGAGGGTTCTGCACATCCGTGGACTCGGCCGCGGCGGGATCAGGACTGCCGAAGATATCGGCGTGGGACATGAACTGGCCGTCGACGGTGAGGTCGGCGTCGCGCTCGATGCGGATGGCAGAGGTTTCAGGGGTGGGAGAACTGCTAGCAGGGGAGACGGATGCTGTTGGGGTGTTTGTATTTGTAGCCGTAGCGGCCTGCGTGGAGGTGATTTTATTGGTGATGACTTGTAAAAGGGCGGCGATACGGGTTTTGGTGAGGTGCAGGAATTGCACGCGCATGCGGGCGAGGTCGACAAGAGTGCATTCGTCGCCAATTTCCACGATCAGGTCCAAAGGCTGTTCGTCGATGAAGGGGCGGGAGTAGGTGACCCATCCCGGAGAGGATTGGGGAGCGGCGGGGCTATCCGGGGCGAAGTGGACGCCGGAGCGTCGCACGTCTTCTAGCCGTATGATGATCTCGGAGCGCTGCCGGATGGGGTTGAAACTGATGTCATGGGGGATGAGCTTCTGCTCGAGGCCGCGAAGATGGAAGTAGCGGCAGTCGCGCAGAAGCTCGGCGCGGTGGGTGTTGTTGCGGATGTGTAGGGGATAGCCGCGCAGGAGGTGGAGGATGTCGGCGAAAACCTCGCCCGATCGGTTGGGGATGCTGGGAGGAACGATGGCCGGGGGACGTAGGAGGCCGATGCGCTCCAGGCCGGGGAAGGTCTGCGTGGGAGTAGCGAAGAAGGCACCGAAGCCGAGGGTGAAGAAGTTTGGAGAGTCGCCTGGTCCTGAGAAAATGTCACGGGGTATTTGGAAATCGCGGTCGCCAATCTGGATGCTGATCTCTGATTCGAATAGTTGAGAGTTTAACCGGGGTACTAAAGGTTGGCGTTAGTTCATGGACTGGCTTATATCGAGTTGAATGACCAAGACGTACAGCTGTAGAACTGAGCATCTGCGAACAGCTTCACGAACTGCGCACTGTCTCTAGGGCGCACATGGTATCCTGATAACAATCTTCCTGATTAGCCATGGCTACTGAGGGTCTTCTCGGGAAGACTGCCATACCCTGTAAATGTCGCACAATATCCTTAAACGTCACCGGGTCTCGATCGATATATAACGTCCGAATGTTCGCACCGTCTCCGTTCAGCCGCAGCTGCTCTTCGAAGAATTGGGAGAAATATGACGGGGCTCCATAACGTTTAGCGCGGGCTCAAATTCATGCGACGTCGGGCCAACTGACCATCGGAGGCAATCGACGCTCCCGAGAGACGGAAGAGCTCTGTCCCTATTTGAATGGAGAACACCCTTTCCTGAGGTAGCGAGCATTTGTATCCTTTCTGTGGCGAGGGAGTCGACACGCCGCTCTGAGATGCGGAGCCCGGCGTGGTCATTGTGATGTTCATTCAGCACGGAGGTGTATACGAGCGGTCGGGAAGGATGCGATCAGGCCCATGGAATCGTGAACGGAGAATAGGCAGAGCTAATCAGGAATAATTAGTCCTCAGACTGAAGTCAGGGAATTGGGGTTGCAGTTGCGACCGCGCTTTGCGATCGCAACCTGTACTGACATGACAGCGAAGTCAATGCGCCCGGGGAAGAATTGGACGGAGAAAAGAACCGCAGGATTGATCAGAGCCAAAGCGAAGCCTTCATCTCTTGTTTAACCGGAGTAGAGAGTGCAAGTAGCTCCGAATTGGGATGAAGCAGGAAACGTCGCAACTGGATTGGCGCGTGGAAGCCACGGGTCACGGGATCGGGCTAGTCCGAGTCAAGGAGATGATGAAATGCTGGGTAGAATGATCCGACTGATAATGCTTGTCATCACTCCATTTCGAATAATATTGGTTCTCTTCCGACTGGGCTCATGAGCCATCCCCCCTAGTGATGCTGCTACACTGAAGTTGGTCAGATGATGCGAGCCCTGCAAACGAGCCCTACTTACCGTTTTGGGAGAGACCGTCCACGTGCCGGAGCATGACACGTGACTTGGGATTGTCTCACGTGACTCCCCCTTTTCCTGGACTTACAGAGCGCATCTTCAAATGATAAACAATGGTATTGAGATGAATCGAATCTATTCTTGTCCAGCTCGCATCACTCTGCTTAGTCACATTCCTGATAAGTCAGATTCATGGGACCTACCCATGGCATCTTCACATGGACAGCGAATAAGCTCGGCTCATCTCCCCCGCATGGACCGCAATTTGTGCCAGCCCGACGATCTCTCGCTTTCATGGTCCCATCATTGGGAATTCCCGGTGACTGCTCCCACTCGCGTCCAGCTCGTATCGTCGTTGGTCGCTGCCTCGGTTACTGTGCCTTCCTCCCCGTAAATTGGGAACGCTGGCGCAATGATGGCCAGTGTGAATATTATTATTGAATAGTGAATGCAAGAGTGAGCGCCCAGTTTACTAAAGATCCAGCGTGGAGAAGATCCTCCACTAGCACTAGTAGCGTTAGTCGGTGGCACTCCCCGTAGCGTCGTTCGCAAACCCTACTCTTCTGGGACGAAGTGGGTGACGCCGTGGAAGGGGCATTGGACCCCCGGCGAGCAATTGGCAGGTGGCTCTGCTAGCTATATCTATCTCTGTGGGCCGACCCGGCCATCCTTATTGTCTCTTCCTTTTCCTATTCTTCTTCATCCTTCCCCGTCGTGATATACTATACGTCTTTTAACTCCACTCTTCAATACCCTCGGCATTGCGGATTCTAGCTCGTAGTCAAGGCTGTCTGCAATGACTGACCAGGCCATTCCGTACACACCACTGGAGGTGTCGCTTCCCCCGGTCTCTTCCAAGGAAATCTTCTCCGAACTACAATGGACAACGCTTTTGTCGATAGCGGATACCGTGATCCCATCCATTAGAGGGCCCACGGCGTCGTCCGCATCTGCCAAGATAATTCCCCAGTCCCGACTTAACGCGACGATCGAAACGCTAGCACGCTCCATCCACGACCCTGATGCAAGCACTCTGGCTATGCAGTATCTGGAAGAGAATGCATCCTCCAATGTCCAATTTCGGGACACGCTCCAGCGTCTGTTTGCCGATTACGTCAACGAACAAGGGAGGAACGGACTAAGCTTTATCTTGAATACATTGAAGTATGTATTAGACACTGCTGCAACTACGTACCGGGGTACTAACATTGGGGAACCAGCTCCAAAGCGGGTTCGCTTATCTTAACCGGCTCGACGACCCTGTTTCAAGAGCAACCATTCGAAATCCGGGACAAGATCTTCCGCGGCTGGGAAACATCTAGATTGAAGCCATTGCGCGGTGTCTTCCGAGCTCTGACGGGCATCGTGAAAAGGACATGGATTACGTCTAGTCCGACCATTTGCCCGGTTCTGGGCTTCCCTCGGGTTCCGGTGCACGGGAAACCCGCAGATGGCTTCAAATACGACTTCCTACAGATCCCGCCCGGGGAGGAGCCGGAGACTATCGAGACAGATATTGTCGTAGTGGGTAGCGGCTGCGGTGGCAGTGTTGCCGCCAAAAACTTGGCCGAAGCCGGCTATAATGTCATGGTGGTGGAGAAGTCTTATCATTATCCATCAAAACATTATCCCATGAACTTCAACGAGGGCTTTGTGAGTATGTTTGAGGCCGCAGGCGTCACCGGCTCGGACGACGGCTCCATGGGGATCTTTGCTGGCTCGACTTGGGGGGGTGGCGGCACTATTAACTGGTCGGCAGCGTTGCAAACGCAGGGCTACGTTCGTCAGGAATGGGCGGATTATGGCCTGCCTTTCTTCACCTCATTGGAATTCCAAAATTCCCTGGACCGAGTTTGTGATCGCATGGGTGTGAGCTCCGAAAACACTACTCAGAATACTTCAAACAATGTTCTGTTGGAGGGAGCTAGAAAACTGGGGTATGCCGCCAAACCCGTGCCTCAAAATACTGGTGGTCACAAGCACTACTGCGGACATTGCACGATGGGATGCCATTCGGCGGAAAAGCAGGGCCCTACGGAGACTTTTCTAGCCGACGCAGCGTGCGCCGGCGCGGTGTTTATTGAAGGATTCAATGCCCACAAGGTCCTGTTCACTAACACGAAGGGCGGACGAGTGGCTTCGGGAGTGGAAGGAACCTGGACGTCCCGAGATGCGTACTTGGGCCGGTCCGGAGATACTTCGGTCAAGCGAAAGGTCATCATCAAAGCCAAGAAGGTCATAGTTTCGTGTGGAACGCTTCAGAGCCCGCTTCTTCTGCTGCGCAGCGGAATCAGAAACTCCCAAGTAGGACGCAATCTTCACTTGCATCCAGGTAGGTCTTTCATTACATGCACCTTTGGCCTGAAACGGTGGAACTAATTTGAGACGCAGTCATCATCGGCGGCGCTGTCTTTGAGGAGGAAACTCGACCGTGGGAAGGAGGGGCCCTGACAGCCGTCGTTAATGAATTCGAGGACCAAGACGGACACGGCCACGGCGTCAAGATTGAATGTCTCACTATGCTGCCGGCAGCTTTTCTTCCAGCATTCCCTTGGCGCGACGGACTTGATTACAAGCTGTGGGCGGCGAAGCTGTCACGTATGACCGGCTTTATCACGCTGACGAAAGACCGAGGCAGCGGTCGAGTTTACCCCGATCCCAATGACGGACGATGCCGCGTCGACTATACGGTGTCGGCATTTGATCGCAGGCACATTGTCGAATCCCTGGTCGCAACCGCGAAGATCGCCTATATCTCGGGCGCGAAGGAATTTCATACTTCGTGTCGTGAAATTCCACCATTTATCCGGGCGGAACACCCGGTTGATGAGGACGAGGCCGAGGGCATCAACAATGCCGCTCTTCAGGCGTGGATCGCGGAACTACGCCGCAAGACCCTCGACCCAGAACGGACACTCTTTGCATGCGCGCATCAGATGGGAAGCTGTCGCATGGGCACCACCCCGCGAACCAGTGTGGTGGATCCCGAATGTCAGGTCTGGGGAACACAGGGATTGCATGTTGTGGATGCCTCCGTGTTCCCTAGTGCTAGCGGCGTGAACCCGATGGTGACTAACATGGCCATCGCAGACTGGGCTAGTGCGCGAATCGCTAAGTCAATGGAACGGGATGGCTTAACGGCTCGCCTTTAAAGGCCGGTGGCGATGACGATACGATGCTGACGACGTGTGAGTTTGGTTTACAATTATCCCGGCGTGTAATTGCAACTGTTAGGCGTTTATATCATAAATTAGTTGTATGGTGAAGTTTTTTTAGCTGCAGTTGCCTTACCGTTTCATAATCTCAACAAAGCTTGGCGGCTGCACACCAATTGATGACACTGCCCCAATTCAGAGTTCAGAAAACGTGAAGCGGGCTGCGGCATCAGAGTCCCCATCAAAATGTAAACCGGAGTCCGTGCTGAAGTCTTTCCGTGCGTGTGTCTGAGGATCGATCGGCGGACATCCGAGATGACTGCTTGCGCCATCGGACCCTGGATTGATGAATTTGACTGCAAGCCACATTCCACATTGATAGTTAGTCCAACCCTAATTTGCATTTCGATCCGTCCTATAATCTACCTCAAGTGCAACATAATAAAGACCCCATTCATCCCTATTCCCAGCGTTGTACTTGATAATATCGGAACTGTCCGTCCGATAGCTTCGATGCTCTTCTACCCCACATTGGATCGCCCCTCGCACGGCGGCCATTTGTCATCACCGTCTTTTCCTTAAAAAACCAGGTTCAAGGGCGGAATTAGCCCCATGCTGTTCCGGATTGTTACTACTTAAAGGCCATATTCAGTTTCATTTTGATACATTTTCCTTCTCTCAGATAGATCAGTTAACCATCACTCAATCAATCACAATGGCTCCTTTCGGCACCGTCTACAGCTACCCCCACAACCCTCGGGTCATCAAGGTTCGTACTATCCTTAAAAATACCCCTGTATCCTGTCTAACATCCAAACAGGCCCAAGCTGCTGCCAACCTCAATGGCCTCGAGATCGTCAACGGCGACTTCACCATGGGCCAAACCAACACGACCCCGGAATTCCGCGCCAAGTTCCCCTTTGGCAAGGTGCCCGCCTTCGAGACCCCCGACGGCCTCAAGCTCGTCGAATCGAACGCCATCACCCAGTTCATCGCCGAGAGCGGTCCCGCCGCCTCGCAGCTCCTCGGCTCCACGCCCGCCGAGCGCGCCGTGATCCGCCAGTGGGTTGACTTCGCGGACGGCGAGATCCTGAGCCCCGTCCTGCAGCTGGGTCTCTGGCGTCTCGGCTTCGGCAACTACAAGTACAACGAGGACACCGAGACCGCTGCCCTGGCCCGCATCGAGCGCTCCATGGCGTTCCTGGAGCAGCAGCTCTCCGGCCAGACGTGGCTGGCCAAGGGTGAGAAGCTGAGCTTGGCGGATATCTCTGTCGCCGCGGCGTTCACCTGGGGATTCTCTATCTCCCTTGATGCGGAGATCAGGGCCAAGTTCCCCGGTGTGATCGCCTGGTATGAGCGCGTTATCGAGTCGGAGGGTGTGAAGCAGGCATTTGGGGAGAAGAAGTTCGTGGAGAAGCGTGTGGCTCCTCCGTCTTAGGGGGTTGAATGCGATGGTGGGACTGTATAGGGAGTGTGGTTCTTTGTATGATTTATGAGAAAAGAAGAATTTTACTACTGAGACTCAATCAAAGATCACTTGTGAACTGCTGTGTTAGTAACTCGATATCAGTGAATGATAGATGACCAACACGTGATGGTCTGTAAGCATTCACTTCCCCCCCCTCCCATCTTTCATCCTTCATCCCTCATCATCCTTCATCCCTCGTCGTCCCTCGGCTCATCTCTTCCTTCCCTTTCCAACCAATTCCCTTTCTCTTTGGCCTCATGTCATCACATTTCTTTGACAATCAGGTAAAATCAGGGTCCAACAAGACCTCTCGATCCCTGACATCAGATGCTTGGCCCCCGATTAGTCTCTAACAAGCACCGCCCGTGTTGGGGACCAGTTTCCCCAAGCTGCCCTCTGATTCCCTTGCTGCCTCTCCTTCCAGATCCTCACGAGACTAGGCGATTCCCGTCCCCGACTAGTTCCTTCTTGGGAAATTCATCGTCCTAACTGTCACGTTCTCAGCAGGAGCAATGCCGATTAGCAGACGAACCGAAAAGTTTAATCGGCCTTGTGACCAGTGTCGGCAGCGCAGATCTCGCTGCGATCGCGACTTAGCCAACGGAAGATGTGCCCTGTGTGAAGAAGAAGATACCAAATGCACTTTTATTTACGGGCCTACTCCAAGAAGATCAAAGACTAGTGGAAGACTGCAAGAAGGATGGAATGAGGCACCACCGTATGTACATATGTACTCTGGACTAGCGATGGCAGAACTGGAGTAAGCTAACGTATCGGCAGAACGCCCTGCTCGAGCTTCACATTGCCTTCACAAAATAGGCAATCTACCGTTAGAACCCCCTCTACCTCATATGGATCTCTGGGCCCGGAGCATTTACACACGGAGTACATTAGCCCCTTCAGCTATCATGAGCCATCACTACTCAACCCGAAATCGTCAGGAATGCACCCACCGGCAAAGCTTGAGTGTTGCCTACGACGTGTTGATGAATCAACTATTTTCATGACTTATCCTGATGGGGATTCGGCGTCTGAGATGCAACGCATCGCAGACCTTGATAGGATCGAAGGGACCATCCGACCACTGGGTCCCAGCTTGGTTAAACTTTACTTTAACATTGTGCATCCTACATTCCCTATTCTACATAAAGATGACTTTCTTGACAAGCATGCCCGATCCCATCACGAGTTCCCTCCTTCACTTCTGGCTGGTGTCTATCTTATAGCCCTGGATTGGCAGCAATTCAACAAAGAGCTCGCAGCTGTACCAAGGGCTCTTGACGCCGCGATACTGGAAGATCTGGCGATGCGCGCGATTGAGAATGACATGAAGCGGCCAACACTGTCAACGCTGCAAGCAGGATTGCTGTTGCTGCAACGAGTCAGGCGGACAAATAATACCCTTCTCACCCAACTGGTTTTTCTGGGCCAGACTTTGGGTATCCATGTTGACTGCAGTGACTGGTTTATCCCGGCGTGGGAGAGAGGCTTGCGGTGCCGCCTGGCATGGGCCCTGTACATGCAGGATAAATGGGGAGCCCTTGTTCACGGCCGACCATCTCTGATCTCCGATCGCCTAGCTTGGGATGACGAAAATAATAGCGACTGGGATGTCCGGCCTTGTACGGTAGAAGATTTCCATGAGATATTAATCAAGGCTGAGGATGTACCTTATGGAAGCGTCGATGCGAAAGCAGGCCGTGTCTCGTTCATACACGCTATCGAGCTGACTAGGATCTTCAGTCAGCTTCAGTATGCGTTCTGTTCCGTCGGGGCAACGAAGAAGGGAGGCAGACTCGACAAATTAGGTGCGACCGGGACCATGGCACTTGCAGAGTCTTTCGCGCAGCAACTTCGGCAGTGGTACACCAACTTACCCGGATGCTTGAAGCTGGATACAACCACCCACATGCGGGGTCTCTCTGCCAATGGCGCCTTACATCTTTCCCACATGGCAGCCGAACTCACATTGCATCGCGCAGTGCTTCGCGCCTTAAGACCAGAGACTCCGCCAAGTCTCAAATCTACCATCCGAACTGCAGCTCGCGCTCGTCTTCTTTCAGCCTTGAAGCTCGTGGAAACGCTCCAACCTAAGCATACACAGTCATTCTGGGGATTCGCCGCGCCTGCCCAGATGGCGATGATTGGCTCTTTTGCTGGACTTCTGTGGGCTACGAGTGCAGATTGTGATGAGGCAATCGAATATGTTCATCAGATAGAACGATTGCGGTGGGCATTGCAAGTGCGCGGATCGGCGGTCCCGTTTATTCGTGAAGCTATCCGTATGCTTGATGAGGAAACTGGCGATCTAGAGGCCTTGAAGACTGCAACATACCAGGCTTTCTCTTAGTTGCTGTGGTTTACGTGCAGGGAGAATATGGCATGGAGGTAACCAGTGATTCCCTGAAGTCTGTAAGCTCGTAAGAGCTCTAGATATACTATTAGTAGCTAGTCCGGCTCTTCTTCAAAAACTGGTAATATTGATAGTTAATGGCCGTATGCCATCTTTGCCGCGAGTTGCGTATGTATTAGATCAGGGTAGATCTAGAAGAAAGACTGCAAACTTATATCACAAACCCAGACGCTGCCTATGCTAAGAAGAATCATACACTTACCTATCCCTCTGAATACATCTATGCCAAATTGTTCAATTTGCAGCCCATGTTCATCTCGGGAAAGTAGAACCTTTTGCCTGGTGTCGATGCCGCAAATGAGCTCGCCGGTGTCAAAGCTTTGATGCTGAACTTTCGTACCAACGACATTACCACCTCTCAGATCTACGCACGATCCTCCATTGATAGATCGATAACAAGGCTAAACCCTTTCGAACTTGTAATTCCGCCGCTACTATGAATCCTCACGGCCGGTGCCGTCGCCGAGCACCTGGACCTCGATATGCCAAGTATGACCAACCAAGTGATTGATGAGCACGCCGTCGTCGCCGAAGTTGACTTATCCAAGCCGACGCACGCTCACGCCTATCACTCTCCTGAATCCTGAAGGTCACTCTCATCTCCTCCGGCCCTGTCCTTGACACTCAACGAATACTATCCGATCCGGCCCGGTCCGCGTCAATTAGGCAGAATCGTGTCCAGACTCGAGACCAGATCATCACTACCCAGTCCATACGTACATGAGCACGGAGAACATGCGACTCAGACTCCGGCGGCAACGGCGATTCCTATAACACGATGCTTGTGCCCTAATGCACGCGTCTGCTTGGTGATCGGCCTAACCCACACTACCCGCCCGGCGGCTTCCACCGCCGCACTTCGCGGAGTCGGCATTCTCGGCCAGCAATCTGTTTCCTGATATATCATGGCTTGGCGTGCCAGCTGTTAAATCCGATCGCCGTCGAGATGAACTTCACTTATGTTGCTCCTGTCACTCTAACGGCAAAACGGCGACTGCCGCTGTCACATGCGGTGAGCGCGCGTCGGCGGTGGGAGATATGGTGAGGTGCATATCTTTGAGGTGCATTTGTGGATATCTAAGTTAAAGTGGTAAGCTACACATTTTTCTCTTGGAAGCTGAGGTCTGACTCCTCTTGGGAACCGAGAAGTCTATTGGTTTTGTCAAATTGGGAGGTTTTAGGGATTAGGCTACCAATATTTGTTGCGCAAATGCAGTGATTGATGCTGAAGGGAGGTCTCGGTTTAGAATATCTCATTACAAAGTGTAGGCATTAACAGTAATTGTTTCCCAAGTGCAGGACTCGTCGGTATGTACGAAGGCCACATGGAAACAGTCAGAAATGCGGCTTGGAACAAAAAATGGTGTCAACTATGGAGCACCTCATATCCAACCCTTAGTTATCTAGAGCTAATGAGACAATACAGAATCCTTGCCACCTAAACTAGCCCTGCAAATGACACAGAATCCACGAAAAACTCATCTTGGCATTATACATATAATCGGAAGTTTTACTTACCTATGTGTCATCCGCCGAGAGACGCACGAGGAATGAATGAAGATCGGTACAATTAAAGGGGGCGGAACCGCCCGGTGACTGATCTGCAATGCCAAATAGCCCTCGGCATTTGTGATGGAGTTGGCGCGGTTTGCCGTGGACCAGGGTAGAAGAAGTTGGTCGGTTCGCCGAGACGAGTAGATGTGGCGATGCCGAAGTTTGGTCGGCCGTCGGCCGTCGGCGGTTTGAGTGATGCCGAAGTATACTGCGGCCATGATGAGGTTGGAACAAGAGAAAGAAATTTCTGGCACATGGCAATCAGAGTTGGTAATTCGTATCCAAGTTTCTGCCCAATTTATCCTGTCTTTGGAAGAGATCCACCAGACTAGGTATAAAGCAACTCAGCCCAGAGCCTTCGGTGTGTTATTTCTGAACAGACTGCAGCAAGATACTTTCTCAATCATGGATCCGGTTATGTCGAAAGAAGCTCAGACTACGGAAGGCGATAACTCTAAGGTTTACCCCGAAGGAGGCCTCAATGCCAACCTGGTCGTCCTCGGCAGTTTCAGCGCTATCACCGGTGGCCTGGGCCTGATGAACAGCATCGGCATTTATCAAGCATGGATATCAACGCACCAGCTCGCCTCCCTCAGTGAGGGCCAAATAGGCTGGATCTTCGGACTGTACAACTTCATGGTATTCTTCTGCGGCATCCAAATTGGACCCGTGTTCGACGCCAAAGGACCCCGTTTACTGATGTGGACAGGATCCGCGCTCCTCATTCTCACCTTCATCCTGGTGGGTTTCTGCAGCAAATACTGGCACTTCATCGTGGTGATGGGTATCCTCGGAGGCATGGGGACCTCGTTCATCTTCATCGTCCCCGTTGCGAGTATCGGCCACTTCTTCTTCCGCCGGAGAGGAGCTGCCACGGGTTTGGCGATGTGTGGCGGTAGCGTTGGCGGCGTCATTTTCCCTCTGGTTCTGGAAAACCTATCACCCCGTCTCGGATTCGCCTGGGCCACTCGCGTCGTGGGCCTCATTACTTTGGTGTTGCTGATACCCGGCTGCATTCTGGTGAAAGGTCGGTTACCACCCAAACCGGTCACGTCGGCCAAGGTCCTTCTCCCAGATTTGAGCATCCTCAAGGATCCCTTGCTTGCGTTGACCACGGCTGGTGTGTTTTTCATCGAATGGGGGTTCTTCGTTCCGCTCGAGTACATCGCCTCTTATTCCCTCGCCAACGGCATCTCGCATAAACTCGCCTACTTGATGGTCGTGTTTCTCAACGCCGGCTCGTTCCCAGGTCGTTGGCTTCCCGGGATTGTGGCCGATAAGATCGGTCGCTTCAACACGTTGATCATCACCAATATTCTCTGTCTCGTTGCCATCCTGGGCATCTGGATGCCCGCGAACGGAAATATCGTCGCCGTCGTCATCTTTTCCGTCGTGTTTGGCTTTGCCAGCGGAAGTAACCTCAGCCTGGTGCCGGTTTGTGTGGGCGAATTGTGTCCGACCGAGCAGTATGGGCGGTTTTATACTACCGTGTATACGATAGTGAGTCTGGGGTAAGTCATTCCTTTGTGCTGCGGTCCTGTCCTGGGACTTCCAACAACATGATTCTAACCGTTGTGTAGAGCTTTGACAGGTGTCCCAATTGCAGGAGAGATTATCAGCAAAAGCAAGGGCGAATACTGGGGGTTGATTGCTTTTGCAGGAGGGACTTATGCAGCTGGATTGGTGTGTTTTGTTGCGGTGAAGGTATTGCAGGCTAAACGCGTTAAGAAGGTGGACTATGATGGATCGTGAGGTTGTCGTAAGTGTTGTGTACATAGAAAAGTTGGATAAAAATAGACGATTTTCCTTTGTTGGCATACTTCTATTCCATATGGCTCACTCATGTGACGAGTCTCTCTTCCCATCCACTTCCTTGCCTCATCACGCCAATGCGAACAATTCAAAATCATAACCACAATGCTGTCAAGGCATCAAGACTCTCATCGACCTCATTTTATCATGACGTAACTTTTTTCTCGTCGACACTTGATATCTCACACGACGCTACTCCGTAAAGCAACTGACAAAAACGCGTCCTGCAGTTACCCTCCGCAAAACGACGCAGGAGAATTTATGATCGCGACGAAATCGACAACTCGGAACAAGATGACCAAAATCCGCTGGGAATGGGGACAGCAGGATGTCAACTGCAAGGGGTGAAGACGTAAGAGCGGTGGAATTCTCCGACCCTTTATAACCAGGTAAGATCGTCACCAGCTGACGTACGGTTACTGGACACCCCTAACCTGGTCTAGATTATTCGACTCCATCTCTGTGAATTGGGCTTGTCGTTACTTATGGTCTATGAACTAGGACTAGAGGTTTGGCTGGGATCGTAGGAACCCTGAATTTAGGGCTGGCTGGAATATGTTTGAAGCGGATCGACACCATTAGTCCCCGTACAATATCGATAGCGCATACCTGTTCGGGCCACATGTTGCCATGACCTATCATCTCAGGGGTTTTTTCTCGTCATTGGGTTCGGAGATTTTATCCTCGAGTGTACGACACGCAATTATGGACCAGATCTATCGGGCGTGATTAATGCCAGGCAGACTCATTTTTGAATGCCTAGCTAATTGCCTCATAGGCGAGGTGGTGTGTAACTGAAGTGGTTGATCAAGGGGCTTTCAAGTATGCATTCCATATGCCGGAGCATGACGACGATCCTTTGGGTAATAGAACCACCCCTTTCTCGTTTGCTAGTCTGAAAGCTATTGATTAATGTTGTTAGTGCGTCTGTTATAACTACCTAAAGAAAGATGGTCGGGCCTTATTGTCCATGAAGAGTTTCGGAGATCTGCTATAGAACAGAATAAGGGCCTTTAATCACTGTTTAATACTAGGTATTCTGAAAGGCTTGAAAATGGACGAAGAGAAGCAGAGCAGCCTGACCACCGAAACCTCAAACACTGACGATGAAAAAACCGTTGTGAACTGGAAAGGAGACGCTGATCCGGCTCATCCCCATAACTGGTCAAAGTCTCGCAAATGGTTCATCATCGGACTCACGTCACTGACATGCTTCAATGGGTAAGAAATAGCTACCTCAAACTGTAACTTGATACTAACATGTATGTAGCGCGATTGTGTCCACCATATTTGCCCCCGGAGTTCCCGACGTCCTTGAAGAATTTCACATTTCCAGCAGCTCCATAGAGTCCTTCATGGTGACGGTCTACCTCATTGGCTCAGTAATAGGACCATTGATATTGCCTCCTATTAGTGAATGTTATGGGCGTTTGCTTATCACCCATGTTTCCAATGTCGGGTTTTTGTTCTCATCTATCCTATGTGCTGCGGCAGTCAACATGCCGATGCTTATCGTTGCGCGGTTCCTGATGGGAATTGCCGCGTCAGTGCCCAGTACTGTCGGAGGTGGCATCATTGCCGATTTGATGGTCATCGAGGAGCGTGGAACAGCTTTGAGTGCTTGGACGGTTGGAAACTCACTGGTATGTCAAGTAACTCAACCAACTCAAGTAACATTCTGACGATGTCACAGAGCCAGGTTTTAGGTATGACTGACGGGTCTCGGTAGATTCGGTAGGCCAGCTAATCTAATCAACCATTAGGGCCTATATTTGGAGGGTACATAGTTTACGGTGCCGGTTGGCGATGGACAGTATGGGTGGTTGTCATAATCGTAAGTAACCGCCCTTGATTCTCTTGCAAAGTCAAAAGAAACTAAAATATACTAGGGAGGACTAGTCATGATCCTGGCTTTTCTATTCCAGAAAGAATCACATGCACCAACCCTTCTCCGACAAGAAGCAGCAAGGCTTGAAAAAGTCACTGGTGTTCCACATCAAGCAATCACAGATGATGGCCAACCTACAAGCGTGAAGATCAAACGCGCTATCACAAGGCCACTTCGAATGATGGTCCAGGCACCGATCGTGACCATTGCCTCATGCTATAATTCCGTATCCTACACTTACATGTACATCTGCATCACAAGTTTCACGCGGGTATTCGAGTCCACATACGGGTTCGATGCTAGCAACGCCGGACTAGCATACGTCGGGCTCGGAGTTGGATCTTGTCTCGCCCAGTTGACGATTGCATCCCTTTCGGACCGTTACATCCAACTCCGCAAGACTCTCAACAAGTCCGTCAAGCCCGAGCACCGTCTCTTCACTCTCGTGGCGGGCGTGATCGTTCTTCCGATCGGGCTGTTCTGGTACGGCTGGACGGCCCATTACAAAGTGCACTGGATCGCTCCCATAGTCGGAACCAGCTTCGTCGGTTTTGGAATCATGTGCGTTCAGCTTGGTGTGCAGCTTTATCTGGTCGATGGGTTTAGTTACTATGCGGCCAGTGCTGTGGCTGCTAACCTGGCCATCAAAAGCACCTTTGGCACAGTTATACCGTTGGCTGGAGCGCCGCTGTATGATACTCTGGGTCTAGGCTGGGGAAACAGTCTTCTAGGGTTCATCGCAGTTGGGTTGATCCCGGCTTCGTTGTTGCTTATGCGATACGGCGATGGAATTCGAGTGCGCGGCAAGTTCAATGGAGATTCTGGCGACGATACTTGAGCTCTGGTTCTTTAATCCCACTGGGTGTGTGCTGGGTAAACCGAGAGTTAGAGAAACATTCTAGTTAGTCATTCTCGGCCCACCTCGTTTCCACAGGCATGAAATTGACCTCGGCGTCGAGAGTCTCAGTCCGGCTGAGATCGTGCGCGCACTGAACCAAGCGAGTGGGAAGGGAATCGGTCTGCATTTTTATTCCCAGGGCGAAGCAGAGCGGATTGCCGCTAGGAACACGAGACTTTGGGCGGAGTTGTGGGCCAATGAAGTCGGGTATCAGGGCAATTTTGAGGAACTGGACAAGTATAAGATTCAAATGACTAGCTTTTCTCAATATCTGCAGAACCAGGGCGATGTCATCTTGCGGACCTTTAGTTAGGTAGGATCCGTCCTATGGTGAGGATTGAGCTGTTAGTTGATATAAGACGGGGTGATTATGATTTCAAGATCACTGCTTTGTTTCGATAGATCTCGGGTTATGTTGGATGCGCTATTGTCTTGGGTTAATAGTTTTAGCCGTTTATCACTATTAGTATATTCAGGTGTAGGTTCCTGTTTGCCGTATGAGAGGGGTAATCAGCGCGAGGAAAGTCCATTGTTGCTCTATATTGTTCTTTGTTTCAGCCAGACCCTGACAGCCGTCCAACGATCTGGTATCAATATTGTGAGTCTAGTGAACGTTCCACGCAATCAAGAGCTGAATGCAAAAGCCCGGGAGACTACCTCACATGGCAAGGAATATGATTCTTTCATTCTCAGCAACATGCGTGCAAATCGATCATGTCTCTTTTAGGGGAAGTAGGAGATATGGAACTTCGAGGTTACGGATACTCTTTATCAAAGAATGAACAATGGTTTATCAACAAACGTGCGTGAAGAATGCCTTTGTTTCGGTGGAAAGCCCCCAAAGAGCAAATAAATCAGCTCTATTTAACAGTTAATCTTCCCTACCTGACCTGGTTATCAACCATCCATGTCCATTCTAATCCACGATGTCCTGGCATAGATTAGCAAAACAGGCACGCCCTCGGGCCCAGGAGCCAAAGAGGGACATTCCCTACGAAATCCCAGGCCAGCGTCTAGGACCCCAGCTGGCATCGGAAATAGCTCGCCTCTTCGATGATTTCCACATCCCAAGCTTTGTCTGGGACTGGATCGAAAAATCCCCATGGACAGAAACACGAAACCACTTGGTAAACATATCCCATTCAGTGATTTTTATTTCTCTGCCCAACTAACAAACCTCACCGTAGGAATTCGAATTCATCATCCCGGACCACTTGATAATCGAAGCCCAAAAAGCACTCGCAACCGTCGGGTTCATATCCTGCGCCGCCGAATCCGCATGCCACATGTTCGAAGAATTCCCATTCAAACCCCTCCCAACCATCCACTTCCACCACATCAGCCGCGTCGACGAAGTGATATCTCTCCGCAAACAAACCGCCCTCGCCACGAAACTTCCTCTCACGCTTGCTCCACCCGCGCCTAACGATCCCGATTTCATGCTCAGCAATGAGCCCAGGCTGAGCGGTAGTCCGGCGGCTTTTGCGCCTCTCCCGGACATAATGTATCCGTTTAGACTTCTCGCTCCGGTCCGTTTCGCCGAGGCCCTGGTGCTTCAGGCGTGTCAGGATGTAGATGTAGAACGGGAGACAGTGATTCGGGGCTACATGTTAAGGTTGGGGTATTTGAAGCAGTGTGGGCAAGGGCCGACGGGGCTCCTTGATCAAGAGTACTTTCATGAGTATCTGTGGCCTTTTTGGGCTGCGTTGGAACAGGGTGCGTTTCAGTTGATGATTGCGCATGCGCGCAGATTGAAGGATAAGTTGAATAGGACGGGGTTCAGGTTGCCGACGGCGGAGGAACTGGAACAGAAGAAAGCAAAGAGAAGGGTGCAGCAGATGAGGAATAGAGGAACAACTGCGTCGTGAGAGCTCTCTCTCTGTCTCTCTCTCTCTCTCTCTCTCTCTCGTGTTAAGCATACTTTTGTTAGACTGGTTTGTTCTTCTACAAAATGTTGATTGTTTCCAGTGTATCTCAAGGTCAAATTGTTAGACAATATTTATCCGATTTTGTTTGTTTTGAAAATCACTTTTCAAGTCTCTTTAAGAATTGCGCGCCGAAGAGTAAAGTCGACTTCGCGCAGCTAGATAGCGTAGTATGGTCGCAAAAGTAGAGGTTTACTTACTGTACGGACAAGTATATTTGGACACCGACTGGAGCAAAATCGACCAACATAACTTACGTCATTCAGTCTGATAAGTCAGAGATAGACTATTGTCCTAGCTAACCATCTTCCATCATGCCAGTTCTATATTTCCTATTTATTGGGCAAAGGTTCGCCGGAAAATGATTAGAGCAACTCCCAAACGGGCAACCCAACGGCAACCCAAACAAACCCCCGGATCTTGAATGACTTCATCTTCCCCATCTCGTTTCTCCACACCCCCAACCTTCTTCCTCCTCAATCATCATCAACAACGACCAAACCCTCTACAAGGGGGATTCATCTCACAATGAATCCCAAAGATTCAAAACCATCCTTTTTCATGTCCCTCCCTACAGAACTCCACCTCCTAATCCTCAACCTACTCCTCTTCCCCGACCTCATCCACTTAAAGCTCACTTGCACCTATTTCCACACCCTCATTCCACCCCTCAGCCACAGCGCGCTCATCGACGCCGAAAACACTGACTTAGCCGTTTTCAAGGATGTCTTCGCATGTCGATACTGTTTACGACTGCGTCCCCGGTCGGAGTTCGCCGATCGCATGCTTCATCGTCGACGCGGGCGGTATGGTCGCGACGCGCATAATCGGTTCTGTGTCGACTGTGGGCTCCAACCGAGGGTCGGGCGGCCGAGGTATTGTCCTGGAGCGCAGATTGTGATGCAAGGTATCTCATATGTCATTTGCTTGACTTGTCATGACTTTCGGTTGGGGGTGAGGGATTCGGTAGGGAGGTCGGTGAAAGCGGAGTGTAGGGATTGTCTGAAGAAGAGAGAGGTGATGGAGAAAGATGATCAAGTGGGAGAGCGAGTTGGAGCCTTCTTTGGTGGTACCGAGGAAGGTATGGTGGTGAGGGGTGGGTTTGTGTTACAATCTTGGCTCCTGCCCCGTATGGCGGTATCGGAGTGACGAAAAGAAACTAGGCTGATGGTTTATAGATAAATCATCATCTAATATGATGAGATGCCAGATTCTATGTCGAACTTGATTGGGAGAGACTTTGGATTGGCGCTGATGATGGCATTATTTTGGGAACTCGTCTATGGTATATTCTGCGGCTTCTTTTCAAGTCCAGCCAATATAAACTAATCTTGCCGGGCAGGATCTTCAGTTGGCTTATTTTGCAGAAAAGTGTCAATTTCTGCCATGATCTCCGGTGTTAGTTTGGGTAACAGCTTCAGACTCTCAACGTTGTCAACGACTTGCTCCGGTCGCGAGGCACCCGTGATAACTGAGGAGACGTTTTCGTTCTTCAAGCACCATGCAAGCGCTAGTTGAGACAACTTGACGCCGAATTTGTCCGCCAATTCCTGTGTATTCCAGTAAATATTACTAATCTCTTCCATCGGATGCTTGGGTCGTTCACATACCTTCAAGCCCACGATCTTCTTAATGGTACCTGCCCATTGTTCATTTTCCCAATCCTTCCGAACGGAGCTTGCGAATTTATCGTTACTTTCAGCGAACCTCGAGCCTGCCGGAGGCTCGGCGGTCGCATCATTGTATTTGCCGCTCAAAAGTCCCATCTTCAGCGGCGAGAATGTGGTCAGCCCGATTCCATAACGAGAGTACAATCGCTGGAACTGTCCCTCGACCCTTCCACGATCCAACATGTTGTACAGAGGTTGTTCGACGATGGGCGCAATCAGTCCCAGCGACTTCGCGATCCCACAGGCCTCGGCAATTTCATCGGCTGACCATTCAGATGTTCCCCAGTAGAAGGCCCAGCCTTTTTCGATCACATAGTTGAAGGCGCGCACGGTTTCTTCCATGGGTGTGAGCCGGTCCGGACGATGAGCATAGATGATATCAACATATTCGAGTTGGAGGCGACCGAGAGACGCCCTTGTTCCCTCAATGATGTGTTTCCTCGAGAGGCCGTGGTTATTGATTAGGATTTCACCGTTCGCAAGACCCCAGTTCAGCTAGTAAGGTTGTTCAAGTTAACTTTTGTTGACCTATAACAGTGTGAAACCGAACTAACCTTGGTGGTGATAACGAGGTCGCTTCGCTTCCAACCATACTTCTTAATGGCTTGCCCCATGATAATTTCAGATTGGCCACCAGCATAGCTAAACTGTTAGCGCAAACACATGTGAAATGGTTGACTGCACATACCTTTCGGCTGTGTCAAAGAAGTTGACTCCGCAGTCATATGCCTGTTTCATGCAACTGAAAGTCGTTTCTGCAGCAAGTTGTCGGAGTTAGTATGACCAATATCTGCCAATTGGAATGCAATCTGTACCGTTCTCGACATGACCACCAAACCTATCGGATGAAACAAGTCAGTATTTGATTGCTCTTCTTGGTGCGACGCGTTTAGCAGGATACTCACGTCAACCATCCTCCGAGACCTATCGCCGAAACATGCAAGCCGGAGTTTCCGACTCGTCGATAGAGCATATCTTTGTTCTTGTTAGGCCACGCCATTGTGGTTCGTGCAGCAGTTCAACGAGGTAGTCAGATTGTTTGCAAGATGGTCCAGCTGCGTGGAATGAGCCCAATGCTTTTGGAAGACAGTGAGGGGTCACGCCTCATTTTAAACCTCTGCCCGCGACAGCTTCTTCGCTTCGCTTTTGCAGCTCAATCCCGCATCAAACACCATTGGTCTAGAAGAATTAGGCTGAAGCAGTCTGGCAAATGAATGCAGGTTCTCAGGATGCCTGGATCCGCTCTTACGGCCCATTTGCCTGAACGTGTAAACGCGGGGCTTCGGCGGGTTTGGGCCTCGGAGGAATACTCGGAGGGTCTGCTCTTTAGTCTCAAACCGTTCCAGTCCTGCCAGGGATGATGCACGCTTACCCAATTGGTGATAGCGGGTGGGAGTGCGTGATCGTTGCGTTGAAATTTTATGATGTTATTGTCTTGTGGTATATGAACCTGGATAGGAAGCAGAAGGAACTCGGGTGCTCTGAAGAATTATCCAGCCTGTCAGGTGATGCATCTCAGGCAGGGTCCACGTGCGGTCTTTTGCTGTCTCCGACTCTACATCGTCAATTTCATCCCTTTCTCTGCCATCAATCATCAAGCACTCATTGCACTGAGCCTCAAGCTAATATGTATTTGTCTTCTTGTTCAGAGTCCATCAGGTGTTTTGACTTGATCGGTTGACACATGAAGATGGGCTTATCGTCGTCCAGGTACATTGTGGGTCCGGGCTATGGCGTGCCTCGTGGAGATAGTAGCGCAATCATCCACTCGATGGAGAATCGCAGAATTAACCCGAAGTTCAATGGAATTCCTGGTCAAATTTCCTCGCCGCGTGGTTGACGGAAATTCAAACATTTTTGTAGAAAACGACACATCATCTTCCTTTTTGGTTTTGTTCGATCGCTTCGTGACGACCCCTCGTGCCGAGTCCCCTTGGCCAAGTGCTTCGAGCATTGCCCCGCACAGAATGGAATGATCGCTCGAAATATCGCAGACATTATCGCTACCCCGGACTTCTCGCACGTTACACATCGGATCCCTTCACAAAAATTAACATTTATCGCCATCGGTTAGGTCCTGGAGTTATGCGCCCAACAAATAACACCCAGAATGCACCCGAGACCTAAACACAAACACAATCATGTCCTCCAGCCGAACAACTATAACGAAACGGGCCTGTGACGGATGCAAGATCCGCAAGATCAGGTGCGGTGGTGGCAATCCATGTCGGGCTTGTAACAATGCGCGCATCAAGTGCACTTATATTCGGATCCAGCATCCTCGAGGGCCGCAGCGACTGCGTTCGACGACGAAATATTTGATTGAACAAACACAGCGAGGAACCGAGGCGCAATCCACAGAACCATTCAGCGAGGAGGCGGTTGATCCAGGTGACACGCAACCAGACCTGGAACACACCCCGGTTACCAGCGCACTGAGGTACGTCCAGTTTTCCTTTCCTTTCTTCTTGATTATCTTAGTCCTACAAAACAAATATCTTGCGACACCTGTATCGTGATTGGGTTCTGTTAGTAACCAAGGACAAAAGCAGGTCTCGGATCCCGACGAATATCATTGCCTCGCCGCTTTACATTTACCACGTTCGCATGTACCCCGTCTGGCCAATTGTCGATGTGGAAGATGTGATATCCATTCTACAAAACCCCCGGGATCCGTCTCCGGAGGCCTATGCTTTAGCTACATCTGTTGCGGCTGCGACGATCGCCCAGCTAAGACTCGAGCAAGGTCCTCAGTCCAATAAATCGGTCACCGCCGATACTTTTGTGATGGAGTGTCTAAAAGTTCGAGATTCAAGCAACTATCGGTCAAATGCGAATTTGGATAATGTGCGGACTGCGTTCTTCCTCCACGTCTACTACGAGAACCAACACCCGGGTGGCAGTGGATCTTTGCTCTACTTGAGGGAGGCCATTTCGCTTGCTCAAATGATGTCCCTCCATCGCGAAGCCTCCTACTCTGAATTACCCCCCGAGGAGCAGCAAATTCGGCGACGTGTACTGTGGTTACTTTTCGTGACTGAAAGGTAAGAATCCGACATGAGCGGATACCTTTAGCTTTGATTCTAATTGTCTTTTCTTTTCATTCTTAGGGGCGTTTGCATTCTGCACAAGCTTCCTGTCGTGCTTAAAACCAATATCTCGACGCCCGAATTAGATTCCAATGATGAGCCCCAGGTCTTGCCCGCATTCTTGAAACTCCTCAACCTATTTCGGCTTTTTGAGCAGTCAAAGATGTTTGATATTATCGAGGATGAAAATCCCGATCTGCAGTCTATTTCTGAAGGCGACAAAAGCTTGGATACCAGGTTTTTCGAGTTCCTCGAGGGCAAATTGCAGGATGGGTCTGTTCTTTTAGACCAGATTTCGGATGTACAGAAGGCCGACCTATGCGTCACTAGACACTGGATGAGAATGATTCTGTGGAAGGTGTCCTCGAAGAAACCTCCTCTCTCGCCATCCTTCAACGAGTCTTCAAGTTCATCGTTTCCAGTACTGGTGGCCAAGGAGCTCCTGAACATCGTCTCTCAACTGCCCAGGACAGCGATAGAGGCCCACGGTCTTGGCATGGTGAGTGTCCTGAATCTCCTTTCCACGAACAGGCCCTTACAAATCTCTACCAGGAGTTAAAACTGTACGAGATCGCAAACTCTCTTGCAGACGCCGTAATGAACATGGCAATGCTCCCAAGGGCACCTAGCTGGGACGGCGAAAGTCGCCCAAGCAGCATCCTAGCTCGATTGCACTCCATCTTGTCGACCTTCCGAGGAGGTGGAAATAAAGAACTAGCTGAAATACTGTACAAGAAAATGGCCGAAGCCCAAGTTAGAAGCGGGCCTACTCTGTCGCCGTCAATTAAAGCACCGCCCATCTCGGCCCTAAGTAGACCCCCATGCGGGCCTAATAAAGATGGTCTCAGCGAAGAGGGGCCAGCAGGTAAAGAAGCTTCTGGGCCACGCTCCACTACTTCTGGACTCCATAGCAGCAGCGTCTCGCTGACCAACTGGGGCAATGACCTACCGACTATTGGCTATACAGACCAGTTCCAAAACAGCGCTAATATAGCGGAAAACGCACAAGCAGACGGGTACAGCGGTCATCCATTCTCAACATCGTACAAGGACATGATCTCCCCAGGCTTTACCGGAACGGGCCTCACTCCACCTTCTTTCTTCCCTGCATATTCTTACGACACTGGCTACGCTGTTCTATCTACCACACAGGCTCCACCGGTCTCGGATGATACCTGGAACATATTCTCGGGGATTTCTTCCTTATCACCTCCGCTAGCCTCTGGGCCCATGGAGATGCTGATTGGCGATTTCATATCGCAGATCCCAGACCATCATCAACCCGAAAGTTTCATACCCACGAGTGACGATGTGATGGACCAGAATATAGCGAACCAGAGCTTTCTTATATGAGCCAGCTTGGCCGCTTCAATGATGTGATGAATCCAGTCAAGAATGTTTTATCAAAAGATGTCATAAATAATATACCCATGTACTTACATGCCTATTATCCCCTACTCATCAAATCCCATTATTAGCATAAATAACCAGTAAATAACCACAAAAGCCCAAGGAGACAAGATATTTCTCGATTTTCTGACAAAGTGCGTCGAATCAATATTTGAAGCGGAAATCCAATCTCTTGTTTCCGTCCTTCTCTCGCTCCGTTTGATCGGCTTGATATATGATTTTTTCCTCGGCAGACATGGCCTTCCATTTCTTGTCTTTCTGTCTGTTCAAGTACCGCAGAACCTCGCGCTGAGTGATGAACACGGCCAAAGAGAGACAGCAGATCGAGATAAGGACCTTATTGCCGGTGTAGTAATACGGTTTGTCGTAGTCTCTGTAAATTTCTGTGCGGGGGATGATTGGTTAGCATACAATTCCAATCGACCACTTACTTATATCTATCACACCGAGGAGGAAAAAGAACAACTCACGAGACGAAATCACCGACCCAACCTGGACGATAACATTATACGTCGCAGCAGTGATAGCTCTCTTCTTAACATCGAACGTATTCTCCGAGATCCACGCCGACACGATCGGATGAAAATACGGATATCCCGAAATGAGCGTCGTAATCGCAAACCGGGGCCAATTGTACCCGTGGGCCGGAAGACCCAGGAGCGCCGCCAGGAGAGGCAAACTCCACAGTTCCCCAATGAAGCAGTGGAAGGTACGTTCGCCGAAGAACTCGCTGCTCTTGGAGAGAATGAGCATGAGGATGATTTGTAGCACGGCGGACGGGATCGAGAGCATGTTTGAGTCGAAAGTCGAGAAGCCGAGGCGTTTGAGCGTGAGGGAGAGGTATGCTTGTACGGGACCTTGCGGGATGTAGGCGACTAGGCCAATCAGGTAGAGACCCCACATAGATTTGTCGTTCCAGGCGTTCAGGACGTCTTTGAGGGTGGCCGCCTCGTTGATGTGTGTGAGGCCTTTGGAGGGGTCGTCGCGGAGGAGACGCTGTTTAATTTTCAGGGGTGGTTAGTTAGGGGTTTATAGATTAGAGAAAGGAGGGAGGGAGGTTGTTCTTACGTTGATCATGATGGTTTCTTCACGCTCGGTGTACCATGCTTTAGGGCAGAGCAGGCTCTTGGTGTTGGTTGGGGAGCTGGGAAGGTAGAAATAGCTCTGCGAGAGGGTGAGTATGCCGGTAAAGAAGTAGATATTGTGGCGAGTGTGTACATACGGCAAGACCAATCACAAAGGTGATGAGACCGTCAATCAGGAAGAGCCAGAACCACCCTGGTTTTCCTTTGACATCTCGCATTTCGAGGATGCCTGCGGCGAGGAGAGAAGAAATGATACGTGCAACCTATATAGTGGCAATCGATTAGTTTTCGGATCTTCGAACAACCGAGAGGATTAAAGAGACCGCACATTTAGGGTTGACCAGAAGAAGGCCAAACGGACAGATAACTCGCGCGTCTTGTAGAAATATGTCGCGAACAAGATGGTTCCGGGAATAAAACCTCCCTCGAACGCTCCGATCAGTGCTCGCGTGACGTAGAACGAGGCTCGGCTTGTCATCCAGGCCTGGGTCCACGATACCAGACTCCAGCCCAGCATCATGAGCGGTAGGACGCGCTTGAATCCATAGCGTTTGATCAACAATTGGACGGGGAATTCAGCTGCCAAGAAGCAGAGAAGTTGTATCGTTGTACCCTAGCAATTCTTTCGTCAGTAACACGGTAATTCTCTTTTTGGGGGTGGACGCACATTGTTGTAGTCGTTACTCGTCATATTCAGGTCGTCGAGAAGATTGTCTGTCAGCGCATTGGACAGATTTCCACGGTCCAGTTGCAGCCCGAAGAACTATAAAAACGTTAGCTATGTTTTTGCCCTCACAAGATCTTGGGGGTTTCGTGGCTCACCATGAAACACAAGCAGGTCAGCAGAAACATGTCCGTTTTGAAGATCACTTTGCGCTCCTCCTTAACAGACCAAGACGCTGTCGGGTCGAATCTATGGTATCCCTCGTACGACTCATGAGGAGGGGTCACGCCAGCAAGGTGTTCCTGTCCGACGTTCGCCGATCCCTTTGAGGACTGGGTATCTTCATCGCCAGTCGATGCCTCCGGGCCTTTGTAGCCCCGTTCAATGTCGGCCATGTTATCTTCCACGCAACTTGAACTGTTCAGGAAGAACCAAAATTGAGCAGAAGTTGAAAATTCAGACCACGAGAGTCGAACAGGTTGAGAGAGGAAGCGATCGCCATGCCGCAGGACTTATATATACCAAGAACGATGGCGACAGGAGATTTGGTGTCCATTGTACTTCGGAGTTGTAAACAATTTGAACAAGTGACTGACATGCTTAGCCAATGAAATTCTGTGTTTTGACAGCCTTCATACTCCGAGTCAGGGTAGACCTTAAATGCTGAAAGGCGCTAAGGCGATTGCACAAGGCCGCGCTACGAGCACATCATCGCCTAGATGGCCCTTGATGCGCGACCTAGCCGGAAATAAACAGGAATCACACACTGTCAAGCCAATGGCATTTTCGCGGTCCCAAAGACATCTAAGCGTCTTTGTTTTGAATTATCGGGGCTTTTTCCAGAAATTATCGTTGATTGACAGGGTTTATCGCGATGCATTCCTCGGCACTGCGACAATGCATACCCTTTCGATTTCATTTTTCCTGTGCTGCCAATGCAGCAAGCCAGGAACCAGCTAATGCAGTTTCCCCAGGTTCTCTAGGGTTTAGGTTAGTACCCATTACACAAAGACGGCAGAGACTGAATAGGGGCACTGAGTTTAATGGATGGGCTAGATGGTGGAAACCGTTCATTCGTCGGCGGGTCGGGGAGAATAGCGTTAGCACCTCATCGCCCAGGCAGGCACAGGCCCAAATTGCCTCCGAGAATTTCGCCGACGCCCCGCCGATGATAACACCGGCTTATGCCAGCTAATAGATGATGCAAGCTACCCCTCAGGAATTGGTAATGCGGGGTGAACGTTCATCAGACAATAATGGCGAACTGATCCGTACCTACGTGCCCGTTGCCTTTTGCCGAGTGGTTGTAGACGAGAATGAACACGCGATAGGTGACCAGATAGCAATCATAAGACACAGCGACCGTGGTTTCGAATGCTTTCAAGCAATCATAACATACTATCGCAGTGGGGAAACTTCCTCTTGTTTCAAAATCCGCGAGGTCGTGGAAGTCGTTCCTGAAAAAGATCGCGGATATATTGTAACTTAGATCCCCACCAGGGAAAGCCATCATCGGTTATATATTTAATTTTCATACATTCCCCTATCAATCACTGTCAAATCTACTCCAAATAATATATCAAGGTCAACTCACCAAGGTTAGGCTTCATCATGCCAGCTCCCGTTGAGAATGCTGCCCCTTCGACAATCCGGGGAGGTCATGAACAATCCCGTCCACGCATTCCCCAACCTCTAGAATATTCCGGCAGTTTGGATTCGTTTCCTCACGGTGATTTGACGCCTGTCATTGGCACCGAGTATAGTGGGATTCAAGTCGCCGAAATCCTAAAATCGGAACAACGCGATCAGATAATCACCGATCTTGCTGTAACGAGTACGTCGAGGTCTCTCTTTCTGGGCCTTCTTGGACAAAAGCGAATTGTATCCCATACTGACGATTTCCAGTCTCCAGACGAGGTGTCCTCTTCCTAAGAAACCAAGATGTAACGCCTCAACAAATGAAGGAATTCGGAGAGAGGTTGACCGTTCTCGCCGGATGTGTAAGTTCACCATCCCTACCGCTCACTCGACCATCTATCCGAGAAAGTGTCCCAAACTCATAGTCTCCAACAGCCTGAATCATCGGGACTACACGTACACCCTCTCACCGAAGAAGGAAGCGAACTGGGTGACCAAATCAGTGTGATTAGCAGCGAGAAACAGAAGAAGGGGGGCGGCCTCACGCATCAACTTAGCGACACCAGTCGATTCGCCTCTGTAGGATGGCACACCGATATCAGTTTTGAGCACGTCCCGTCAGACTACGCGATGCTGAAGATCCACACCTTGCCTGCAACGGGCGGAGACACGCTTTGGGCCTCAGGATACGAGGTCTATGATCGTCTTTCACCAGATATGGCAGCGTTTCTGGAAACTTTGACCGCGACGCATGATGCGACCTTCTTCCATGATGAGGCGAGGAGGTTGGGGAATCCGCTGCGGAAGGGAATTCGAGGGTCGCCGCTGAATTCGGGCGAGGAGTTGACGGCGGTGCATCCCGTGATCAGGACCAACCGTATGTCCTGATAGATCTCCCCTTTCATCTTATCTTTAGAATCAACTGACAGCGTGGAATAGCGGTCTCCGGATGGAAGTCAGTCTACGTGAACAAGGGCTTCACGAAACGAATTAACGGCGTAACGAAGGATGAGTCGGATATGTTGCTGCATTACTTGTTCAACGTAAGTCGACTGCTGTTTCATTCTTTGCAAATATGGCCCTAACTTCACCAGCTTGTGACTCAAAACCACGACGCCCAAGTTCGCTTCAGATGGAACAAGAACGATATGGCTATCTGGGATAACCGATCCACCTGGCATTGTGCGACTTACGACTATGCCGAAGCTCGAGCTGGAGATAGGGTATGCAGCCTAGGTGAGGCGCCATACTTAGACCCGCAGTCGAAATCGAGGAAACAGGCGCTTGGCGAAGCATAGATAATTTTGGTCGATACTTCATGGAAACAATTCATGACACAAAGTGGACATATTTTGCCGCATTTAGTTCTTTCAGTAGGACATTCTAATGTGAAGGTGCTTTCTGCTTACCATTCGCATGAACATCATAACTTCTGTCTAGAGATTCATCTGGAGACCGGATATTTGAATCATTCAAAATGCTTTGTATTGAAAATAAGGTGTGCTAATATAAGACACTACCGCCCAAGCTCAAAAAGACCACATAACCATAACACCAGTAACCCATAAATGACCCAATCAAATGATAAAATATGCTTGTATGCAAGACCTGCTTCAAACGGATGCTTTTCCTGAAGCATCAATTCCCAAAACACAATGATATCCCCAACAAGGATATAAGAAAGGAAAGATAAAGTCAAATCGCGTCTCGCTATGGGCTAGCTTCATCGCTTTAAGATAACAGCCATGTCCTCTCGATCATTCGACGGTGATGTTGTTTAACATTTGCACGGCTCTGACAGCTTCATGTAGTTCCAGCAAACTAAGAACAGTTAGTATAGCTCTCTGGGAAGCTTTCATTGAGATCAACTTACTGGTATGGCCCATATCCTCACCAAACATAGAGGTCATTAAGTCCTCACCGTGTCGAGTTCCCTCAGCCGGGGTATAGGTGACGGCCGTGTGGCCAAGAGCAAGTCCAATCACAGGTGGAGTCTGCTGCAAGGTCATGAATTCAGGCTTGACACCCGTGCACTGGGACAGCATGAGCTGGTGGATGTTGGTGGCCGCATAGTGACCCATGTGCATGGCACCTCCGCAGCGCTTGATACCGGCCCACAAAGCGATATCACCAATTGCGAAGTGGCTTTCGGCGTTAGGGGCGCGTTCAGGGAATTGGAGGCTGTCTCGAAAATTAGAGCATGATCGAATGCAGGGGCAATGGAATAACGTACGTTGGCTGGATATCCACGTAACCATCCTGTGTCAGGGTCTCCTTCGGCAGATAGGAAGAGGTAGGAATGCACTTCGAAACAGCGTTCATGACATGGCCAGTCTTGATCTGCATGCCGTTCGACAGCGTCAGTTGCCATACCCGCTTCTCTCCCTCCGTGTCGATGGCAGTGGTTTCAATCACTCGGCGGCCCAAGACGACCTCGACACCGGTTTCGAGGAGGACGGAAGCCACACGCTCCTTGAAGTCATCAGGGAGGGGCTCCGCCGAGAGCAAGCGCTCGCGCGAATGAATCAGAGTCACTTTCTGCTTGGGGTCCAGGACCTTGAGCTCTGCAGCCATCTCAACACCGACGGCACCTACGAGAATATTAGTTACGAGATAGGACAGAAATACATATGGATAACTGACCTCCTCCGATAATCGTCACACCATCCTGGGCCTTCTGGATGTCCTCCTTGTGGCGCTTCGCCTCCTCAAGGAACTGATGTCTGAGCAAAGATTGAGGGACCGTAGGGAACACGCGACGGAGACCAGAGCTAGCAATCAAGAAATCATAGCGCTCCTCGCAAGACTTCTTCGTGTCGAGGTCAAGAATCTGTGCCGACTTCTCCTCGCAGTTAACTGCGTTAACTGTACCCCTGAGGAAGCGAACGTTGGGCGCCTGCAAGGCGGGAATGTCTTGAAATCGGATCCAGGTCTTCGAGGCAAACTGATCACATGCCAGGGCTTTAGGAGATCCAATCAGATGGTCTAGATTGAAAGGAGAGAATATTCGTTAGTGTTTCGCGAACCATCAGGCGCCCAGAATCCCCAGAAGCAGGGCAGGGAGGGGTTGCTCACAGAAGCCATCTCTCTCGTCCACCACGGTAATTTCGACGGGAATCTGGGTCTCAGGGGCCTGGGAGTCGGCATTAAAGTTAAAACGAGCCAGACGGCCACCGCAAAGGTCGAGAAGAGCCAGAGCTGAACTCAATCCTCCGTACGATCCGCCGACGATAAGAACGCGGGCGGCGCGGGGGATGGCGGTGAGGGCTGCGATAGAGGGCATGAGGGGCGATTTACAGATCAGATTAGATAAAGAAAGATGTACAGTCTAAACGGGGATTGAAAGAGCAAGAATAGAAGACGAAAGATGAGAGGAGATTGGATTCTATGGAGAAGGAAAACCCGAGGGATCGAGAATGGGCGTTGTTGTTCTTAAAGGCGAAGGGCCAAACGAGCATTCCGGGCATAAAGGAGGCGCAGGACCCGAGGCCAAGGGATCAGATTGATCAAGAGTGGAGCCGACGGATGTTTTTACTCTGAACAGGTGCGAATACCCTCATTTTGGCACCGGAGAACAAGGAAAGCTGCTGATATGCTAGGAGACAATATTCTTTCCAAACGATCCGAGTGCTGGAACCACTTCTCGAAGAGGCATGTTCCACAACCACGGTTCAAATGTTTGGGTCCGCATGGAGCAGATTGCTGGTTTCATATTATGATTTCGAATTATTATGAGAGTTATCGCCGCCAGGGCATGGTGCGAGTCCGGAAAGTGGGAGAAGCCGATGTCACCCAGGGAAATGACCAGCCCCACTCGGAACCCCATCTTATCAGATGGCGAGGCGAGTTCGGATGTGGTCGGCTACACAAACAACCCATGGTCGATTGCATAATAGAAACCTCAATGGTGAAAGGGTGGGGTTGGGTTCAAGAATCCAGAAGAAAATTTTTCCCGGTGGGTTTATGTCTCAAAGAACTTGAGAAATGAGAATCAAAACGGAAATACGAGGCCCATCTTGGCAGGAGTCCAAGTTTGACCGATCGACGATTTTTGTGCCCGTGTCCAAGGGAACTTTTTATCTGATCCGAAATTAAGAGGCCAACGCCCGGTTTCAGTGCAATAAAGTTATCTGATGCTGGGGTGTCGCCATCCTCAGAATCGGGATTTGGGTTCTCCATGGATTTCCCTTATTTTTTCTTTGAGTAACCCAGTGTGGCGGTTTCACTGCCATAGAAACGAAATTTTCGCAGCCATTTCTCCATGGATTTTGTAGGCGTTGGGATGCCTGAGGCAAGCTGCCAAGCACTTCGCTGTTTGCTTACTCTCCTAAGGCACCTTAGATAGGCAACACCGTGGAAGACCTCAATTCATCCTACATCAATCAATCAATCCAGTATTGATCAGAGCATCTTCTCATCTATTCATTTCGTCATTCTAGACCACTGCGATGCAAGCGGTTCCTGCAGAACTTCAACAGTTTCGTGGAAGAGAGTTGAAATCAAGCTATCATCTTCTAGATATATCTAGTTTAGTGTACCTTGAACCAACCCCCTCAACTACGGAAAGTGGAATGAGAGTAAGGGATGCATCGGCAACCAGGAGGGTTATGAAGAAAGTTCCAAAGATAGTTTAAAAATCTTTTGACAGGCTGTCCCTTTACCTTGGTCGCTTCGTACCTGCCGGATCTTGAAGCGCGGCTGAACGCATGCATGAGATCTCGGTATAAACAGCGTACACCGTAAGCTCCATGTCTAAGTGGTTGCCCGTGCTAAGGGACTGTCTACGGAACCTTGAAAACCTTAGTGACAGGGTCCATGACCGGACATGAATTGAACGATCTGGTCTAGGCCACATGCACCTCAAAGGCATATGACTTGTGACATGTTCAACAAAAGTACCGCGTGTGCAATGCAATGTAACCCTGCATTTAGTCCATACACCGTATGAATTGATCATCAGGGTCAAATTAACTCTGAGACATCGCCAGAAAACCTCCTAGCGAGGGAGCAGATTCGGACTGCGATGCGCTATTTAATTTAGTCAGACAACGGATTTAGGCCGCCGACTGTGGCAGAATGTTAAATTTGGTCGGAGAACAAAAGTGAACCACTGAAGAAAATCACTACCATTGTGGGAAAGACTCGATGACTCGGCTAGCCCGACACAATGGTATTGTTAACGAAATACACCCGATAACTTTCCCGTCGTACCGTATGTATTATACCCCACATACCGGTCATACAGGCTCTACCGGCATCTTTGCAATTGAGAATTGAGAATTACACAGATGGATAACCGGCAGGAATCGAGTCAGCAACTCCACCACGCTGGACCTAGGGCTAAGGATCGAGTCTCGGAAATGTTATCATCCTCCAGCTTGCCTTCTCCATGGCGAAGCCGAGGTTGGTTAACAGTACGGAGTACTTGTCTGTGGCTCCCGAATACTACCTACCTATCGGAGTAGAATTGACGGTTGCCAATGATGTAGTTGGACTAAGATGGAGTCTGCAAGGGTCTTGGGGTGTGACGGGGCCCATTTCCATTATGAGGACCCCTGCATTGCAAGGAACGGAATGAAGGATTCAAATAAGTAATCTTTTCTGAAGCTGCAGATTTTCACTTTCACTCTCTTCTTTCAAATTCCATTGTACCCTTTTTGTTTGCATACCGTTCTTGCCCAGAATATGGCATTCCCTTTTGAGACCAAGTTACCTTGGATTCGGTTGCCCGAACCATACAAGACCACTTATGACCTTCAGGTCATTGCGGTTCAGCATGGAGTTCGACAGTTCCAGCTTCGTCGGTCCCCTCGCTCGGACGAAGGCATGCCACCCCCCGAGCCGCTGCACCATGACTCCCTCAAGTTCACCGACCTCAGTCGCCCGGATGCGACCAACACGCCGCCTGAGAGCAATAACTCCGCGTGGGCGCGAGCACAGAGAAGCCCCGTCACGCATTGGACATGGTATGGACAATATGCTCCGACGGTTGGACAGATCTGGAACGTCATCTATGCGCTCCTGACATTGCAGTCCGACTTCGAGATCTTCCGGGTGGTGTTGGCGGGCGAGGGCAAAGATCTTCTTGCACGAGAACTGCAGGCTGTCGGTCTTGCCATTGAGCATCCTAGTCCGTCGGCACCTCCAGGCCAACCGACGCCTCACTCCCCAGACCTCTCGAGCCAATTGGTCGTGTATCGTAGCACCTTCTGGCAGGGAGCGGGTTCTCCCTTTGGGCCTCGGCCGGTGTGGGTGGCAGATACCGACGTCTATCGCTCGCTGCGCCGTCCTCTGACTGCGTATCCATTGCATCCTGTCCAGCATACCCTGACCACCAAGTTCCCTGACGTGCGCGTGCATGCCATTCACCCGGTTCGACCGGCTAAGCCCACCCCGGGATCGAGGATTTACAGCCGTTACATCCCCCACCTCGACGAGTACTTCTCCATCTGGGCCCTGGATTATACCAACGACGAGCACCTCAAGCTATTCAACAAATGGCAGAACGATCCGCGTGTGGCACAGGGGTGGAATGAGACGGGCACGCTGGAACAGCATCGGGAATACCTGCGCAAAATCGACGAAGACCCGCACCAGATCACCGTGCTCGCCAAATTCAACGACACCTTCTTCTCCTACCATGAAATTTACTGGGCCAAGGTAAGCAAGTCAGCGCGCATATCCTGTCCGACCGTATCTTCCGTCATCTAGCCTTTGCTTTTTTTTTGCTTTTGATTTTTTCTTTCCCTTTTTCTCCCTCTTTTTTTTAGCCCATCTACCTACCCTTTTAGCACCGGACTAACTCCGCTTCTTCTTCCTTAGGAGGACCACCTCGGCGCACACTATGACGCCGACGATTGGGACCGCGGTCGCCATTCGCTTGTCGGAGACACCCGCTTCCGTGGCCAACATCGGGTGATGGCGTGGTGGTGCAGTCTCATGCATTATATGTTCCTTGACGATCCACGCACCAAGTATATTGTCGGCGAGCCCAAATTCACCAATCTCACGCCCCTCGCCTATGACCACGCGACGGGCTTTAACCTTGACAGGATCGTCGACCTCCCACACAAGCGATCCGCGCTGGTGAAGTGCCGTCGCGAGAAATTTTTCCATATTTCGCCTTTCCGCTTCAATGGGTCTGATCAGCTCGAGCGCGATCCGTTCCGTGCGTTGAAGTTATAAATTGATCTCCCTCTTCTGTTTCTCTCTCGGTCGCGGTCGGGGTCGGAGGATGGGACTGTAAATGACTTTCCTGTTTGGGGTTGGAGCTCCATGTCGATAGTATTCCCCCCCCCTTTTTTTTTTCTGGCTTTTTTTTTTTCTTGCTCTTTGCGATTAGTATTAGCGAAATATAATCGTTTTTTCTTCTCCGTTTTTCTCCTGCCGTTCCATTGCGCTCATTGAGTGAAAAAGCACTGAGTCAACCCGAGCGCAATTGAGTCTCCGTTCTCCAATTGTGTAAATTTATGAAAAGCGGGGCTCTGCAACCGGCCTGCCGCTCTTGTTTATCGTTGGCGTTGCGCCTCTGCCTTCTCCTCAACGGAGTCGTTCTCCCGCGCTAAGAAAGAGGGGGTAGAGGCCGGATAGGGTGATTGCGCAACTGCGTACTCAGGAGGGCGAGCCAAGAGGGGTTTTCGAAGGAAGGGTTAAAAAAAAGGCGCCGGTCCGGACCTCGGGATATCTCGACCTGAAGGCTGAAAGGCCAAGAGTCCAAGAGTAAGAATTTAGTGTACGGCCAAAGCTCGGCTCGAGTTATCTGATTTTCACTTTCCCGGAGCGAGCTGCAAGTTCTCAAAAGTCTCGAACTGTCGAACGTAACCATGTAATGTATCCAGTACACAGTAGTACGTATGTGTATGTATATGTAAGGCACCAAAAGAGCCAAGGGGGACCCATAACTTTAGTGTCGAGGATAGATGTGCCGAAACCGGAGCTTGAGCTGCATTTTTCGTGATCTTTTTTTCTTTTCCTCGTCCTCTGGGTCTTCCGGTTGATTCTTCACACGGTTTGTTTTCTTGACGGGCTGGCTAGGCTAGGTCGGGCCCGCAATTATCGTCAGGGGAGTCTTGGCTGGTGGTGGGGATCGTCGAATCCTGCCGTTGCATCTGTGCAATCAGAGCAATCCATCTGATAAGATGATTATCTAATCTGATTGATAGTCGTCATCAGCCAAGGAATTTTTTTCTCTGGGTTCTGAGACATGAGGGTGTGCACTGTTCATGGAAGGAGGTAAGAGCGTAGAGTGGTTTTGCCATAGCCATTAGTATATTTCGAAGTCGTATTCCGTATCTAGAAAGGAAGCAGAATCGATATCAATGGCAGGATTTTGGCACATGAAAGCGGCGTAGAAATCGATTAAAAAAAACAGGTGTAGATTGTAAGAATCAAGAGATATTCGTATTCTGCGTGTGTGTGCGCGACCAAATCTAACAAAGAATCAAGCAGTCGCAGCAAAGGGTATTGATCTAGGTATATACAGCTCCTCTATATGGGATTCAGAGCGCGCGAGCCCCAAAAATGATCCGCAGTCGGGTTGGGGATTTGGCTCCTCAGCTTGCGTCGACACTTGCGTTAACACGCCGTTCGAGCACCGTTGCAGCAATCTTGCGCAAATCCACCTTCCGAACCTTCCCGCTCCCTGTCACTGGGACTGTCCTATCCACGCCTTCCTCACCGAAGATGAACACATGCTGCGGCGCCTTGTGACGGCCCAGCGTTTCGCGTGTCCAGTTCCGCAGTTCCTCAACAGATGGCCGCTTGCCCTCGTGGCTTGGCGCGACGGCGATAAACGCTCCAACGACCTCACCGTATTTCTGGTCAGGGATGCCGATCACGGAGGCCACTTCGATGGCTGGATGCGCGGCCAGCCGCTCTTCAATCTCTAACGGGTAGATGTTTTCTCCACCTGTGGTAACAACGGTTACGGTGTCAGTCCGTACGGTTCCAATCCAGCGTCTGCATGTATCGTGGAGGGGTTCTGCAAAAAACAAAAGGCAAAACTCTGTTCGCTTGGCGAACTTACCGCGTATGATAATGTCCTTGAATCGCCCGGTGATAGTGCAACGGCCTTGTGGATCGAATAGGGCTTCATCTCCGGTCTTAAGCCACGTGGTACCCGCCTCGTCAGTGGTGAATGTCTCGGCCGTCTTTTCCGGATTGTTCCAGTATCCTTTCGTTAATTGGTAGCCCGCAATGCAGAGTTCTCCGCGCTCGCCTACTGGAACGATGTTGCCTTGTGTGTCGATAATTTTGGCCCGCGCGTGGGGCATGACCTTGCCCACGGTTCGGAGTCGGGTTTCGATGCTGTCGGTGATAACTGCGTTGAAACAGGTTGGCGATGCTTCGGTAAGACCTATTTTTAGGAAGATGCATGATTAGTCGAGTCATTCCTGTGACATGGGAGGATGTATGACAACCCACCGTAGCTGCTAGTATACTGGGTCATGTTCAGTTCTTCGAAGAGACGCTTCATCAATGGGCGAGGGACCGGTGCGCCGGCGATGATCCCCGTGCGAAGGTTACGGGTATCAAAGTTCGGGGGCTTCGGGAAACTTAGGATCGCCTCGAACATGGTCGGGACGCCGTGGAGAGCTGTGCATTTCTCATCCGAGATCGCGTGGAGAACGGCCTGGGGATCGAAGGTCTCGCCGGGAAAGACGATCTTCGACCCATGAGTAACGACGGCTAACATACCCAACACCAGCCCGAAACAATGGAACAAAGGCGGCGGGCAGCACAGGATATCGAAAGAGGTAAGGCTCATCCGGTCACCAATAAATCGCGAATTATTGACCAGGTTACTGTAGGAGAAGGTCGGGTTAGCGTTTTAAAAATTACCTCGCCGCGTGGCCTGGGGATGGGGCCGGCATACTGGTGTGTCAACATGGCGGCCTTGGGATTTCCCGTTGAGCCGCTGGTGAACTGCAGGTTACAGACATCGTCGGGAGTCAACTCAGCCTGGCGATCCAACAATGCATTCGTAGTGAGAGGCAATCCGCGCTGAACAAGACCGTCGTATGTTCCAAAGTTCTGGTATTCTCCCCGCAAAATGACGATCTCCTCCAGTGCCGTCGATGATCCCTTCCGCTTGGGTTGGGGACCCAATTTTGCCAGAACATCTTCCAGCGAATGTCGACCAATGCGAGGAGTTAGGAATAATAATCGACAGTCTGGAAGGCAGAGAACGTTAAGATAAGCTTCCCAGAGATCATCAGGCGTACACCTACCGGTATGGCCCAAGGCGTAATATAGCTCCGAGGGAGTGTAGGTGTTGTTGAGCACCACCAGGATAGCCCCGACTCGGGCAGCGGCAAAGAAGACGGAAATATATTGCTCGCAGTTACCGGCCATGATACCTATCCGATCTCCTTTCTCAATACCCATCGCCAACAGACCACGAGCCACGCGGTCCGCCTCATCACTTAGGTCTGCGTAGGTCCATCGAGCCCCCGTCCATGGGAACACCAAACACTCATAATCGCCATATCGGATACTTTGGAGGGTTAGAAGCTCGCCGAGAGTGATATCTAGAAGCTCTGGTTGTGTAGGGCCATAGACAACAGAAAGTTGCTCCCTTGGCTGCGTTTGTTGAACGTGGGATATAGTTTGCTGCAAACGCCGTACCGCCGCCATTGCGTAGGTGGTTTCTCACGATATAAATGCGAGGGGAAAGAATAAGAGACGAAGGGTTGCAACGACCGGGGCTGGAATCAGCTAGTAGATAAAGAAACAAGTAAGACATACCTCGGAACTTAACCAATTTTCCGAGCCTCCAGCCCTTCAGGTCTTGACTATTCCTGGTCGGCATTCGGTACCCAAACGAGCAACGGGGCCCATGATGGAGAATCAGACTTTGCCATTACTTTACCAGTGCACCACCCTCCTTGAACCTCCTTCCCCACTCGGACTGACCCAGTCTTTTAGAAGATTTCAGACCAAATTAAGCTCTTCAGCTATTGCCTCAGTGGAATTTTACTCTAGTACTTCGCTTAGATTTCCTGTCGGGAGGGGGTGGGAAGAATCAGATAACTATCCACGTCGGAGCCAGACCATGGTTCGCCCCCGACGCCGCTTGGCGGCTTAGACTTCTCCACTACCAAGCCAATGGGATAATTATTGATCTGGGCATGACCATGCACGCACACCCCCGATAGTGATTGAGGCGCTCTCAGTGCCCCTTGGCGTTGCATCAAAGCTTGAGGATTCCATCAGATAACCAATTGTGAGTTCAGGACCTCGGAACCCGGAAATTATCCAGCACACCACTGACGGCGCCTTATGGGCTTGTTCGGACTCGGAGTGAACTTGACCGTCCAGAACAGGATAGTGGAACGCAATATTATATTATCTACCCTACATTATTCATAATTTGCTCATGCAGAATGTTCAATTTGGCATGTGCTTGTCAATTGGTTGCCACTTTGCAAACCCTGACAACTCAAACGGTAAGACGGAACGAAGGGAAGTACTACTGCTTACGGATATCATGAAGAATGTAACCTCAAAAAACCCCTGCATAATGCCTTTGTCACTTCTGCTCTAGACCGTACCATTTAGATATTCCTCTCTGCAAAAGTTATTCAGGCTCCATCACTCGCAAGCCGGAAAGACAAGGCAACAGTCAATTCCAACGGACAACCCCAATAGCACACTTGGTGGGCCATCGACGGCGCCATCCGAAATTACTAGTAGAGGCGATTTCCCATGCAAAAGTGGGTGCTCTATCTGTCACTCGGGTTCGGTGCGGATTACTTGAAGCTACAGGGATTGTCCTGGCTACAAGAGCAGTCCGTAGCTTGGCAGACGTGAGGGATTGACATCCCGACATGTCGGCGACTAAACGGCATCGATCTTATAGACATCCACCGATGGTTTGTAGCAAACGGATGGAAGAGGGGTAGACATCCAGGATTCGAGTCCATGGTCAAAGGAATGTCTCAGCGCTCCACTACGGATCAGATAATTTTTTTGTGGTCTGTATTCTGACGCAGGATCTCCAAGGTTCAGGAATTTTTGTTATCAATCAGCTCGGACAATTTGCTCATCGATACTACTCCGTACGGGCTGGAAGCCGAAGCCCTAACAATTCTCCAAGGACTCCAAATGGTGGCAAAAGTGAGACATACGGAGTTTGTAGAGTTCTTGCAAGTCGCCGGGTGGTTTAGCGGACGAAGCCTGAACACTAGTCACTATTGTAGGCAAGAAAGCTCATGGCCAAGAAACGAACAAATTTAATATATAGCGGGCTTACTCGGTAGTATTCTGGGGAGAAGAAAAGGCCCAAAAAAGAAAGCAAATTTAAAGATTAAAAAAAGGGAAACTCTCGTGTCGAATTCATGAGTAAGGGACTCCCGTTGTGTCGGTTACAGCCGCAAGGAAGGTTGATCGATTATCGTCCCGTCAATTGAAAATAACGGTGATAGAGAATAGTTTACACGGCCCGGATTCCGATGGTGAAAGAGACGGAAATAGGATACCGTCATGGAACGGTATGAGAGGGGCCGTACGGGTCATGACGGTATCAATCTAATCAGATGATCTAATCAGATAAAACGTGGCCGAAGACCGGAGAAATAAGAGGCCGGAGGGCGGCCCACTTAACACTTTTTTGTACCCGACGGACCTGAATTGTCGTCTGACTGCTGATTCGCGGCACCCGCGCGCTACAGCCAGCAGCTGGGAAAACCTGCCAACCGCACATCACAATCACTAGCATTTTATTACTACCGCGGTAGCTCAGGTGTTCTTCTCCACCGCGACACTCTGCACCCAATGACTTTGCTATGGGACCCTTGGGCCCCACCTCAAATGACGATGACTGGATCGTCTCGGCAGGACCATCGTTGAAGAAAAAGCGTGGGTTGGCGTGCCCTTGCAGAAAGATCTTTAATCCTCTATGTTCCTCTCCTGCTCCGTCGACAGTGACGTCCATTCCTTTTTGACTACTTCCAGGTGTAGAACTCTGCTGTTGAGCACGACGAGCTCGCTGTCTCCGTTCGCAGGTGCGTGACCCCGCAGTAACTTACGACTATTCCGATGGCAGACACAATTCCAAGCAATGAGGGGCACCGAAGCTCCGCGGCCTTGGTGAACCCGAATTCTCAACTACAAGCCAACGTCACCCAACATGCAGACATTCTCCCTGTGACTAAAGTTCCTGCGCTGGATACCATCGATCCCTATGCTGTCGATAGGTCGGTGGGTGATACGGTGGCAAATAGTCCTTGGGCGGAGATTCCCTGCAGCACAGACTTCCAGAGTGTCGCCGACGACCTCACCCAGGGCTATGCCCGCTTTATCTCAAACTTCACTGGCCTCGAGGATGTCGCGTTCCTTCTCACGCGTCATACGGCCTCGGAATCTGCCTCAGATGCGGTGCGCGAGGTCATCTGTGCCTCCGTGTTTTGGTCCGAGGCCACCCAGCGACCGGGCGATTTGAGTACCTGCACAATTCGCCACGTCGACGAAGCCTCGTACAACAAGAATGAAGTTCAATTCTCTCTGGACTTGGGAGCGAGTTCCGAACCTGAGAATGGCGAGAAGCAACTCTCTAATGCCCAAGAAAATGTTGGTCCTTGCGGCATGCCCCGCTCTTGAGCAATTGCGCTGACCCGTCGTAGCATTTCAAACTACGCATCAAACCTACCTCCAACACCAACGCCCTTGCAGTCAGTTTTGCATACCCGATGCGACTTATCCCCGACCAGGCAGTGCAGCAGGTGCTGAACGCACTATCATCCTGCCTGGCGGGCGCTTCAACCTTCCTCTCACTCGAGACGCCCCAACCCGAGCTATCGATAATTAATTTCCCATCCCTTATGATACCCCCACCAATAGATTCCGACCAGAATGGAGACGCTGGGTCCAGCAGCTCCCAGCGATCACTTCTTCATGCCGCTTTCGAGGGCTGGGCCCGTAGAAAGCCGGATGCGATCGCACTTGATTTTGTGCATTCTTTACCCTCATCGACGTCTGATGCGGAACACAGCGTTCTCACCTACGCGGCCTTGGACAAGGCCGCTTCAAACTTGGCCATCCATATCCGAGCTCTTTTGGCCGGTAGCAACCCCGCAGACTACGGACGTATTATCCCTGTTTATATGACAACATCCCCCGAACTCTATATCTCCTATCTCGGTATCCTCAAGGCCGGTTGCGCATTCTCCCCGATTCCTCAGGATGCACCTGCTCAGAGGGTACTGGAAATTCTCGAAGACATTGGCTCTCCAATTATTCTTGGCAATACTCCCGAGCCCACCTCTTGTCCTTGGAAGGCGGACGGCGCAAGCCTATACTCCTGGGTCGATGTGGCAGAGGTGACCGGGTGGAAGCAGCTATGTGGCGATCAGAATGTGCCGCCCGCTTCGGATGATCAGCTGCGCGAACTGGAAATCCAGAATGACCAGACAGCTTATCTCCTCTTTACCAGTGGCTCGACTGGTAAGCCCAAGGGTGTTCAAGTCAGCCATTTAGCCGGTGCATGCTCTATTCATTCACACGCCACGGCTATTCCCCTACCCGGAAACGCGGTTGGTGATTTTAGGTGGTTCCAATTCGCGTCCCCGACATTTGACCCGTCTCTCATGGAGATCTTTGTGACCTTGAGTTGCGGTGCTACCCTCTGCTCTGCAGACCGGAGCCTGACGCTGACTGACCTGGAAACCACCATCAACGAGGCAAGGGCTACAGTCATGATGGCGACGCCCAGCTTGGCTGCGCTTCTCAGACCTTCCCGCCTAACGACGCTTGAGTCTCTCTGGACAATGGGTGAGAAGCTCAACCGGACTGTGATTGAGAATTTTGCTCCTAAGCCTACTTCTCCCGATGGACCCTCAAGAATGCTGGTCAACGCTTACGGGCCTACCGAGGGAGCCATTAACTGTACCTTTCTTGCTCCTTTCGACTACTCCATCCGTGGCTCTATTATCGGAAAGGAGTTGCCTACTTGCGCTATGTTCGTTTTGGATCCTAACAGCCACGAGCCCAAGGCCGTTCCGGCTGGTCTTACCGGTGAGTTAGCGATAGGAGGACCCCAGGTGAGCAAGGGCTACTTGAATCGGCCCAAGGAGACCGCAAAGTCCTTTATCCACAGCTCCGAGTTTGGTTACCTTTATCGCACCGGTGACATGGCTCGTGTTGTGTGGGATGAAAGTGGCTCGCGGGTCATTGAATTCCTGGGCCGTATCACCTCTGACCAGGTGAAAATAAGCGGTCGTCGTCTGGAGCTCAGTGAGGTGGAGTCTGTACTCGCGACAGTCGCGGGAATTACTGAAATCGTCACGGTGATTTCTAAGCGAGACAACAACGTGCAAGGTAGCGAGCAGATCGTGGCCTGCCTTGTGGCGGATGGCGCAAGCGACGCGACAAAGCAAGACATCGTGCATGAAGCGCAAGGGGCCGCACAGCGTCATCTATCCTCTTATATGTGCCCCTCCGCCTACACCTTTTTCGATTCGCTCCCACGGTCTAGTTCTGGTAAGGTTGATCGCAAGGCAATCACTGCCAAGCTGCAGCAAGGTGAACAGAGCGGCCTTCAGATTTTTGCTGCCCCGAAATCTGGAGTGTCCAACGGCTTGCAGGATGATTGGGAAGCAACCGATGATAAAGAAGTTGCCTCCGTTCAGGATCTTATTGTTCAACTTATTGCAGAGACCACACAAGAAGATGTCTCTATCGTCAAGCCTGGGGCTGACCTTTACTCTCTGGGCATTGATAGTCTTGGTGCCATGCGACTACTGCAGAAGCTGAGAGACCATTCCATCGAGGGCTTAGCCGTTGCCGACGTCCTGCAGTCGGGGACTGCAATGGGATTGGTGTCGACTATCCTTGCGCGCCGTCAATTGAACGGGGATGCTTTGGCCAACAGTTCCCAATCCGCAGCCCTTCATCAGAAATTGCAATCCTTCTCGGACCGGAACATCCAGACATGTGCTCAGCGACTTGATCTAAAGTCAGAAAAGATTCAAAGTGTCTTGCCTACTACTGCAACGCAGTCTGGTATGCTGGCGAGCCTTTTGCGAAGCTCCGCTGATAAGTCGTTTGCAACTCGATCCTATATTTACCACTCCGTTCTTCCACTTGAGGCAGACGTCGATGTTGAGCGCATCCAAGCTGCATGGCAAACCACGGTTGCCAGTTATGACTCTTTCCGAACTGTCTTCTCTTGGCTTGACGATGACATGGCCCCATTCGCTCAATGTGTCCTTACCAGTGAGGCGGTACCTCAATTGGATTGGAGTGTTTATGAGGCTGTGGCCGAACATGACAACGAAACTTTGGACAAGGCGTTGCGAAATGCCGAGGACTCCATCAACTTGAGCACGCCTCCTTGGAAACTATCCTTGATTAAGTCAGAAAGCCGAACGCTGATCATCCTGAGCATGTTCCACGGAATATTTGATGGAGGATCGCTGCAGCTTCTTCTCGAGGACGTTTCTTCTGTTTATGCCGGAAAGACGGTGGCCAACCGAACGTCTCTTGAGCACATTGTCAAGCACCACTTCAGTGCTGATCATGATGCGACATCTCAATTTTGGACAAAGCATCTTGACCAATACTCGCCCGTCGTGTTTCCATCGGTCACCCCCTACCGAGCCCCTTCAACTAAGACAACAGATCGCGTGGAAATCGTTGCCTCGACAAGTTACGATAACCTGAAGAAACAATCCAAGAACATCGGTTCGACTCCATTGGCCGTGCTTCAAGCCGCTTGGGGTGCGGTTTTGCTTGCTTATACTGGCACCCCTGACCAGGATGTTGTCATGGGCAGTGTTGTGTCTGGCCGACTTGATCCGGAGTCTGAAATTTGCATTGGTCCTACTTTCACAACTGTCCCTATTCGCTTGGCCGTCAACCAGGTGCAGAAGGATTCTCAAGGAATTTGGACAAACAAGTCGGTCGCGCGTCACCTAACATCCTTGAACACGCAAACCCTATCGCACCTGCAACCTCGTTTAGGTTCACTAGTAACGGCCGATGGCCGCCTCCCCTACGATACACTCCTGGCCTACCAGGACTTCAATGCTGGATCCAGTTCAAGTGGCATCTGGAGCTCCATCGATCACCCACCGATGGCAAACGATTTTGCAGTCATGATTGAAGTCTGGCCGGGTGCCGATTCTTCGTTGACCTTCCGTGCCAGCTTCAACAATTCCCATCTCGATTCGCAGGCGGCTGAGGCAATGCTGAAGTCGATGGCTGATATTGTAACGTACATTCTTGGAAGCCCAGACGGAAACTTCCAGGACGCCTCTTCGAACACCCGGCCTGAGCTCAAGTCCTCATTCAACGCCGGAGCAACCGCTGTCGAAGAAGTATCAGAAGGTGCTTTGATTCATACTAGATTCGAGGATCATACGGCATCCCACCCCGATGACCTGGCATTGATCTTCAAGGGTGATTTGGATGATGAAAACAGTCCCCTGAACCTCGCGTGGTCCTACGCACAGCTTAACACAATTGCCGACAACCTCGCGGAACATCTCCTCCAGATTGGCGGCGCCCTGACCAACACTCCTGTGCCTATCTGTATTGAGAAAAGCCCTGCATTGTATGTCGCTATTCTTGGAATCCTGAAGGCAGGAGGAGCCTGGTGCCCTATTGATACTCTTTCCCCTGCACAACGTCGCCATGATCTTATAGCACGAACTGGTGCCAAGGTCCTCCTAGTTTCGTCGAAGGACGGGGCACAGCCTGAAGGCTCCATTCCCTCCGGTGTTGACGTGGTTGATGTCAGTCACTTCTGCCAGGCTAGTCCTACTGAAGCCACCGGAGTGAAGCGAAGCAGCACAAAGGGAAGAAGCAACCCAGACAGTATGGCATACTTGATTTGGACCAGTGGTACAACCGGAGCCCCCAAGGGCGTGCCGATCACGCATTCTGCGGCGGTGTCCAGTATGAAGTCTTTGTTTAAGGATATCCCACAAAACGCAGATGGCAGCACCGTGCGATGCATGCAGTTCTCACAGTACACGTTTGATGTGTCAATCCAAGATTTCTTCTATACCTGGGGACTGGGAGGTGTTCTGATCTCTGCCTCGAGAGAAATCATGCTTGGATCTTTCCCTAAGCTTGCGAACCTCACTAAGGCGACGCATGCCCATCTCACCCCCGCCTTTTCCGCAGGCATTCCAAGAAAGAGCTGTGAGACACTCAAGGTGATCACTATGATTGGTGAAAAGTTGAACCAACCTGTTGCCGATGACTGGGGTACCGATATGCGAGCTTTCAACACTTACGGTCCGGCTGAAGTCACCATTGTTTCAACTGTCCGAGAATTTGGAAATGAGCATAAGAATGTCAAAAGTGCAAACATCGGATGGCCCATGGATACCGTTTCCGTTTTTGTGACCAAGAACCAGCGCATGGTGATGAAGAACGCCGTTGGAGAATTGGCATTGGGTGGTCCGCAGCTTTCTCCTGGATATCTCAACCAAGAGGATGTCACCAAAGCCAAGTATGTGTGGAATGAGGAAGCTGGACAAACTGTGTACTACACTGGTGATTTGGTTCGCATGCTCGCGGATGGATCGCTTGAGTACATCAACCGTGTTGATGACCTGGTCAAACTTGGTGGTATTCGAGTTGAGTTGAGTGAGATCAGCTTCTCTCTCGGCGACTGCCACCCTCTTGTCGATAATATCGAGACGCTCATTCTCAGTCGTCCGGATAGGCCTTCGAAGGTGGTTGTCTCTTTCCTCGCTGCACCGAACGCCGCAGGCCCTGAAGATGATGGGCAGCTTCTTATTCTGAATGACAAAGCTCTTGAAGCTGCTCGCTCTGCCAGTGATCAGGCACAAGCCACCCTGCCAGACCACATGATTCCCTCCGTTTACCTGGTCGTGAAGAACATCCCCAGAACTCCATCCGCCAAGACCGATCGTCGGGCTCTCCAGGCAGCCTATGCAGAAGTTGACATTGACAAATGGGAGGGCAGCCTGAACCCCGAAAACGGTGCCCTTGACCAATCATCTGAAGATCCGGCCGATGCAGCCGCGGCAGCAAATATTGTCAACATGATCGCATTGCTCGCTGATATCTCACCATCCATCATCACGAAGGCTAGTCGATTGGGTAGTTTGGGTATCGATTCTATCCGTGCCATTCGTCTCGCTTCCAGATTGAAGGTAGCCGGCTACCAGCTTTCAGTTGTCGAAGTTCTCAACTGCGTCACCGTCCAAGACCTTATCAAACTGGCCTCCACTGCAGATGACTCTAAGGCCACTGAAAACACATTCGATATGAATGCTTTCAACAGCTCTTGGCACGATGCAGTATCTGCCAAGGTGCAGGACGACTTTTTCACTGTACGAGCAACTACAATTCAGGAGAGTTTGCTCAGTGAGACCATGGGAACTTACAACATGTATTGGAGCAACCATTTCTTTTCCCTCGACCAGTCCGTGGATATCAATAGACTCAAGCAAGCCTGGTTCTCCGTGTGCCAAAAAACCGAGGCCTTGAGAACTGGCTTTATTCCTGTGGCTGAGGTTGACACTGGTTTAAAACAGGAAAGTCCTGATTTCTCTATGTTGCAAGTGATGTACAAGCTCCCCGATGTTGACTGGCAACATCTTGAATGTAAAAAACAAAACTGGGTCGAGCTGCGCGACAACCGCATTGAACAGATTATGCAAAAACATCAAAGCAGCTACTTCCAAAGCCCTCCATGGGCCGTGACTGTCCTGGACAAAGGCGATGAAAGAACCATGTTCCTCACAATTCACCATTCCATTCATGATGGACCTTCTCTTGGTCTAATTATGGATGACGTGCGTTCCGCCTATGCTTACAAGCCGCCTTCAAGACACCAGCTCAGTGACGCTCTTTCCGTCATTTTACCCACAGAGCAAAGAAACAAGGATACACGCAGTTTCTGGGCTTCCGAACTAGAGAAGTTCTCTGGGCTGGAAGTGGCAGTCTGGCCAGATCTTACTGGAATCAGATTACAGCCAGGCGAGGTCCAGGAACACAGATTTATCGCCGAAGAATGTGTCTTGTCAGAGCCCGTCTCCAAGCTTCAGGCTACCGCAGCTCAGCTTGGGGTGTCATCGATTGCATCCATCATCAGAGCAGCATGGGGATTTGTTTCTGTCGGCTATCTCAGCATCCCAGCTACCGTCTTTGCCGAGACACTCTCCGACCGTGTTCTCCATGCAGACCTTGAAGATAATGTCGGACCATTGATATCCGTTGTGCCGATTCCATTCCACCCTCAAGGAACTGTACGGGAGCTCTTGGCCGAACAGCATCGACTTTCTGTTCAGTCATGGAAGTACCGCCATGTTCATGCTCGTGATGTTCGCAAAATGCTGGACCGACCTCGTGGAGAGCCTTTGTACCCCGCTGTTTTCAACTTCCACGTGGCAGGCGAGGAACACAAGAGCTCGCAGCCGCAAATCTGGCAAGAGCTTGAGGATCAGATCGGCTTGCACGTCGAGCACCCCATGGCCATGAACGTGTTCCAACGTGCAGATGGCTCGCTCGTCTTGGAGGCATCCTCGGATATTGCTCTGATGAACAAGCATCAATTGTCGCTTTTCGTCCGCCAAATTGACGCTATGGTTAGCGTTATGCTGGAATTCCCCGATGAGCAGGTATCCAACCTAGGCAATCATATTCCCACAGACCTGCGCGCAGTCTCGAATCGGCCAGTCACTGATATGGTTGCAAACTCCATCTATTCCCCTCCAACTTATTGGTTGGAGCTCAATGCCAGAGAACACCCAGAGTGGACCGCCGTTGAAGTGGCAACCAAAATAGCTGCGACCGGCATCGAGAAGGAAATCATGACATATAGCACCCTAAATGCCGAGGCCAACCGTGTGGCTGCTTTCATTGCCTCCTTCGGTCATAAGAACAGGATGATCGCAGTCTGTTGTGGACGCAATCTTCCCTCGTACCCAGTCATCATTGGTATCTTCAAATCCGGAAATACTTATCTGCCAATTGACGAGGGTCTTCCGGCTGATCGCAAGGCCTTTTTGATCGAGGATGGTGATTGTCCTATTGTTTTCACTGAATCGACATTCTCGGCGTCGTTCTCCCGCATTCCCGAAACGTGCCAGATCTACTGTACCGACGATCCGGAATACCAAAAGTTGGTGGCACCTATGCCCACTGAAGATCGTGACTACCAATCCCATCCGGATGATCTGTCCTACCTTCTGTTCACTTCCGGATCTACCGGAAAGCCTAAAGGTGTCATGATCACTAGGGCCAATCTTTCATCATTCATTGAGTCCTTCACAGACTTTTGTGTCAGGGCTGCACCCAGAACGCTGACGCTGGGCGGCACCGGCAGACATCTTGCCCAAGCTAGCAGGGCCTTCGACCCTCATCTGGTTGAGATGTTCTTCCCCTGGCGTATAGGAATGGCAACTGTAACAGCTCCCCGAACAATGATTCTCGATGATCTGCAGGTGACTCTCGGAAAGTGGGAAATTACCCACGCGAGTTTCGTGCCTTCTTTGGTTGACCAGGCAAATGTCCTTCCCGAGCATTGTCCCAAGTTGGTCTACATGAGTGTTGGAGGTGAAAAGATCTCTCAAAAGGTGTTGGATGCATGGGCTACTTCTCATATCTGCCTGGCCAATGCCTACGGACCAACCGAGGTGACAATCGGCTGTACATTCGCCCACGTTGGTCGTGACACAAACCTGCGAAACATTGGACCCCCATTGACGGCCTGTGCTTGCCACGTTTTCGTTCCCGGCACTCAAACCTACGCGCTGAAGGGTCAAACTGGTGAACTCTGCTTCAGTGGAGATCTCGTCGGTAGGGGATATCACAACAGGCCTGATGCCACTGGGTTCACTACAGGCCCGAATGGCGAGAAGATGTACAGGACCGGTGATATAGGACGTTTGATGTGTGATGACTCGGTGGAGTACCTGGGTCGTGGTGATGACCAGACTAAGATCCGTGGACAGAGATTGGAACTTGGAGAAGTTTCTGAAGTCCTTCGATCATCCTCAACCATTGGCATCGACGTTGTCACAAGTGTTGCCAAGCACCCTGGTCTTAGCAGAGTACAGCTTATCTCGTTCATTGCACGATCGGACTCTCGTCAACGCACAAAGGGCGGCGAGGTCGCGTTCGTCCAATCCGATTTCGCAACTCTTGGCAAGGAATTACAAGACATCTGCAAGAAGAAACTGCCGGGGTACATGGTTCCAGAACTGATCTTGCCCATTACCTACATCCCGCTGGCGCCAATGTCTGGAAAGGCAAATCTGAAGGACCTCCATGCCCTGTTCTTCAGCCTCCCTCTCGCTGCTGTGCTTCAAGGAAACAACGCAGGAAGCATAGACGGTGCAGCCAACAATCGACCGCTGACTGCCGACGAAGAGGCTGTGGTCAAGGAAATATGCACTGTTATTTCCACCGACCCCTCTGCCATTGGACACCTGACAAACATCTTCGAAGTTGGTCTGGACAGTCTTAGTGCTATCGGTCTCTCCATCAAGCTTCGAAAGATCGGATACGCCGCCACCGTGGCCCTTGTCATGAGCAACCCAGTTATCGAGCAACTTGCTCGTCTACCCAGAAATATCCCTTCATCTAGCTCAGAGGCTATTGTGTCCAAGCTGCGTCAAAACCTCGCAGACATGGAATCATCATACCGCCAGAATGCTCCCTCAGAGGCTTATCTGTCGACGGTAGCATCTATCAGGCCTTGCTTGCCACTTCAGGAGGGTCTGGTGGCACGTTCCATTAACAACGAAGGCGATCAACTCTACATCAACCACATCGTTCTTCAGCTGGAAGACCATGTCAACGCGGCGCAGTTGAAGGCCGCATGGCAAACTGTCGCCCAGGACAATGAGATCATGAGGACTGCGTTCTCTCCTCTCGAGAAGGAAGTTGTTCAAGTTGTATTTTCTGCTGATTCTCATGAGATCCGTTGGGATAAAGAAGCCTACAAGAGCTTAAATGAATCTACCGAGCAACTCAAAACACGGCAAACACAGGTGTCTCGCGACATTATCTCAAACATCTCCACAGTTCCTCCGGTGCGATTCCATTTGGCCAAATCTTCAACTACTGACCAGCCATTGGCTCTCTTCATTTCCATTCACCACGCTCTTTACGATGGCGAGTCCTTCTCCATGCTGCTGGAAGACGTGGCGGCACAATATGTCAAGAGCCCTGTTCCGCAGAGAGGTTCGCCGGCGGCATTCATTGAGCATGTTTACACTCAGGATACAGAGAAGGCCAAGAAGCATTGGACGGAGTATCTGGGAGACTGCCGACCTACCTTGTTCCGCACTGATTTCAACTTCCTGGAACATCCGAAATTTGTTACCAGAACTCTCGGCAACAAGCTTTCTGACCTGGAACGCCGCTCAGCAAGCCTGCAAACAACTGTTCCATCCTTGGTACAGGCCATTTTCGCTCTTCTGCTGGCCGATGCTGTTGGGGTTTCCGATGTGACCTACGGACTTGTTCTGTCCGGCCGAGCGGTCGCTGTTCCTGGGGCTGATTCCGTTATTCTGCCCTGTATCACGACCATTCCTGGACGACTGAATACTAACGAACTTGGCACGGTCACTGAAGTGGTTGAATCTGTCCAGAAATCCACAGTCCGATCGCTCGAGTTCCAGCACACCTCCTTGAGACACATGCAACGCTGGCTTAAATCTGAAACGCCTCTGTTCGACTGTCTCTTCTCTTACATTCGAGCGACAACGCCTTCTCAGCACAACATCTGGCGGGAATTGGACAGCCAGATGCCTGCGGAGTATCCTCTTGCTGTCGAAGTCGAGGCCAATAGTGCCACCGACAGTATCAACCTGAACTGTGCATTTTCATCCATCTTCAGTGCTGCCTACAATGGCGAGGAGTTCCTTGAAAAGATGGACGCTGTCCTATCCAGCGTTGTTTCCGGTGAAATTCTCTCCTTGGACAACTTCAATCTTCCTAAGGCCGAGGGAACTGGATCTCGTTCCCCGGTCACTCAGTGGGACGAGACAACTTGGTCTACTACTGAAACCACAATTCGCGAAATGACCAAGGACTTCTGCGGTCTGTCTTTGGCGGATGTTTCTAAGGGAGCTTCCTTCATTAGTCTCGGTGTTGATTCCGTTACTGCTATCCAATTTTCTCGGAAGCTTAGAGAAGCTAGATTCCAGGTTTCCTCTTCTGATGTCATGCGCTTCTCTTGTGTGGGTGCATTGGCTCAGCACATCGAGCAGAGCTCAAATGAGGGACAACTTCAGACAAACGGCACCAAGAGAGCTGCCATTCCAGCCGATGTCTACCAGAAACATGTTCGCCTGCTTGGTGAAGGTGACTCGATCTTGGCAGTGTTTGGATGTACTCCTTTGCAATCTGGAATGATCACTCAAACCCTTGGCTCTGACGGCCAAGTCTATGTTCATCCCCATCCGGTCAGGCTCGCCGACTCTGTGGACACCGCTCAACTGAAGAATGCGGTCCTTAATGTCATTCAGTCCAATGATATTTTGCGCACTTCTTTCCATCTCGTTGCAGAGCTCGGACATTCATGGATTGGAGCTGTGCACACGCAGCCTCCTTTCGAATGGACCGAGATCAGCCTTCCCTCCGATGCCGATCCTCTTGCTGAAGTCGGTGCTCTCTTTTCATTCGGCGAAGAATCGTCGTTTGAGATTCCGCCTATCCGAACAGTTCTAGTTACCCAGCCGGAGGGTAGACTCCTAGTCGTCGTCATGCATCACGCTCTTTATGACGGTGCCTCGTTACCTTTCTTCTTCGAGGACCTCGCAATTGCGTACAGCGGCGAATCTCAGCTCGAGAGGCCGCAGTTCTCGGAAACAGTCGAACATATCCTGAACGGGCAAGATGATTCATGCAAGTTCTGGACCGAGAAGCTCTTAGGATACGAAGCCGTTGAAGTTCCTAAGCTGCCTGCCGACCAGGCTTCGGAGCGCATGTTCCTCTCGGAACACCACGTCGACCTTGATCTACCTACAATCATCGAATCTTGCAAGGCTATGGAAGTCACCGTTCAAAGCATTGCTCTCCTCGCATATGCTAAGGTTCTGGCCCGTGTTCTCGGAAAGCGCGATGTCGCGTTTGGACAGGTACTTGCAGGCCGGTCATTGCCGACTCCAGGAGCTGAGCGAACCCTGGGTCCGCTGTTTAACACGGTCGCTCAGAGAGTCACTTTCGAGCCCAAATTCCTCAGCAACAAGGCCATGGCTGCACGTTTGCAGCAGCTTACAGCGGATGCTCAAGTCTATCAGCATGCGCCACTGCGAGTCGTTCAAAACTCATTGAGAAAGGCTAATGAACTGACATCTACTTCTCTCTTTGATACGCTCTTCGTTTTCCAAAAGAGCGCCGACTTTGCCGGGGGTATCCTGGAGACACAGCAAATTTGGAAGCCCTACGAAACCGAGGAATACGCCGCGCAAGCTGAGTACAAGTTGAATTTGGAGATTGACCAAGGTAAAGATGGTATTGTCGCTAGGGCATCATGCAACGGACAACATCTGTCGCAACAGAATCTTGATGATCTCATGAACGAATTCGGTTACGTTTTCCGGGACATTATTGAGCATCCCACGAGATGTGCAACCGTCATGCCTGAACGACTGGGTGAATTGCCACTCAGGCTGTCTGCGCCAGGGGCACAGGAGAACTCGGTCGAGGAACCCGAAGCCCCTCCGCACGAAAGCACCGTTCAGTCTGTACTTGCAGAGGTTGCTGGACTTTCTGTGGACAATATTAAACCAAGCACCAGCATCTTCAGCGTTGGCCTGGATTCCCTGTCGGCCATTCGTATTGCGTCCATCTGTCGATCAAAGGGAATCAGGACTGGCGTTGCTGACATTCTTCAAGGAAATACCCTGCGTGGTATCAGTCAACGCGTCCGCCCCATGGAGGAACAGGCCGTGAAACCCCAAGGCTCACTTTTCGCGAATTATGAGCGCACGGAGAAGGCAGTTGTCGAGAAGCTTGGACTTAGCAAAGAATCTATTGAGACGATCTTGCCTTGTCTCGGCGGTCAATTCTACCATCTTGTCAGCTGGTTGAAGTCTGGAAGAAAGCTTTTTGAGCCGGCGTGGCCCTACTTCAGCTCGGAACGTATCGACACGGCAAGCCTAGAGGACGCTTGGTATCAGCTTCGTGAAAGACATCCAGTCCTCCGAACCTGTTTTGCAGCTATCTCATCTTCGGAGGCTGTCCAGGTCATCATGAAGGAGGCGGTGCGAGACACCGAAACTTTCAAGGTGATCAACTCCGATGCCACTATCACAGAGGCTGCTCAGACCCAGGCAAAGGAAGAGGCATTGAGCCCGTCCTCCTTGTTCGTTCCCCCTGTTCGTCTTCGCCTCTTAAAGGCCTGCGACCGGGACGGAATTCTTGTTCTTGTTAACCATGCTGCATATGACGCGTGGACAATGCCCATGTTTGTGTCCGAGCTTGAAGGCCTCTACCGCGGCCAGTCACTAGACACCAACCCCGATTTCGCATCCTTTGTTGATTTCTCTGTTCGCTCCCTTCGCGACCTTGACGAAAAGACCTACTGGACTTCCGCCATCGGTTCTGGCGAGCGCACGCTCATCAAGAATGTCGCAGAACGGACCGGAGGCCAGCTTCCCGATCAAGTATTCGTTGGGGCCTGGGAGAAGGTCAAGAATGTTTCCCAGCTCGAGACTTTGTGCCGATCCGCAGGCATCAGTCTACAGACTGTGGTCTTGCTTGCCGTCGCTCGCTGCCTTGCACGTATGACCGGAGTCACTAGCCCGACTATGGGTCTGTATCAAACCGGCCGATCAGCGTCGTTCACCAACATTGAAAAACTCACCGGACCTTGTCTCAATGTCAACCCATTCACCGTACCCGACGCAGTCTCTGATTCGAGCCTTGTGGACAAGGCCCAGGCCCTTCAAGCCTCTCTCGCGGAGCGTGTCTCATTCGAGCAAAGTTCCATCTTCGATGTTCTTCGGTGGGCCGGTGCTGAACAAACCACAACTCCCCTGTTCAACGCCTGGGTCAATCTACTCTGGATGCAGAACGGAGTGCCCTCCGCCAACGATGCCACGCCCGATAAGGAGCTGGACAACGACGGCGATCTCTTCCTGCCGCTTCGAATCGGTGTTCCTACAGACTTTATTCCCGCCGAACCTCTACCGGGCTTGGGAGCTACGTCGGTGTCGGAGTTGGACACTTCCCTTCTCCCTGGTGAGAATGTCTACATTGATATTGGACCGGACCCGAAGAGCGATACGATCGGCTTTGGTGTTCGTGTCGAGGGGGGACTTCTTGCGGAAGAAGAGGTTCACCAGCTGGTGGATAGCGTTGCAGGTGAAATTGAGGCGATTGTCTCTTCGCTGCAGTGATTGACGAGTTGAAGGATATATTTTGGAATTGAACAAAATAAACGGAGGATATGATGCAGTGCAGGACATATACTTTGAATTCGGGTTTTTATTGTCATGTAATTAAATCATTTATTTGTTATTGCTAGAAGCATTAGAAGAATAGACATCATTGCTGCTCAATTGTTGTAACCAAACAATGTCGGGTGTAGAGATCCGGAGTTAACGGCGGAAATCGTCATCGCCGCAGGGAAGGCTGGTCTTGGCGGAAGCTGCTTCACTGCCGCCGGCCTTCGTCACTCTCTTCTTCCTCCATCCCCGCCGCCATAATATGCCTCTTCCCGCCTTGCATTAAACGTGAATCGATGTCCCGAATCCCACCCCGAATTCTATAGGCCCATACCTTCCACTTTCGCAGGGCCTCCATTCCCGCAGTAGTCTCTACTGCACACAGCCAACCCCTCGATTGAGCATCCCGGTTAGACCGCAGTTCAATTCTCCAGAATGGCCTACGTCGTACCAATCCACCGAGCGAGTAGCATTCGCCACGCCTTGAAGCTCAACTTCCTCGACCCCGAAGAAGAATCCCTTGTGGTCGCGAAAGCGAATCGACTCGAATTTTACACCCTCACGCCCGATGGCCTCACCCTCGCCGCATCATGCGCCGTCAATGCCCGAGTCACCATGTTGACGGGGCTTTCCAAACCCGCCGATTCCCCTACGGACCACCTTTTCGTCGGTACCGACCGCTGCTCATACTTCACATTGTCCTGGGACGCTTCGAAACAGCAGGTCCGGACGGAACGGAATTACGTCGACATCTCGGACCCGTCGTCGCGGGAATCACAAACAGGGAATCGCTGCTTGGTGGACCCCAGCGGTCGCTTCATGACACTGGAGATATACGAAGGCCTTGTGGCGGTGGTTCCGATTGTGCAGTTGCCTGCTCGGAGGAGGGGCCGGGCGCCTGCCTTGCCTTCCGGTCCGGACGCTCCTAAGGTGGGCGAGTTGGGCGAGATGACTACGGCTCGGATCGACGAGCTGTTTGTGCGGTCGTCGGCGTTTTTGCATGTCCAGTCGGGCCCGCCGCGTTTGGCGCTGCTGTACGAGGATAACGAGAAGAAGGTGAAGATGAAGGTGAGGGAATTGGAATATACTCCGGCGACGACGAGTACGAGTGCGGATGCGACCCTTGCGCATGTGGAGGATTTCGTGCAGGAGTTGGATCTTGGGGCTTCTCATCTTATTCCGGTGCCTGCGCCGTTGGGTGCGTTATCCTCTAATCTACTTGCGCTTAGGTGTATATCTTTCCGGGTGCGATGAGTACTGACAAGATATAGGCGGACTTCTCATTCTTGGAGAGATGTCAATCAAATATATCGACGATGATAATAATGAGATCATTTCTCGGTTGCTAGATGAGGCGACGATGTTCGTGGCTTGGGAACAAGTGGACAGTCAGCGCTGGCTACTGGCCGATGACTATGGACGACTATTCTTCCTGATGCTCGTCTTAGACTCCAACAATGAAGTTCAGGATTGGAAGCTTGACCTCCTGGGGAAGACTTCTCGGGCGTCTGCTCTGATTTATCTTGGCGGCGGTGTCATCTTTGTGGCATCTCATCAGGGTGACTCCCAAGTTCTTCGGATCGGCAATGGCTCGTTCGAAGTAATCCAGAGCTTATCGAACATTGCCCCCATCCTGGACTTCACGATAATGGACCTCGGAAACCGTTCTAGTGACAGTCAGACCCATGAATTCTCGTCTGGCCAGGCTCGGATAGTGACGGGTTCAGGTGCCTTTGACGATGGGACCCTTCGGAGTGTGCGCAGCGGCGTTGGAATGGAGGAACTAGGTGTCCTGGGGGACATGGAGCATATCACTGACCTGTGGGGATTGCAGGTCGGCACAAGCGGAGACTTCTTGGATACGCTCCTGGTCACGTTTGTTGACGAAACGCGAGTTTTCCGATTCAGTGCCGACGGTGAAGTGGAAGAATTGGAACAGTTTCTGGGTCTCAGTCTCGGAGAAAATACATTACTCGCTGCTAATCTCCCTGGAGGGCGCATATTGCAGGTTACAGAGCAGAGGGTTCTCATTGCCGATGTAGAGGGTGGCATGGTCATACATGAATGGTCCCCACCAAGCACGTCGGTAATAACTGCTGCCTCTGTGAACGAGGAGTCAATGGTCTTGGTCATTGGTGGAATCTTCGTTACTGTGTTGGATATCAGGAACGAGGTGCAAATCACCACGCAGAAGGATTTTGGTGCCGATAATCAGATTTCCGGCGTCACGGTGCCGTCATCTCCAACAGAAGTCTGCATTGTTGCGTTCCCTCAACAAGCGCAGATCTCGGTTCTGAAACTACAGGACTTGACTGAGCTGCACACTACATCGCTTGGGCCCGCCAATGAAGCTTTCCCGCGATCAGTCCTCGTGACGAATGTGCTTGTCGATAGTCCGCCGACACTCTTCATTTCGATGGCGGATGGCAGCGTTATCACCTACTCGTTCAATACAACCGACTACTCCCTAACTAGTGTGAACAAACTCATTCTTGGATCAGAGCAGCCAACATTCAAGAGGCTACCTAGAGGCGATGGTCTGTACAACGTCTTTGCGACGTGCGAGAACCCCAGCCTAATATATGGGTCTGAGGGCCGCATTATATACTCGGCAGTAAACTCAGAAGGAGCCTCCCGAGTGTGTCATTTCAGCTCGGAGGCCTACCCCGGATCAATCGCCGTTGCTACGCCTCAGGAGTTGAAGATTGCGTTGATCGACAAAGAGAGAACGACACAGATCCAAACTCTTCCAATAGGCGCAACTGCACGCCGAGTCGCCTACTCCCCTCCAGAGAAGGCATTTGGTATTGGCACCATCGAGCGGAAGCTAGAAGAGGGGGTGGAGATGGTCAAAAGCCAGTTTGTGCTCGCGGATGAGATCCTCTTCCGGCCTCTGGATCGCTACGATCTACGACCAGAGGAACTGGTCGAGAGTGTCATTCGTGCCGAGTTCCCCGCCGGTAAAGACGAGCATGGCCGGGATACGTTCAAGGATCGATTCATTGTGGGAACAACCTACATGGATGGCGAAGAGGAGGAAACCATTCGGGGACGGATTCTCATCTTCGAAGTCGACAATGGCCGTAAGTTGACCACAGTAGCCGAACTTCCTGTCAAAGGAGCCTGCCGCGCCTTAGCCATGATGGGCACAAAGATCGTGGCTGCACTTGTTAAAACGGTAAGTCCTGCAGATTACAAAACAAAGATTGTGAGTCTCTAACACTAAGCTCAGGTTGTTATCTATGACGTTGTAAACAACAACTTCGGGGCGGCCAAGCTTGAGAAATTAGCTAGTTACCGAACGTCAACCGCCCCGGTCGACGTGACTGTCACAGACAACTTGATTGTTGTTTCGGATCTCATGAAGAGTGTGTGCCTAGTAGAATACAAAGAAGGGGAAAACGGTTTGCCCGATTCGTTGACCGAGGTTGCCCGTCACTTCCAGACGGTGTGGGCCACTTGTGTTGCCTGCATCGGCCAGGACACGTTCCTGGAAAGCGACGCAGAGGGAAACCTAATCGTACTTCGACGCAACCTTAGCGGCGTCGAGGAGGACGACAAGCGTCGCTTAGAAGTGACCGGTGAAATATCCTTGGGTGAAATGGTCAATCGCGTCAGACCTGTCAACATTCAACAATTGGCGAGCGTCACTGTTACCCCGAGGGCGTTTCTGGGAACGGTAAGCGATAACTCCCTTACTACGCTCAACGAGAGTCAAAATCTAACAATATCATTCCCAATCACAGGTCGAAGGTTCCATTTACCTCTTCGCGATTATCAACCCTGAACATCAAGACTTCCTCATGCGCCTTCAGGCGACCATGGCGAATAAGCTAGAATCACTGGGAGATCTGCCATTCAATGATTTCCGAGGGTTCCGCAACATGGTCCGGGAATCCAAAGAGCCGTATCGCTTTGTGGATGGAGAGTTAATTGAGCGATTCTTGACCTGCGAGCCAAGCTTGCAGGAGGAGATCGTGAACGCGGTTGGTTTGATGAACGTACATGATGTTAAGATTATGATCGAAGCGCTTCGGAGGCTGCATTAAAGTCACCGTTAATTCTATCAAGGGGATTCTCTAAAAGGAGGTATTGTATGTGTTATGGACATTCACGGTGGGGATATGATACTTTAGCGAGGCAATAGACGCTAGCTACATAAGTGCATATAGCTATCAGGATATTTCAGTGGTTTATAATCCTTTTTTTACGAGTCTCGATCATGTTTTACGTTCTCATGATTAATGATATATAATTTGGGGGGGTTGGAGTGCGTATAATCATTAGTCTCGAGGTCTCAAGAGCACTATTAGCAATGCACATGCGAGGGGCCTCAAAATCACCACCACCACCATTTCAAGTGACTAATACAAGCATTAGAAAGATATAAAAGATTAAAAAAATCGTATGGCCCCAAACCCATCCCTGCATGGCAAAACCAGCCGGAGCATGACTGGCAAGCAAGTCAACTCACAAGGACTTTTTTATAGAGAAAAGCCCATGCAATCAATCATCCCGTCTTCTCCTTTATTCCTTCTTTTTCCCCTCACCCTCCGACTCACTCCAATCCAACAACTCCATAAGCTGCTCCTCCGACAAGTTATGCGTACTCGCCTGCGCCTGCGCATCCTTCTCCAAATTCTTCATCTGCTTCTTCTGCCTCTTGCGCGCATTCTTGCCCATCTCCGGCACGCCACTCGCCGTCGCAACATCCTCCTCTGGCTCCTCATCAATCTCATCGTCCGTGTTCTCGACCTCCCCTAGCACCTTCCCGCCACTGCTGCTGTTGTCCGCCGCCCGACGACCCCCGCGGAGCTCGTTCGCTGACATCTTGGCTTCCCCGTTGGCGGCGGCGGCCTCTCTGGCTGCGCGCACCTTCTCCTGCTCCTTGCGGTGGTTCTTGTCGTGCAGGTGGGCGAAGAGTTTTTCGATGTACGGACGCACAAGGATGTAGCCGACCACCGAGAGGATGACTTTTGTCCAGCGGTTCAAGGAAACGTCGGCGAAGGAGAGGTAGAGGTTCTTGAAGAATCGGCCGAAGATGGTCTCGCAGAAGGCGTAGAGTTGGCCGAAAAAGTCGTTGAGGGCGTCGGCGACCACGTCGCTTGGGTCGGTGGTGGGTGTGGCCATTATGGTAGGGAGGGAGAGATGGGATGGAGTAGGTTTGTGGAGGAGGTGGTGAGGAGGAAGAAGGCGAGAGAGAGGGAAGGAAGTTTTGTCTTCTCTGCGGAGGAAAAAAAAACAACCCCGTCGAAGATCCGTAGCGTAGACTGATGAGGGAAATAAATTGGTGGAGAGTGGAGTAGAATACCTATCTAGTCCGGAGAAGGGAACGGGAAGAGCGGATAGGTCGGCTGGAGGGTCCTGGGTTCCTGGCACGAGATACGAAGAAAATTCCCAGGATACCAATGAGTCTGGTAAAAGACTGTTCTATCTTCACTGATAAGGTGACGATTTCATTATAGATGGGTAGTATCGAGGTTCTTTTGCTGTCTCGGGGAAAGGTGTTGAGTACCTGGAAGGGCCGTTTACGGATTAGCGTCATTACCACGGATAAATAGCTCTTCCGGGACCTGAGGCCGCAGTCGATCACGTGCAAGCGCGCGTCTCCAAGCATCGACGCGCGATGCTCTCTGGAGGGGTCTTGATGCTTCGGTCTTTACGGTTTTTCAGTCTATCTTGCTGCGGTCGTATTACCTGTTAGCATACTCATTCCTCTCGAGTCTCCCGCCTCCAAATATGGACCAGAATGTAGAAGAAGTAGGTCTCGAAGAGGTAAGTCGCGGTGTTCATGGACAATAAGCTCCCTTATATTTATGCTCAATTGCTCATCACCAATCCGCCCCTCCAGCGCTTGAAATCGGCCCTGTGGCTCTCCATTGGGAAGATTGTCGACGAGGAAACCATCAAGCTCGGTGTCAACGCCACGCCTCAGTTCATTGGCGCTCTCACGGAGATGGTCTGGGCCCAGATAGGTATGAGCACATCGCTGCCCAGACAGAATCAACTTTCTATCCGACGTGATGATCATGTATTGCGCAGTCTGCGTCATTGGATGGTCATTGGAACTTTGCGCTGACTCTGTTCTCATTCAACCAGAAACTGTGAGCCAAGATCTGGAATCGTTCGCTAAGTAAGTGCAGTACATTCTTGAGATGTGCATAGCTCGGGATTACCATGCTTGATGAGAAGGATTTCTTATCCTTGGTTGCAATTTCCACCTTCATTTGTTGGCGAAACCGAGCGCTGCTTCTTCAAGTCTTGTATCACAGCTGACATCCTCGGTTTACCCGATTCAGACATGCCGGCCGCTCCACCATCAACGTTTCCGATGTAATGCTTCTGGCCCGTCGCAACGAGGGTCTGGAATCGATTATGCGCGCTTTCGTTGATCAGATGCGCGAGGAAGAAGAAGAAGAATCGTCCTGAAAGAATGCCCGGGCATCATAACTACCCATTGAACAGAGGACACCAGACCGGACTTTCTCTGTATCTCATTGGCGGCCCCTTTTCGCTTCCGCTTTCGTCCTACGTGGGAATCAAGGATAACCTAATTACTACACCCCTGTCTTATTCGACTAACACCCCCCCGGGCTTGGACTCTGTGGCTTCGGTGCCTCCGCATATCACAGGAGACCAGTTGAGGTCAGCCAAGCTTCCACGGAATCCTCACCCGCCCGGCTATTTGACGCCACCGGTTCATATCAAGAAACGCATCGCAAGCGGGCGTGCACCTGGGAATCGTGACGCTTTATTAACGCTATCTCATCCAACCTATCTCCCTCTGTTTCTTGAAGGACCTGACGAATCATTGGTGTAATTTCTTTGATCTAATGGATGACTGGCGGGTGATCAAGTGATTTTGGCTGTACCTAACTACGTCCACGTCATAAGTGGTAACTATATACATTACAATATTCCTACATCCTATTTCTAACCAGTCCAACAATACGCATGTAAAACATGGATGATTACAGCGTAGCTAAACAATATGACTATTGGCCGCTCGCTACAGCGTAGTCAAGGATACGTCATCGCAACGTCTATGCCAGTCAGTCAATATCAGATAGGACGCTTTATGCATTAGGTAGGTAGGTATGGAGGTATTTAAGGCTATGCGATTTTCCAACTATTCAATGTTCTCGATAATGCAGATCAATTTATATTTGAAGTGATATACCTAACTTATCCACCCACTGAGAAGCAAATAATTAGAGCTCTCCCATCAAAACCAAAAACATGCTCAACACCGAACTTAATCACAACACTTGTCGAACAGCCCTAAAGGCCACCGCACCTATGAAATCAGTCCGATTCCATGGCCCCCGCGACATTCGTGTCGAAGAGATAGACGAGCCAATTTGTGGCAAAGGCCAGGTGAAGGTATGTATGCTTGGTTTTCTCCCGGTGCATCCGGGATCTCCTCTGCCACGGCTGTGCTAGCAACCAAGTAAATGGATGTTGACGCAATGTGATCTAGGTACGGCCAGCTTTCGTGGGGATATGCGGTAGTGGTAAGAGAGAACCTATCATCGGATTCACGGCTTTACGTGAGGTGACAGAGGCTGATGAAGGCTGCAATGGATGATAGATATACACGAATACACGGCAGGGCCTGTATTGGTTCCGCAAGAACCTCATAAAATCACGGGTGTAAAGGCGCCGGTGACGCTGGGTCATGAGTTCTCGGGGATTGTCGAGGAGGTCGGCGAGGGAGTGACGCACGTCTCGAAGGGGCAGAGGGTCGTGGTCCGACCGACTATCTACGATGGGACCTGTCCTTCGTGTAAGGGCGGTTATGAGCATTGTTGTGATAATATTGGGTTTATTGGACTGTCTGGTATGTATGATTAGACAGTGCACGTGCATGTCCATGTATACGATGGACCAATTGACATATAAAGCTAACATTAGTCGCAGGATATGGCGGCGGAATGGCCAGCAAACAAGTCGCCCCAGGAGACCACTTCTACCCCATACCGGATAATATATCGCTCGAATCCGCGGCCTTGATAGAACCGCTAGCAGTCGCCTGGCACGCCGTCAATGTTTCTCCCTTCAAACCCAACCAGCACGTTTTGGTAGTAGGCGGCGGGCCCGTTGGGATCGGCATCGTCCAAGTCCTCAAGATGCAGGGAGCTAAGACCATCACGGTAGCCGAGCCGATGGCCCGACGGCGCGAATTCGTGCTGGAGTACGGCGCCACGCATGCTATTGATCCCAAAGAGGATGATGTCACAGAACAGATCATGAAACTGACCAACGGGCTGGGTGCCCATGTTGTCTTTGACTCGGCGGGCGTTGAGCAGGCGTTGCGCGGAGAGGTCGATGCCTGCCGGACACATGGCACAATTGTGAACATCGCGGTGTGGGAGAAGAAACCTTCCATGCCTGTTAATGACCTGATGTATAATGAAGTGCAGTACACGGGGGCTGCACTGTATGATGAAAGTGCATTCCAGAATGTGATCCGATCTCTCAATAATGGCATGTTGATGCTAGGCAGTCTTTTAATCCGTTGACCAGCCTACTAACAAGTCTTTTCAGGTCAATTGAAACCCGAGAGGATGGTCACATCCATAGTCAAGCTGGACGAAGTGGTCGAAAAAGGATTCCAGTCATTGGTAGATGACCGAGGCGAGCATTGCAAGATCTTAGTCGATGTACAGGCATAGCCGCGAATCTCAGGGTAGGATAGAACGCCCCTCTAAACAGCATCTCATTTCCAGGAGATAATTATGAAGCCGAAAGCATTGCCTGAATTCTACTACTATTTTCATTACCATGGCATCGTTGATTTCGGGACCCAGTGTTCTAGTTACAGCAGGCGAAATCCCACTGTCATAACACAGTCAAAGTCGCGCCGAGTGTCCTCAGGAACATTTCCAGGACGATTTTCAGAAGGATCCTCTGCCCTAGGCCTGGAAGGAGGGTTCGAATTAGTCTGAGTAGCGTAGAAGGTTCGGTGCGTCCTTCCAAGAAGAAATGGGAGTAGAATACAAGGAGATGATGGAAGGTGGAAACCTACCGTACAGTCTCTGGCATTCGTGGCAACGTTGATTCATCAACAATAATAGTGATATCGATCGGTCGTAGTCCATCGACAAAATAACATGCGCCCTCTTCGTCTCCCGCCACAACCATCCTTTCGAACCCACGGAAGGGTGGTGCACACCAGAGCGGGGAGTGATTTCTATCCCATCCTGCTTGATAACCTGACCTGAACCCCAGCGATCCTCCATTGGCGCGATGATAATTGAAAAGGCAGAAGCCATTGCAGAGAGCGGCAGGAATATGCAGGACATTTTCCAAAACAAGAGTTCGGGTAGGAGAATTGGCGTCCGGGCCAGTGTGCACAAGAAGTTCCACGGTCCCCATCCCAGCGATATCTAGTTCCACTCCAAACGTGAAATGGGGAACCTTTTGACCCACCGAAATATAGTCCTTGAAGTAGGAGCGATCTCGGGCATAGTGGTGAGTGCCCACAATCACTAACCAGTCCAGACATCGACGGTTTTCAGGCATGTTGATTCTGATAGATGTGTAGAGGTCTTTGAATGAGATGGAGGCATTGGATGTCGTTTCTAGAAACTGCAGCCCCAGATTCAAACCCACCTCTAGTCAAGAGAGGCAGGTAACCGTTTAGCGATGAGTTGTGAGAAGCAGAGAAGAACATGGAAGAAATGAGGAAGGGAAGGTATTTGCTGCTCGATCAGGCAGGTGCAATCTACGACTCTCTGCCTCAGGCCCCGGATATTCGGGCATTTCTAGACCGTCTGGGGTTCTATTCAACGGTTGTTTATCTCGGGTTTGTCTTCCGAGCATGGACGGCTTCTCCGTAGTGTTCTTCTCCAATCTAGCCTATTCCGGTTCACACCAAGGAGCCAGACCACCAAAAACCTCATCAGAATGGCTCAATGGCACAAGCTCCGTGGAGATGAGCATGCCACGTGATTGATGGGATACGAGGCCCCAGATCGATCTGAGTTTCGAACGACCTGGCCATCTTTGTTGGACAATCCAGCATGACAACTCCTCGATCAACCCAAAAGGTGGGTCGTCAAGAAACGACTCCAACGGTGGTTGAGCATCACACTTGATGATCATACTGCCTAATGATGATTCATTACCGTTCTTTGTATACCTCTGGCATCTATTTTTGTCTTGTTGGGACGAATAAACTTCATCGTGACGTGACGACCCGAGAAGACAAGAGAAGGCACGAGTGGCGGTGCGGAGGCTGGTGCGATGGCTTGGACAGACACTGATGAGGTAATCCCAGGGGATGTGGATGCCTGAAGTGGCGGCCTGAACCATGTGACGTGACACGTCCGCTGGGTGCTGAGTCACCAGCTCGCTTGGGGCCAATCACGGGACAGACCACAGCAAGGGTGACATCATTATCTACCGTTTTCCCCGTCGCGGGTGGAAAGTCCCAATCAGATCCGGTGCGGTCTTGTCGTCACCCGTGGATCGTCGTGAGGATAGTCTGCGATGGTCGCCGATGGCCTCCTTGAAGGGCCCGTGAGATTTATCGATTCTCCCCTGGGTTCCACCTCTCGCCCAGACATTCAAGGCAAATGCCTCCACCGATCTTCACCCTCCCTCGACGGCTGCGGTGCGTCCCCTGGAACCTTGTCGACAATGCAATTTTGCTGCCTTTCAAGTTCGAACCTTTTTCTCTCCTGAAAACTCTATATCTTGGTGTCGAGCGAAAAGGAAAACTTTGAAACTAAGCCCTGCTGCCCACAGTTGGCCAACCTCTTGATCTTGCTTCCCTCCCCTCCTTTTCAATCAATATATAACCCTTCCGCCTTCGGATTTTCTCCCGCCCTCGCTTGCCCGGCTTTTATACAACGGACAAACACATCGGCGAGACACCGACGAAATCACCTCTATCACCCAGCCTCCAGAGCGATAGTCCCCACGTCAGGATGGGTTTTGGCGGCGTCATTCTTCGCTTTTTTAACCTAGCCATTCGCGTGCTCCAGTTCTTGGACTCCGCCGTCATCCTCGGCATCTTCTCCTACTTCCTAGCCGTCCAAGCTCGCCATGACCAGACGATTCCCCAGTGGATGAAAGCGACTGAGGGTCTATCGGGCGCTGCCACCCTCTACGGATTACTGGGCATCCTCTTCACCTGCTGCCTGGGAGGAGTCGCCTTCTTTGCCTTTCTGGCCGTCGTGCTCGATGTCTGCTTCGTCGGTGCCATGGTGGCCATCGCCGTCATGACGCGTGATGGCACCCAGAAGTGCACCGGTAACGTGAAGACCCCCCTCGGATCAGGCGACAGCCACGCCGAGTCGGCTTCGAACGTGACCTACGGTTTCATCTGTGAATTGCAGAAGGTTACATTTGCTGTCTCGATCATTGGAATGTAAGTTTCAAACATCTGTCATGCCACCCTCCTTGAATTTCCAAAAAAAAAACAATTTGTTTTCAAATGACATTCCCCAGTAACATTTCAACCCCTCTTTAGCTTCTTCTTCCTGGTCTCGATCCTTTTCCAGGTCCTCTATGCGCGCCACCACAAGCGTGAGAGGCGCTTCGGTCCCTCGCCGGCCAACGGATACACCTACGGCACCCAGGGCAAGAGCCTCTTCCGTCGCAACAAGAAGAACAACCCGGAAACTGGCAGTGGCGACGACATTCTCCCGGGCCATCCCACGCCCCACGATGTGGAAATGGGTACTCCCGAAGAGAAACCTGGTCTTCTGGGCCGCATGTTCTCCCGGAAGAAGACGGCTACCAACACTCCCGCACCCACCACCGGCGGCTACGGTTACGGCAATTCTGCGTACACTGGCAACTACTAGGGTGTGTCGATGTCGGCGGTCGCCCTGCACTACTGAGTGAGACCTGAGAAATTGTGAGCTGGTTTGGACAATCCATGAACGACGAGAAATAGGGACCGAGGAGTCCTAAAATATATATTTTCTGATCTACATACAAATATCGCTTGGTCGATGTTTCTCCAGGAGTACAAGAGACTCCACTTTATCTTCTTTTATCTATTTATTTCCTTTCTTTGTGACTTTGGATAAGGTCTACGACTTAATGAACTGGGATAAGATACCACTGGGATTGCGTTTTGACTGATTGGGGTTGCTATGTACCATGGCGGATAGGAATAGGCCTTATCCTTTTTTAATATATTGATTTTGGATTGACATTCCCATTTCTCGACAGCTTTTTCTTGTATTCTTTGTTTGTGGGATATTAATATAGACAGTCTGTCGACTTGCCACCTCTGGGCTATTCTACGATTGAAGAAGTTTGATTTCAGATCATTGATATTGAAGCATAAGACGTATTTCATGAGAAGAACTGTTGAATATTACACCAGTAAAATCAAAAAGCTAACCACAAAAAAAAAGCCCACCATCACAAATTGGTAAGAAAGTACAAGGGTGATCAAGACACAGGGAGAGGACATGGTCTGTCCCCGCGCCAGGCGGGGATCCCACCGGAGATAGCGAAAGAGCGATCCGTCATTGTACTTCTTTAGGAGGCGGGCTGCATGGCGCCATGGCGACACTGCGTCCCGGGGGCGACGCTTCCCATGTTGACCACGCGACCATTGCTGCACAGAGACCACGATTTGCCGTCTGTGCCACACACAATGCCGCCATTTGTGCAAGATCCCTCGGCGGTGGTGTCTGGCGTCTGGGGGCTCTGCTCGCGTGCGGGCTCAGCAGCAGTAGTTTCTGTGCTCTTGGCCTTGGGGGTAGTTGCGAAGGTCGAGGCGACTTTGTGCACGGAAGGGCTGGCCACGGCGGAGCTCTGCACGGCATGAACGCTGGGAGCCGCTGAAGATGCGGCGGCAACGGCACTGGAAGAGGGAACCATGGCGTTTGAAGCGACCGTGCTGGTGGAGCTTTCCTGGTAATCGTTCATGTTCATGGTTTCGGCGAAGTTCGCACCTTGGGTCATGCTCGAATCGGAGCTGGAGGAACTGGAACTAGGGCTAGTATCGACGTTGGCGGCACGGCCACCACCCAGGAACGGAGCTGAGCCAGTGCATTGGTAACCCTTTCCACTGAGCGAGCCTTCAACGGACGGTCCAGGCAGCGGGAAGTTGACTTCCTCTCCCTCGATGGTCTTGCATTGGGCGGGTCCACCGGTGTTGGCGCGGAACAGTTCAGGTAGACTGCTGAAAGCATCGCGGCGGTCGAGATCCCTGGTCCCTTTACGGGCACCTCCTCCGATAGTGACCTGAGCGCAGTTCATGTACATCTCGCGGTTGCCAACCTTGTTGAACCAGCTCCATGCCAAAAGAGCCTCACCGGTCTGGGCATCGCTGGGGATAGTGAACTGGTAGGACTTGGTGATGGGGCATCCACCCAACATAGAATGAATGACCTTGAATGTCGCACCATTGTCGTATGACAGGGCGATTTGGCATGATCCTCCACCGTGCGTAGCACTACCCTCCAGCTCCAACTTGTACGAGCCACCCGGGCTATAGGTTGCCACAGAGTTGAACGGATCCTTGACATATCCCTTGCAGGGATAATCAGAGCCATCCGTGGACAGAGGGTTGGTGTACGAGTAGTCTTTCTGGCCGCTCGCCGCCTTGTTCAACGGGCTGCGAATGGGGTACGGGTTGGACATCTGGATGTGGCCAGAGACAGCCGAAGCCAGAAGGCCTCCGATCAACAGCAAGCCCTTCATCATGATTGTAGTATGTTGTTTCTGTAAAAAAGGAGGGACTGAGATGTGAAGATCTGTCCCGATGTCAGTTTCTTGACTTTCAAGCAGCTACTCCGCTATCAGTACGCGTTATGATGCTCACCTTTTTCAAAAAGAAATCGAATCTCTGATTCTGAATTCGCAACCAAATGTGTCAAAATAACGTAGCAATATTCCCTGGAGTTGGGTCTGCTGTTTCCTGGATATTGAGAGAAGCACGCACAAGCAACCTCAGGTGGTTTGGAAGATGTAAACAGAAAGCAGCCTGGCAGATATTTGTCGGCTAGGGATGGCGCGTCTTATATAGACAATGGCCGAGAATGTCTATTCACCGTGTGAGGCATGCCTACTCGGGAGTATTCACTATTCAAGGCATGTCTGATGGCCATTTCCATTGTCTATTTCGGGAGTAAACCGGTTATCGCAGGAATGGTGAATGCCAACAAATCCATGTCACTGCAGTCCGGAGCAACGGGTCGTCTTGGGGCCAGGAATGTTCCGGCGGGAAGCCATTATTCACAATATCGCTACCCGCACAGCTGAATTCTCAGCATTCCACATATCTTGTAGAGCCTAAATCTGTTCACAACTTGGCCTCGGCTCCGGATGTCTCCTCATCGTGCCAACATCGGAGTAGTTCGGGTGGGCGTGGCTTGCAAGCCTCTTGGTCTCATCGGCGATGGTTACTTTAAATAGCGGAGAATTCCTGGACGTGGATGAGATCATTGAAGTTACCGGGCCTGTCGCTATAGCGCCGTGGAGTATGAAACGAACGCCAGTGGCAGGGGTGGCGTTTGCTTGGTATACTCCGCTGCTGCTATACTTCTTGGTTTAGGGCAACGCGGGTCATTGTTCATCTTGGCCTGAGGCACCCAACTTCCGGGAAGCTCGCGCCGGCTCTGACCTCATCCTTCCTCCATCACGCGCACCGATCCTGATGATGCTATCCTTTTCGGCGGCAGTCTTCTACTCCGTCTAGATAATCATTCCTAGCTCTTGTCTACGGATTATATCCTGTGTTACTGAATGCCTCTTCGTTTTGTTCTCCCTACCAAGCTTGCTGGTCGTGCTCTCCCCTTCCACCATACCGCGCGTTACCATGGCGGCCAGGAATCTGGCTCCCACTTACGCAGCATTTGCCACACTTTGTCGCGCTGCCGGATAATTCGCCCGGTCACCGTGGCGAACCGATCTTCACCTCCTCCGTCTCATACCTTTTGTACTTCTCCAGTCTCTCCTCTCCCTGTCCGTGTTACCAGTATTCAAATCACTAGATTGCATTCCGTGAGAAGACGATCCCTGAAGCTTGCAACCACCCCAATCCCTTGGCCACCCCACTTGAGGCCATTTTCTTCCTGTCAGGCACAGAGTCTTGGCTCTCAGGCCGTGTCGCTTGAAATGGCAGTCCCCAAGGAGGAGGACGCTGCCCCAGTCGACAACCTCAAAGGAAGCGCCGATCGCGACGCGCGTTCAATTGGCCCGTCAGAGGATGTCTCCATAGACCCAGAGTCGGACGACAATGTGCCCGTTGAAGCGGAAGAGCTCCGAGAGGCCTTAACGCGACCTCCACCGGTGAATAGCAGCTATCTGCCTCTCCCTTGGAAAGGCCGATTGGGCTATGTGTGTAATCTCCCGGAATTGCTGGCCCGTACGTAGCTGATGGTCAACAGGCCTGTTTGAATACGTACCTGCGGTATTCAAACCCACCGGTTTTCTGCTCCCGCACTTGTCGCATTGCGTCTATCTTGGAAAACCGACATCCGCTCTCAGACCCCTCCCAGCCTCTTCATCCTACTAAGAATCGCCCGGATCGCTCTCAGCCTCCCGATGTTGCGCACGGTCAGGCTTTCGTTGAGTCCTTGGGACTTGCCAATGCGCGTGATGTTGTCAAGATCTTGCGTTGGAATGACCGGTATGGCATCAAGTTCATGCGGCTGAGCAGCGAGATGTTCCCTTTTGCCAGCCATAAAGAATATGGGTATAAGTTGGCTCCATTCGCCGCTGAAGCGCTCGGCGATGCCGGCCGCGTTATCGCAGAACTAGGCCATCGTGTGAGTGTACATCCCGGCCAGTTCACGCAATTGGGCACCCCGAGAGAGGATGTTGTCGAAAGCTCCATCCGAGATCTGGAGTATCACTCGGAGATGTTGCAGCTTCTCCGTTTGCCCCCTCAACAAGACCGAGATGCGGTTATGATTCTTCACATGGGTGGCGTTTTTGGCGACAAGGAAGCCACCCTTGATCGTTTCCGACAGAACTATCAAGGTCTGTCACAAGACATCAAGAATAGGCTGGTCCTGGAGAATGATGATGTTAGTTGGTCGGTGCACGACCTGCTGCCCATTTGTGAGGAGCTCAACATCCCGCTTGTCCTGGACTTCCATCACCACAACATCATCTTCGATTCGACCCAGCTGCGGGGTGGCACGTTAGACATCATGCAGCTTTTCGACAGGATCAAGGCCACCTGGACTCGGAAGAACATCACGCAAAAGATGCACTACTCTGAACCGACCTCGTCTGCCATTACGAATCGTGAACGCCGGAAGCATCGTGATCGCGTTACCGCTCTCCCGCCCTGCGATCCTACTATGGATTTGATGATCGAGGCCAAAGACAAAGAGCAGGCCGTCTTGGAGCTGATGCGCATATATAAACTCCCCGGTCACGGGCTTTCTAATGATTTGATACCTTATGTCAGGACCGACGAGAATAAGCCTTACAAGCCCCCACGTCAGTCTAAGAAGGAGGGTGCGTTTGTCGACCTCGATGGCCTCGTCCCACCCCTAAAAACTGTTCCCGACGAAGAGATTGGTATGGGAGGTCCTGACGGCAGGGTTTATTGGCCTCCCGGTATGGAGGAATGGCTCCGACCAAAGAAAGTCATCCAGACCAAAGCAGCTCAGAGTCCGGCCAAACCGCGCGCATCCAAAAAGACCAATGGCAATGCTGTGGAGCCTGCCCAGCAGAGTGGAGAGGCTGATAACGGTAGCACTTTGGCAACACCCGATTCTAAAAAGCCCGCGCGGGCCCCGCGTACTTCCAGTGCAAAGAAGTCGACAACCAGAAAGCGTAAAGCTTCTGCTGAGCCAACTCCTTCCTCTGCTTCAGAAGAGGAGGTGCCCCCTGAGACGCCCAAGCTTTCTCGGTCGCGGACTACTAGCAATCGACGAAGTACCCGCGTGAAGCAGGTTAACTATGCTGAGGATAGTGGGTCGGCGTAGGTGCTCTTGCATGTCACCTTCTAATGACCGCTCATCCTCCTGTACATTGGTGATATTATAGGCATGGAGCTAGACTTGGGCGCATCATCGCCGCTTGTTTGTCTATTCATTCAGTGGCTGTCAACCGTGTGGTTTCCTGCACGTGTAACATTATGCACTTATTCTGGGCCTTGGAAGCTTTGATGAGTCTACCTGTAATCATAATAGCAATGTATATAATCAGATAAAAAACAAATGGAGTCAATGTTGACCAAATCTTGTTTCTGTATTGCTCTGTCATTAAATTAGTGTTGCCTCAGGCGCCCCCACTTGGCAGCGACCGGCCGCTGAATCTCGTGTCCTCAGGATAACGTCACTCGCAAACATTCGCAGCAGGCATGAAACAGCCTGATACTTTCTATCTTGCACTAATTGAAATCCTGCTTACTGACCAGCACTAAACTGTCATTCTGGCCTTCTAACCCCTTGATGACAGTCACTCTCGTTTAACAATCCCCCCAAGCCCACAGTACACCGCGAACACATTAAACCCGCGGCATCCAATTTTAAAGCCACGACTATTTTAGACTCCCTCCTGATTCAACACTAACTTAAAGCGAACCTGCATCCCATCGCCTATAAGGCTGAAACGATCGATCCTGGCTCCCAAACCGCCAGCCCGCAATCGCTGGCGCCTGCCTCTGCCGACTCCCTCCTCCATCAGACGCTCCCTCCCCGGTCGACCTTTCCCTCTCCCCACCAATTCCCTCGATCAGCCTCGACGCAATCGCCAGGGGAAATTCGCCCTTTTCCTCCGTGTGCTTTTCGGCCCCCACGCGAGCCGCCGCGCCCAGTCGCGCCTTTGGGGGTTTCGCTACGAGACCATCCCCGCCCTCCGCCAACGCGCCCAGGCACGAGTCTACCGAGCGATCGTCAATCGACAGGCCAAACTCGCCCAGAGACGTGCACCCGGGCGACGGGGAATCGTCGGACTCTTGACGGCAACACGGAGCCGACTCCGAGGGACGGAATTGCAGTCGCCATCGTCGCGGTTGGGCCAGGTCAATAATCCCAGGAGTGGCAGTGGCGGGGTGGTGCCGTCGGTCGATCGACGCAGGAATAATACGCTGAAGAGAGGGGCCCCTATGTCGCAGTACTTGCCGTCGTCGTCCTCCGCGCCCGGTGGCCGCCGCAAGAAGGTCTTCGAGTATCTGAAAGCGGCGAATGAGTTGCGCCAGTCGTACGCTGCGCAATGGACACAACAGCGGAACGGCCTGCGCGATTACGATGAGGATTACTTCAATACGCCCGGGGCGTTTCCCGATGTCGAGATCGCGCGGTCCGGCGATGAGGAGATGGTGATATTCCCGAGTTATGCGCGTCGGCTGGTTAAGGGGCTGCATCATTCAAGGGACCACTCGAGGCGACGTCGGGATTCGACTTCGACCATTGATGAATACCGTGGGGGCTCGGAGGAAGGGGAGCGCGGGCTGGCGGACTGGGAGGTGATCGAGGATGAGAATGCAATTGTCGCTGTCGATGTGCGCGGCTGGGTGTACGCGCCTCATCGCGGGCCGATGACTCGAAAACATCGCTTGATGATTGCGCTCGCTCGGAAACTCAGTGGTGTCCCGGCTCCGAATAACCCTTCGAATGAGGCTGAAGAACCGAATACTGCTGCGGCTATGGGGACTCATGGGGGTAGGGAAGATGAGATTGTCGACACGGAAGCTCAATCGATTATCAGGAAGGCTGAAGGGAGGACGGATACGGGCTTGGACGATGGCACACTACCGGGACGGCCGCTGCAGAAGACATCGACGTCGACGTCCCTGGAATCTACACCCATGAACAAGGATGAACTTTCGGTTGCCAACGCTCATCTTATGGAGAGACTGCGTCCGTTTCTGACAAATCCTGTGACGCAGATGCCTGTCACCGTCTTCTTTTTCAACGATGGGAAGAGTCAGTCCAGGAGCATTATGACCGATGAGTCCGGCCACTTCATGCTTCGTGCTGCGCTGCCTTTTGTGCCGACCCATGTTCGTGTGCTGGCTTCGGAGGAGCTGTCCGCCGTGAAGGAGGTCCAGATCATCGAACCGGCGGGGGTCAGCTTGATCAGCGATGTCGATGACACGATCAAGCATTCGGCCATTGCGAGCGGCGCCAAAGAAATCTTTCGTAACACGTTTGTCCGCGAGCTTGCCGGTTTGACCATCCACGGTGTGGCTGATTGGTACAACAAGCTGGCTAAAATGGGCGTGGAAGTCCACTACGTGTCCAACGCACCGTGGCAGCTGTATCCGTTGCTTGACCGATATTTCAAATTAGTTGGACTGCCCCCTGGCTCTGTCCACCTGAAGCAGTACAGTGGTATGTTACAGGGAATATTCGAGCCCACTGCCGAACGGAAAAGAGGGCCCCTGGAGCAAATTTTGCGAGATTTCCCCGAGCGCAAATTCATTTTGGTTGGTGATAGTGGCGAGGCCGATCTTGAAGTTTATACCGACATTGCACTAGCCAACCCTGGGCGCATTCTTGGGGTCTTCATCCGCGATATCACGACACCAGATCGTAAAAGATTCTTTGAGAAGTCGGTCGAACATTTGGACAACGCTGTGTCGCGAAGCCGCAGCACTCCTCACCTCCATGATGATTCTGATGCCATTGCGAGACGACCTACACTACCACCTCGTCGAGCACAAGGATCCCCCGATTCCTCCTCGGACGCCAAACAGCTAGATAATGCCGACTTGATCGACCTCCGAGACGAAGATGAGCTAAGGAATCCGTCAGACGAGGCGCTGAAGCCCCCTACTGCGCGAACACCACCCGCAAAGCCATCCAAGCCATCTTCTCTGCGCACAGTTGCGACCACCTCCGAATTAGAGAATGGCAGCTCGACTTCCTTGTCGCAGGACGCCATCAAAAGAAAACCAGTGCCACCTTTGCCAGCACGGCGTAACCCCCAAGCAGGGCAGGGACTATCAGAGACGAGCTCCACCACTTCCTTACCCACTCGTCCCAAGCCAAGCAGCGACAACAGTTCATTCGTTTCCCAAGACACGAACGACCAAAGGCCCTCCCGTACGAAGCAAGCGCCACCTCCACCCCCGCCTCGTCGAAGCAACACCGGTGCAACTACAACCGCCCCAAGCATTGATTCTACACGAACAAGTTCTCCCCGACCTCCGCCTCCGCCTCAAAAACCACCGCAATCGTATCCAGCTGCTGCTGCAACTGCTGCCTCGACAGCATTGCAGTATGCGTCTGACCGTCTCCCCTGGGCCCCTTCGCCATCCAACCTCCTCCAAACCACCACTTCCAACTCAAATCTAAGAAACAGCAGTGACAGCCAAGACTCTGACTCGCAGTCCGGTCTCGCCTATCCCAGTTCCGCAGTCGGACCATTGCCCAGCCGCCGCGAGGAAACGTGGCGCCGACGCTGGGAACGCGCCCATGAGCTTCTCGCTGACCACGGCGTCGTCCTTGGGAGCTGGCGTGAGGGCAAAGATGTGCAAGATGTTAGTATATGGTTGGTAGAAGAAGCGTTGAAAGAAGCGAAGAGAAATGCCGGTGGTGGAGGGCCTAGAGCCTAGGGCAAGTAACTAACCAGCGGGTTGGTTGTCGTCAGGCGGCTCGTATGTACATAGACAGACAGCGGCTTTTTCTCTCCTCATTTTCTTATTTATACATATTCAATACATGAATGGACTGAGGAGTCCGTACTTGATATTATTTTGTGTTCTGGGGGTCGGAATAATACTGGGGTGGTGAACTTGTAGATGATCGGATGTATATTTTGCGAAAGATCCCGGTGTAAGCAAAATGGAGATTTTCATCTTTCTGGCCGCGAGATGTGCATTGGAATTGAGAACCTCATGGAGGAAAGACATCTTGTACTCCAAGGAAAATGGAGAAGACTGCCTGAAATTTAAACTACTTTGTTTTATATGACACTTTGAGAGTGCATAGATCTATCTATCTAATGAATTAGGGAATGCGTGAAAAGACAACGTTCTAAAAAGTTATAAAGTTTGATATTATGTGTATAAGACTGAGTTATGTGATCCAGCAACCTCAAGTCCCTGACAGTATGTATGTATAAACCAACATGAGAAAAGAAATCAACACAGGGTCTTGAACTCCTCCTTATCCATATCCTTTACTATGTCTTTATCCATGTCCATTCATGTTAATATCAGGTCAATGTAAATGTAAACATCATGCCGGGAGCTCGTAGGAAGGCTATAATGCAATCGTTTGAGGAAGAAGATAGAAGGGAGAGGTGAAAGTGAAAGAAAGGTCGAATGAGAGAAGGCAAATCGAAGATGAGAAGAAAGGAGATGGACGTAGAGAAGGATCGAGACGGAGGTAAGGGAAGAAAGGGAAAAGAAGGACAAGTATATAGATACAGATGGCAGTTAGTTCCATACATCAGGTCACTGACCCGGGGATGCAGGGTTACTGGTTGGTCCTGAAAGATACTCCTGTGGTACTTTGGGCACGCGTGGAGAGCTCGCCGTTTGGGCAATTGTCCGCTGTTGAGATCGAACCAGATCACGCTGTCGCTCCTTGTCTCGGTTCGTGCTTGAGCCACCAGTGAGTCGTCTCATGCCGCTGCGTAGCATGGATTCAATGGAAGAAGATCCGTCAGTTACACTGCGCGCTTGGGTCATCGGGTGAGGCACCGATGATTTATGGTTTAACAAGCGTTCATCAATGTCATACACTCCATCGTCCACTTCGTCGTCAGATAGAAAGGCGGAGTCACTGAATCCGATTGGCGGAGTAGAAAACTGTACATTGGAAGAGGTGGGAGAGAATAGATGGTTGACAGGAGAGGTAACGGAACGCGTGTGAGATACTGGCCGAGGAATCGGGTGGGACTGGGGTGTTGAGGTGGCCGACTGGGCAGGTGCACTATCGAACCGCATATTTGGAGGTCGGGACTCGGCGAGACCGTTATGGAACGACGAAGTGGATGCGGTGCGCGCAAGTGATTTCCGCAAGATGGGAGCTGTTTGCTGGTCGTAGAGGTTGGCTGTAGTGTCGGCGTAGGTGCCCGTGAAGCCTCGTAGGGTTGAATCGGGTAAGTTGTCCAATGGTGGCATGATCGGCTCGGTCTCGTCGAAGAAATCGTCCAAGCTGTCTAGTTTCTGGACAATGTCTCCCATGTTGCCATCAGTCTGCGTGTCGATTGACTTCATGGTGTCGGCTCGCAAAGGGAAGAATGAGTCATTATATTCGTCTGCATGGAATTCCACTTCGGTGTTGACTGTCTCCTGTGCTTCCATGCGGTCCACGTCAGCACAGGTGTAAAATACGGCATGCACATTGTGTCTTGTGGTAGTCGACTGAGTAGCCGGCATCGGAATGGACCAGCCAGTCGGCTCTGGTATCCCGTACAGACTTTGTATCCGTTCGTACTCCTTACGGATGGCCCGCGACGATGACGACGAGGCCATGCTCATTCGAATATGATGCCGTTCCATCGGGTTGCCCGAAACCGTCATGATATGGTCCATAACTTGCAGGGCCTGGGGACAGAGCTCAGTTTGAAGTAGCCGCAGAAGAGGAGATATCAAGTCGGGCCCGTGGCAGGTCACTTCGCTGCGCCGCATGTCAATCTCGGGAATGAGCATACAGAGTATCTTCATGACCTTCGTTCGGAACCAGTCGGTTGTGTTCGTGAGCAAGCCCATCAAGAAGATAAGACTTTGGACATCTTGATCAGGGAAATAATACGAGCGAATCTCGGTCACGATGTGGCTCAGAAAATCGTTTTCCGCCTTGTACTGTCCGTTGGCAAATCCAAGCAGCGAAGCTGCAAGCCGGGGGCACCCCTCGCCTTCGGCGATACGCGCCAGCAAGGTCGCTCGGGCAAGGGTCTTTGGATCATCCTTAGGCCCGTCCGCAGTGACTGGGTCAAATTGATGGAGAAAATGGGACAAATTTGCCAGCACCGTAAACAGCAGTCGATTGCCATCACCGATGAGTTCGTTGTTTGGCAGACCACTCAAACGGTGTAAGACGTCGAGTGTTTTATTGAGCGATTCCGACGATTTCAATCCTTTGTAGACCAAGTTTTGGAGGCCATCAAATCCTCCCTCCCATTTAGGAGGCTGGCCCTTAATGAGCTCAGACACTACTAGGGGATCACTCATGTCGACACGGTCCATGAACTTCTCCAGCATACCGATACTTTCAATGAACTCGGTTTCGTGAATGGTGTTAAGACAGGCACACGTGGTCCAGAATAACTGAGGGTATCGCAACAGATCCGGAGGAGCCAGAGAGCTAATGATAATCTTGAGCGTCGTAAGAATTTCCATGGAGAAGGTACGATAATCGGCCTCTTCGTCAGCAATGGTGTTGGACAGCCTTGCCAGCATGTCCGCAAGCATCCTAGAATCGAGAGACAAGGATATGCAGCGGAACACTTGGAACGAACGGCAGGCCAGGTGTCGCACAGGACATGAGGTGGCCCAGTTTAGAGCCTCCTTTGCCCAAAGGTCGTTGATGCCCTCGTACGACAGACTGAAAAACTTGACAACGGTGCGGGTAACGCTAGACATTGAAGAAGGCACACGGCTCCCGTCGTCCCCTTCACTGTCACTGTTGTCTTCGTATTCCCAAACAACCTTCGGATCACTTTTTCGGATGGATTCGACAAAGTCCTCAAGCGACTGTCGGGTGTCGGTAGGGGAATCGTCTTCGATTTTGGCAGCAATCAGCTCATGGATGAGATGCACTAACATTTCTCGCGCCTGCTCCTGAACAGTAAGCGTATAATGATCCCAGAGGATGAGAACGACGTGCAGCAATTTGACAACATCATCCAAAGGAAGAGTGACGGGGGCAACCATCAGATCTACAAGAAAGATCAGTGCAACTTGACCGAGAGAAAGTCCTGCCTGCTTGTTGCCCACCGGGAGCACGGTCGCTAGGTCTGCGACGTAAGGAAGACTCTTGATATCTGGGGGCGCTGGCGTAATATCCTTTCGTTCTTGCACCATGTTCTTAGGGACGACCTGCATCAAAAAGAACTCGATGACCTTAGACCCGGCAGGAGTTCCTGAGAGAAACACCACCACTTGCTTTGCGTATTCCACAAAGTTCTGCTCCTTGCGCTCCAAGCAGAGACTAATGATGAAGTCAAGCACCAATTGGACATTTCCACCGTGAGGGCCCGTCGCCAAGGCCTGCCAGAGGGCCTGGACTTCGTTGGGAAGAATGGTACTGCATCGGATGGTGATCTCGAAAAGGTTGGCCAAAAGCATGTAAGATTTGACTGTTGGACCCCCGTTAGGGTCCACCTGCAGTTCCATGGTTTGGACCCAGGGAAGAATGGCAGCTACCATGTTTCGCTGACTGTCGGGGCGCAGGTTCTTGAAATGCAAGGAAAACTCGGAAAAGAGGGTAAAAGCGAGGTCGAAATGCTGCTTTGCCAGGCGCTTGGACGTCTCGAACTGGGCCAGCTTGTAAACAGCCGTGGTTTTGTCGGAGATACTGATATCAAAATCCTGGAGCCTGGAGTTCTTCTGCTGCCGCTCTTCTAGAATGCGCAGGAGTTTGGCGGATTTCATTCTGATCTCCCGTTTCGGACTGCCAAGCGTGACAAGAACTGCCCCTAAGATTCGCCAAAATCCAAGTGGATAGTCGGTGTGCTCAATAAGCACCTCGGTTACTACCTCAAAGTAGCTCTCCAAGGCCTTGGGTCGCTCGGTGATGTAGCACATCTCGATGGATCGTTCTAAGAGATACGAGTGTTCTTTGTTGTGGATAATCAAGTTTTTGAGCGCTCGCCTTCCAATCGCATGCCACTTATCACTGATAGTGTTGAAGATAATGTCCACCCATGAGAGCATACGTCCCACGTCGAACTGAAGAACTGCGCCACTTTCCGTAGTGATACTGATAGGGCCCGCCTGTTGTAATATTAGCCAGGTACAAGGGAGTGTGGGATGCAGAAAGAAAGGAACAAAATGCGTGCGCTACTTACGCATAACGATGCCATGGCACTGAGAGCTGCCGCACGAAGGTTCTTCTTCTCTATCTCCATGGCAGCAGCGGTATTCCGCATTTCGCCAGTCTCATGTTGGTGTGAGATAGCAAATTTGCGCATATTCTCTTCTCTCTGGGAGATTTGAGATTGATTCGGGGAATAGCCACACCAATCCTCCATCAAGGAGAATGCGGATTTTCTAGACTCAAAGGGTATCCAGCGCGAGGGGTCCTTTGTACGGTTGACGCCCTCGAACAGTTCTTCCATCAGTCCACAGTAATGAAATCGCAGTCGTTGGAATTCCCAATCATTCTGAACTTCGGCATCGCTCAAGAAGATCCGCAAGTCTTTTGCATACGTGACAAGGTTGTTGACGATCCAGTCGTCGTTGAATACCTCTGGTTCCTGCAGAAAGTGAGACGTGAGTTTGTACACATGCGTCACCTCCGTTCGCAGCCGGTCCGTCTTTCGGTTGCGTCTCGGGCTGCTTGGGGATCTGTAGTGAGTGCTCATCCGCAACTTGGCCTCCTCGTTGCAGGTTGTCACGGCGTATTGGAGCGACTCGAGCAGCGTGCGGTAAAGGTTTTTGTTGATAGATCCCAAGGCTATCACAATGGCATTGCGAATTGAAGCTCGTTCTGCCGATAATGACGGTATCACGAAGGCGAAGAGGCTTCTCGCGGAACTGATCTTATCATGAGACTGTTGAGAGGAGCCCTTAGATGACTTTCGTGTATGTTGAGCATTTGCTAGCTGACTCTGGGATTGTGCACCGACACTGTTGAGTGTCGTACATGCCATGACGAGGTACAGTTTCCACTGTTCGATCAGAATCTCCGCCGTCATGTTGTTCCTGCCGAGTGGGCGGGTTTGACTGGCATCCATCGGAGCGTAGTAGGGAGGGTGTGAGCTCTCTGCGAGAGACGTTATCGTCTTATGCATCTGGACAAGTCTCGCGCAGACAATCTCTCTGCCTAGCGTGACAGCAAAGGGACAAGTCTCGAAGCTGATTCGAATGATGTTTGGAAACACCTTTGACCACAAAGTTGAATCATAGGAAACCTCACTGCTGCACAGCTCGATGAGAGTGTTGTGCGATGCACTCCTGCGTTTTCCCTTTTGAATGCGACTCCTCTCAGCTACCGTGAGTTGTTCATCGTTCACGTCCAGAATTTGCTGAGAGTCAGCCTCGAGGATTCTAATCATTCTTGTATTTTCCTTGCCGAGCGCACTGTCGAATTCCGTGATCAAGCGAAGTACAGTAATAGCGAAAGCCCGGACCCGTCTTGATTGGGAACACAAGAAGAAAAGACCATGAGACTCGATCTCCTCAACATGCGCAAGGACAGACGAAAGGTCCAGCTGGAGAGCACGACTTCCGGATACGGTCTTGTCTCCTGAATCAGAGGTAGCACACCTAGTCTTTTGCTTGATTTCTTCGATCCAGATCCTCAAAAGTTCCACGTAAAGCTTTAATGTCGACTCGATATGGCCCGGCCCAAGCATACCCTCATCCGACATAGTGGAATACCTAGCATCAAAATTGAAGATGAACCTAGCAAAGCCGATAGTAACCTGTTGGGCGTGCGATTGCCGTGCAATAACCTTCAAGGATTCTGCAGATGAGGAAGCAATGTTGGACTGAATGTGTGCTGTTCCCGTGCAAAGTAAATTGATTAGGGAGTTGAACGGAATATGATCGGACAAGCACCGCGGAAGAGCCTGGACGGCAACGTGGAGGAGATCGTAGAAGCCCTGCTTTTGGTCGAGGGTATTCAAATGGTCATCACGTCTTCCAAAGCTGAAAGCCTCTGAAATCGGGGTTTTGGGAGTCGTGCCGCCGAACTTCTCGTCCAAAGCCGCCTGCCCACCAAAAGTGTTGTCACACAGAAGAGTGATTTTCCCCAAGGTCTCACAGAAGCGAATGTAGTAGGCCTTTACGTTGTCACTCAGCCTTGAAGTGTTTACCGGGCGGGTGGTGTCATCCCGGCTTTCTGATGAGTTCGGCGGGCGGGGATCCGTGAGAAACTGTGGCCATTGCGAATTCGTTGACGCGGAAATGTCTGTGAAAGGGTTGGGAATCGACCCAGTTGGGAAAGGTGGACACAGCTGGTCACAAGTCTCCAGATCGGTAACTATCGCCAGGAATGCCCTAATTCCAATGACCATCTTCTCGGGTTCCATTTGTTCAATTTTCAGTTCCTTTCCGGAGAGGAACAGATCCGAGTTGATCATTGGAAAGATAATACTGCGGAAGCACACGTCCGGATGCTTGAATCCGATCATGCGTACCAACTGTATTAAAGGATCTGCCACCGCTGGCTCCGTACTCAAGTACGTCCTTTTCCCTGGAGGTAATGCTATTCTGGCGACCTCGTGAATATTTCGAAGCATTACATTCGGCGAATCTGAATAGCGGAAAAAGTAGGTCCATAATAAGCGACACATAGCCTGGAGAGCAGGGCCTCTAGTTGGACGATCCTTCAATCGCGGCGGAAGGCTCATAATGACTGATAGCCATTGCGACGAAAAGGTTTCCTTTGACGAGACACAGAGAAGGAGAACATGCAGAGGGAAAGCCGCTGCCCAATGCCGAGGCTTCATGAGCATTTGATTCAATCGGGACTGGACCAAGTCCAGAAACTCCTTCCATCGGGGTAAAGATAGATCACAGCTTGGGTTTGCAGCTACCGTAAGGAGAAGCTTCTCAAAAATGTAGCAGTATGCCTGTTTTAATCGCTGTCCATGGGCGTTGACGAACAAGCGCGCCAACGATCGCATAAAATCGCACGACTTGGGCCAGGAATCGGGCTGCGTTCTGATGCGGAGGTGCCTCATTCCCGAGACCAAAAGCTCGGCTTTCGCGTCGCCCTCCTTGGATGGGCCTCGCAATGTTTCGTCCTTCTGGTATTTGTCAAGCTCGGCAATAAACCGAGTCGTTACACTCGTGAAGTTCGTCTCACTCATAATTCCAAGTAGCTGGGAATAGATTCTCCAATTGGCCATGCGGAGCGGAGACGCCGTGATCTGGTCGCGATCAACGGTCTTGAGTTGGCTAAATACAATGTCCTCCAGGCGATCGGCCATCTCAAGTGTGATGAGGGCAAGACTGCTCTGGTTGAAAATCTCGATCAGCACCCTGCATACAAGGTACACCGATACGGTTGCGCGTCGCTCCGCCAAAACGACATCGTCGGGTCGCGAGAGGAAGCTGTTATTGGAAGCTGAGGGATCGGTCTGCGATTCCACTATTACATGCGGCGGTTCGGTGTTGCGGCGAATCAGTAACCCATTCTCCGAAGGATTATTCTTCGACTAGCAGGAGTGAATGCCGTTAGTGTCATGAGCGCCTGACAGGCAGAAGATACAGAACTTACTTGATTCGCCACCTGTTTGGCCAGGATCGCGGTGTCTCCCTTAGCCTTCCGCCAGAACATGATGGTGTCAATCAGTGGCTTTGGCTTCTGGCGCGCGATGTGTCCCAGGGCAGAAATCAATTGATCAAAGTTTGTATCGGCTCCCGGCCCACAGACTTGCTCAACTGGTGCGTCTGACTCCCCAAGCTTCATGATGGCCTGGTTTATCTTATTGTCCGCTTGTCCGACAAACTGATTTCGTTATTAGCCGACGTACCGAGGATCTTGATCCGGTGGTGCGCTTACAGAATTGAACAGATGATGCAAGGCATATTCCCCCACGGTTTTTGATTCAAAGTGGTGTTTTGAATGCGATCGACTATGAGAGCGTTCCCTCCAAGGCTTGCCATTCGAGTTCATTCTTCGATGGACTGTATTCGCAGGGCTCTGGCTGCCGACCTCATCCGTGTCCCGATCCTCGATGGTGCTCAGCGTGCCTGTTAAGGAATGGCTCGAGGCGTTTCCTCCGGGACTTTGATAACTCGCGTGCATATCTGTCTGGTCGTGCCGCGCAGCCGCGGCGCTATCCGGCTCTACACCACCGCCACGCCCGAGGGACGCAATGAGTTCGGGACTGAGAGGACTTGTGGAGGTGGAGGCGGCGAAACTGGGATTGCGGGAGTGTTGGATTCCATGAACTATCGAGGTCTGGCGATGATGGCCGTACGAGTTGGAGGGTCGCCGTTCCAAGGGGGCATCGTATGCGGCAGCACCGGGACGACCACTCGACGTTTCGGGGCTTTTTGAATGCGAATGACCGCGACGATTGTTCTGAGGCTGTAGGGACGAGGGGGCTAGCGCGAAGGGATCGGCCGGTCTTCCTCTGACGGCGGAGGTTTCCCGACTATGGACGGTGGACGAAGGCGTGCTCCTCGTCACCAAGCGCTCTGGTGGGGATGCGAAGACATGGTGCGACACAGGGCCGGACTCGTCAGGGATGAGGGGCATTGTCGTTGGCTGGACGGGGCCAGCTTTGATCGATGGATGTGAAGCCACTAAAGGTGCATAGTATTAGAGTTGGGTTATCCTTGCTTAAGGTTCAGGAGTCATCGTAGGATTTAAAATGGCGATGCATGTCATCAGAAGTGGTGGGAAAAGATCGGACCGTCAGAGCAAACGGCCCTTTGAGCGACTTACTATTGTACCGGCGGATTTCTCGTCCTCGTTTTTTTAATTCTACCTGTTCAACCCAAGCTCATTGCTTGCTGGGAATTGCAACAAATGAAGTGCACAAGAATTTTGAGCAGCACATTGTTGCCCGACAGCCTCAAAGCTGCAAAGGTGGTAGAAAAAGGGTGCCGTGAACGGGTTGTTTGTATCAGAGTGAGCTTTGTTAGGCGCAGTTGTTTCATTCGCGACCGGCGAGCACGGGGCATCCTCTCTTACGGCAGAAAGTCGATGGTTGGGCCCAGTTTACTCACATCTTATTCAGCTCGCATTTTTACGCTCGTTTTCTTTTTTCTTCGTCTTGTGGAATTATTTAGTTCTATTATAGATTCATGAAAACTCAACGTCTGCCCTATCTTCCATTTCTACGGATTGGCTTCTATTCCAGCATGCTTCTAGAAGAACCACGTCTCGAGTCCCAGTGGCATTGGATAACATCATAGTCGAACACCAAGTGGGTTCACGGTTCATACCATTTTGGGCATCTTCTCCAGAACGCCAACAAAGTTAGCCGGAAGACCTACCCACGGTCGCGCAAATCTTCAACGGGAAACAGAAATCTAAGTCGCGTGTGTCGGTGAAATCGACGGGATGCAAGGCTCTTTCTCCAACATTCCCATCGTCATACCATGCAAGGGCCGTTTCATTGTTGAGAAAATGCCAAGCCTCGATTGTAGCCTCGAGAGTGCTTAAACCGATGCCTCATGCCAATAACGGTCAGGATGTTGCCAGTCTCATGGGGAAAGACTTCCAGGTCACTCCGGGAAGGGTGGCATACGGTGGACGCACTACGCAACCACGGAATCAATCGGCGAATTTCACATGCACTTCCTGATCTCACCTCAGCTCCTAGGTTTGGCTTGGGGGTTCATGTCTCACGAGATACGGGATGGTCGTGATGACATGACACTCCGACTGCGGAGTCATCGCACACGATTTAGTTCTGTCCAACGCAGGAGGATTCGAACACACTCGAACACCTCCACCGCGCTTGAGAGATTCCTGGGTTTCCACTCTGGCAAACGGTCCTCCTTGGCTGGCGGGACAAGAGTACTGGACCAGTCCGAGGTTATCTCCAAGTCATGATTGACCGATTGACTACGAGGATACCTACAATAGTCCTCCATAACTGTGGTATCGGTCTAATTCCAGCACGGTATAAGTCCGCGAGCACAAGACACCTCGTCCCAACTCGATGGACAATTAGATACTGTTCTATGTCTATGCCGACCACCGTTGTGCGGAATCAAATCCGTCGTCCGCCCTCCGTGCGATCTCCGGCCAGGATGCCAGTCATCACGAGACGTCAACAGGTAGAGTAGGGACCATAATTGGCGGAACTCCCCTCGGAAAAGGAACCTCTTCCCACCGAAGGAAATGGAAGGAGATCACATAGGGCATAGAGCATAGGTGACTAGAGTACACCGTAGGTAGATAGAGACAGAATCTTGGAAGTCAGGGGCATCACCCATAGCCATGCGGAACTCGGCTAGAAACGCTGTTCGGCAGGGCATTCGGGAGATCCGCCATCTGCAACGCCCCAGAAATCGCCCTCATTTGCCTGCCTTCACTCTCCGCCACCTCCAGTTTCTCGTTCTTTTAGTGTCCAACGAGGGCCGAACTTTGTTTCCGACGCTTCCTCTATTCTCAAGACGTTTGGGATACCCCACACTGATGCCGGAGTAGACTTGACATATAAGAAGGGAGAGGGAACGATTTCAATCAAAACGGATTAAGATTTGGGCTTGCGACCTGCAGTTGAGCAGACAGACTACTGTGTCATAAGAACATTACTATTCGATTCAACCTTCCATCCTGAGCAGCCCTCGGCTCCACCGCTTGCTGCCACCCCGCCTGAGCTTACGGCCACGCCCACTTCCGGCGGCAACCACAGAGAAAAGAAAGGCCACGCTGCCTCAATCACCTGTAGAGGCGCCGTATACCCACTCACTTTCCTGCCTTCCGACTCTCCGGTTTCCGGCCCCCCAAAGAATGCGGTCTGCTTGAGCCAAAGTAATTAATTATTCTTGTTCTTCTCTTCTTCGGCTTCTTCCTTCTGTGATCACACCACGACCACTTCTTCTTTCTTTTTCCCCCTTCGTCTTCTCATTCTTCTTGCTCTTCATTTTTACTTTCGTTCGGGAAGAGCACCGACCTCGGTGTCCTTCCTTGACCTCTTATCTTTCCTCTTCATCCTACTCCCTTTTTGTTATTGATCGTCCATCTCGGTGAAGCTGGGAGTCACGTTTCCCCCTCCCGTCCGTCTCCGACCCTCCTTCTCTTCTCCTCCCGTCTCGCAATCAGTCCGCCATTGAACCTGCAATTCAGTCCCTCGTGGCTCTTTATCGCTAAGCGTCCTCGTCATGGCGCAACTCGATACCCTCGATTTGGTCGTCTTGGTGGCGCTCTTGGTGGGTAGCGTGGCCTACTTCACCAAGGGCACTTACTGGGCCGTCGCCAAAGACCCTTACGCCTCGGCCGGTCCGGCGATGAATGGAGGCGCCAAGGCCGGCAAGACTCGCGATATTGTCGAGAAGATGGATGAAACTGGCAAAAACTGTGTGATTTTCTACGGCTCGCAAACCGGTACCGCTGAGGACTACGCGTCCAGACTGGCCAAGGAAGGCTCCCAGCGATTCGGTCTCAAGACCATGGTGGCCGATCTGGAGGACTATGACTACGAGAACCTGGAAAAGTTCCCCGAGGACAAGGTCGTTTTCTTCGTTCTGGCCACTTATGGCGAGGGTGAACCCACGGATAATGCGGTTGAATTCTACCAGTTCGTCACGGGCGACGATGCTGCTTTCGAGAGCGGCGCCACCGCCGACGATAAGCCTCTGTCTTCTCTCAAGTACGTCACGTTTGGTCTGGGTAACAACACGTATGAGCACTACAACGCTATGGTTCGTAATGTGGACACCGCTCTCTCGAAGTTCGGTGCTCAACGCATTGGTTCTGCCGGTGAGGGCGACGACGGCGCTGGTACAATGGAAGAGGATTTCCTGGCCTGGAAGGAACCTATGTGGACTGCCCTGTCTGAGGCGATGAACCTGCAAGAGCGCGATGCGGTCTACGAGCCGGTCTTCAATGTCACCGAGAATGACCTCCTGAGCCCCGAAGATGAGAACGTGTACCTCGGTGAGCCAACTCAAGGCCATCTCCAAGGTGAACCCAAGGGCCCGTACTCTGCGCACAACCCGTTCATCGCTCCCATCGCCGAATCTCGTGAACTGTTTAACGTCAAGGACCGCAACTGTCTGCACATGGAAATCAGCATCGCTGGTAGCAACCTCACTTACCAGACTGGTGACCACATCGCTGTTTGGCCCACCAACGCCGGTTCCGAGGTCGATCGGTTCCTGCAGGCTTTTGGTCTCGAAGGAAAGCGCCACTCCGTCATCAACATCAAGGGTATTGATGTTACCGCCAAGGTTCCGATTCCGACCCCTACGACCTATGACGCCGCAGTTCGCTACTATCTGGAAGTCTGTGCCCCTGTTTCCCGTCAATTTGTCTCGACTCTCGCTGCCTTCGCCCCCGATGAAGCGTCCAAGGCGGAGATCGTTCGCCTGGGTGGCGACAAGGACTATTTCCACGAGAAGATCACCAACCGATGCTTCAACATCGCTCAGGCTCTCCAGAGCATCACGTCCAAGCCTTTCGCCGCCGTCCCGTTCTCTCTGCTTATCGAAGGTATCACCAAGCTTCAGCCCCGGTACTACTCGATCTCCTCGTCTTCCCTGGTTCAGAAGGATAAGATTAGCATTACCGCCGTTGTCGAGTCGGTTCGCCTGCCTGGTGAGGAGCACATCGTCAAGGGTGTGACCACGAACTATCTGCTCGCGCTCAAGGAAAAGCAAAATGGCGAACCTTCCCCTGACCCCCATGGCTTGACTTACTCTATCACTGGACCCCGCAACAAGTACGATGGCATCCATGTTCCCGTTCACGTCCGTCACTCGAACTTCAAATTGCCTTCGGATCCCTCGCGACCCGTGATCATGGTTGGACCTGGTACCGGCGTTGCTCCCTTCCGTGGTTTTGTCCAGGAACGTGCTGCCTTGGCCGCGAAGGGCGAGAAGGTCGGACCTACCGTGCTTTTCTTCGGCTGTCGTAAATCCGACGAAGATTTCCTGTACAAGGATGAATGGAAGGTATGGATTCGACCCCTTTTCCGTTCATAGTGATATCACCGCTAACGATGTGCCTTTATAGACTTTTGAGGAGCAGCTTGGCGACACGCTCAAGGTTATTACTGCCTTCTCTCGTGAATCGGCTGAAAAAGTCTACGTCCAGCACAGGCTGCGTGAGCATGCCGAGCTGGTTAGTGACCTGCTGAAGCAGAAGGCCACCTTCTATGTTTGCGGTGACGCTGCCAACATGGCCCGTGAAGTCAACCTCGTGCTTGGACAAATCATTGCCAAGCAGCGTGGTCTCCCTGCCGAGAAGGGCGAGGAGATGGTGAAACACATGCGCAGCAGCGGCAGCTACCAGGAGGATGTCTGGTCATGAAACCACCTATCTGCGGCACTATTTCAGACGCTACGACTTTTTTTCTCCTCTTCTTCCTTCCTTCTCACTCCCATCATGCCTAGATGATATTTGCATATATACTTCGCCTTTTGCTTAATTATTTCTTCCCCTTTGGCGTGGCTTGTGTATGCCTACTTCTTTTTTTTTTTCCTTTCTTTTTGGGGACCTTTACATGGTCGAGCACACTGAGATGCGATAGGGACAGGATAGATTATGACAAATGTCAAAAAATGATAAGAGCTACAATTCAAATATTGGCGTTTCCATTGAGTACGACTGCAAACAGTACTATAGGCAATCCTTGAATTTAACTCTCCTTTCCCCTTCGGATTATCTTTGCTCCTGTATTTCGAACACCAGCTCGTATTCGGTCAAAACACATACATATTGTGAAACTTCCTCGGTACATAGCTATACACAGCGTTGTGTCTGAAAGCTAAGGACTGAAGGCGGACCCCAATCCGAAACAGAGGATACATAGAACATTGCTGAACGTTGTACGACGCGTAGACCAAAATAGTCACTTGGTCCCTCTAGTTATCATACACATCCAACCAACTACCTAGAGAGGTAGAGCCCGGCTGCTCATGCAGCTTCTGCACCTGTGCATAGTACAGCTCAATTTCTTGTTCGGGTAGGCCGATGGACTGTTCGGCAGTGCATTAATTGGTGGGTATGGAATCATTGCATGAGATATGTATTAGAGGACCTGTGTGCTGTACTGTGTGATGGCCAGTTCTCAAGCGAACTGGTACGGTTGGGATTATTTGTTAGTTGGTTTAACTCGGATTTGGGTACTTGATTTGAGGCGATGTTTAGGATTTGGTGTGATGGTGGGAAGGGGAATGATTTACATATTGACAGCTATACCTTTTACTAACTTTCTCTCTCGTATTCAAGGTTCTATTTCATATGTTAAGATACATTGTCGTTGGTTGTTCTATCTTGCATTGCAGAGGATGACGCTCGAAGTATATATCCAAGCCAGAGCCGATCAGCACTGCGCCAAGACCAACCGACACAGTTGATCAGGGCCATTTGGATACAATTTCATTGAAGATGCAGGCTAGCTGGACCAACGAGATGAATCATGCCATGTTTTCTTTCAGATTTCGTCGGGCTAGACCAGTGATACAGCCCAGGAGGCCGACAGCTCAAGACATTAGATAATCGACCCCGGTTGTCCGCGCTCCGCAGCCATTCCGGATGTGGATTCCCCCGCATGGAGAGTGATCGTCCATTAGGCGCAAATGGAAATCCTCGGATAGCGACGGTTAACCTGCTGGTTTCCTCGGGTCGCCTGAGAATCATATTACTTAACGAATGGAAGATGTCCACCCACTACCAAGTGGTCGGTCTATCATTGCTACATTTTCAACTATCTGATCACTAGTTAGCCCCTTCCTTGTCATGCTCGCGGCTGCCCTCCCTTGATCTCGATTGCGACCATCAGCTAGCGTATAGTATACATCGATATTGTTTCGCATCGCGACCGTTCCAACTTCACAAAGTTCGTCGAGATGAGCCTCGCGCGTGCTATGGCCCTCCCGCTGCGGAGGGCGACTGTTTCGAAATCATATCCTGCGCATCCGGTGCGCTCGGCCTCGAGGGCGTTTTCGATATCGATACGACGAGATGCTACGTGGGGGTTTATCGGCCTAGGACAAATGGGTATGCCAAAACACTCAGTGAAGAGATTGTGGTCTTCAAGCTGTTAACATGATCAATTCTGTAGGTTATGCCATGGCAAAGAACCTACGCGCGAAGATCCCTGCAACGGATACCCTCGTAATCCGGGATGTCAACGAGGATGCCACCAAAAAGTTCGTCCAAGAAACTCGCGAGACTGCCCGGAGCAGCGGCGCTGGGGATGATGCCCTCAAAGTCGTGGTGGCCCAAAACGCGAGGGAGGTTGCGGAGCAGTCGGTAAGTCGGCTAGAAGAGGTCTCCCACCGCTCGAGAAAATGATCTGCATAAACTTTGTCTCATGCTTGACCATCGCCGGGTGGTGATCTTCATCCTGATGGTTTAACCCCTTGGTCGGCACCTGCGGCGGGAAAGGATTGATTGATCTGGGACAAGGGTTTTCCGATTCTAATGCTGACTGCTTCTCCTGCAGACAGTGATGATAACCAGTCTCCCGGAGCCAGAACATGTGAAGAATGTCTTCTATTGCGTTCTCAAAAACGGCGAGCTTCCCGCCCTGGAACAAGAACGCTTGTTCATTGATACGTCCACAATAGATCCGGCCTCGTCCAAGGAGCTGGCCAATGCCATTCATACGACACGCCAAGGTCGTTTTATCGACGCCCCGATGTCTGGCGGAGTAGTGGGAGCCCGCGCAGGCGCACTCTCATTTATGTTCGGCGCTTCGTCGCAATCGGGAGAGCTAGTAGAGCGGGTGAAGTCGATCCTGCTTCTCATGGGGAAGAAAGCGTGGCACATGGGGCCGCCGGGGACCGGTGTCTCTGCGAAGCTTGCCAACAATTACATCCTGGCAATCAACAACATTGCGACTGCCGAAGCAATGAATCTCGGCATGCGCTGGGGTCTTGAACCCAAGGCCCTTGCGGATTTGGTCAACACATCCACCGGCCGATGCTGGCCAATGGAGGTCAACAACCCTGTCCCGGGCGTCGTGGAAACTGCCCCTGCTTCGCGCGATTATGAAGGGGGGTTCGGCATCAGTTTGATGAACAAAGATCTTCGATTGGCTCTTGCCGCTGCTAAAGAGTCCGGTTCTCCGCTCGCACTTGGAGACAAGGCTCATAGCGTGTACACTGCCGTGGAAGAGGAGCACCGAGGTAAAGATTTTTCTGTGGTATATAAGTGGTTGCAGGGCCAGTCCGAGCAATGAGACGAGGTCAAGGTTGGAATGAATATTGTTTCGGCGTTCTCTGCTTCTTCATAACTTCCTTTCACGCTTCTTCCGGGTTTATGGGTGATGTTTGCTGTTTCCGTGAGTTTCAGTTCCATTTGGCTTGGATTCGCAATCGGCTGAAAGAGGCTAGGAAATTGACAATGGAACTTCTCGGCATCCATGACAATCAGAAGGCATGCCGTCAAAGGTGCAAAATGACCCCTGCACATATACACATCATTGCAGTTATAGGCCAGCTCTCATGGGTCGTACTTACTGTTAAAATATGAGGTTGCTTCAACTCCAACAAAGATATTTTTCACAAACTTTCCTTTGGGGGTGATTCCCTGTGACCTTCGGCATACTGGCACTGGCGATGCGAGAAGATGCAAGACGATGCGATGCCGAGACCTCGCCGGCCTCAGGCCCTAAACACCCATTCCTTCCCTTCTAGACCACTGAACGGCCGACGATGTCGTTCTTCCCTTCCTTCAACAGTGAAGCGGGCTCCTTCCCAATGCCCGTGTTGTTTTGGCTAATTCCCTTTCGGTCCCTGCCCCCCGTTTCCTCTTTCTTTTCGTGTTCGTTTCTCTTTCTTCTCCTGTCTCCTCACCTCCCCCATCCCCATCTTCGTCCTTTACCCCCTCATCCACTTCATTCCATCCCCCTTAGATAGCCTCTCATCCTCATCAATTCTCTTAATTTCACTCGTTTCTGTCCATCGAACTTTCCTCGTATCCCAGTCTCCTAGAGAGTCTGGGACCAAGTAAGTTGAATCGGTGTTGCTACTGGTGTCGCAGCCTTGGGCTAAACGCTGTCTGTCAGCTCTTCCCTGCGACATCGAGTCCTTCTTTAATCGTTGGTAAGTCTTCTTATTCTAGGAAACAGTGTTTCTTGCTCGTCTTGTGAATCGATTGCGCGTTTCATGTATCTTCATTCGAGGGGCTGGTGTTGAACACTGATCGGAGGACTCTTTCTTTTTGGTTTCCTTTCTCGGAGACAGGAGCATTGCTAACATTCAGAATAGCGATTCCATTTACTGTCACGATCGGTGACCATCATCATCATGAATCACCAGGCCCAGCAGATCTCTGCATCTGATTCCAGCCAGGCCCAGTCTGGTCAGTCCGGACAGTATTCTCATGAGGGTGGCCAGGCCTCGTTCGTGAACGGCTTTCCACAGATGTCGTCTGGCAGTGAGAGTGTTGGCCCAGCCCTAACTCCGCTTTATGGTCCGCTGAGCTTCCCGGGCCAGCGCCCCGGTGGAAAGTTCAATCCGGCCAAGAATCACATACCGGTCGCCATGCCTCCAGGAATGGACATGTCCGGCGCTCAGCGTGCTGCGTACAACAGTCAGTTGGTCCTCATGCCCAATGCACCGATGTTCAACGGCATGGGCCCTGTTCCCTCATTCACCTCGTCTCCCGTTGCTGGCCCTGAGCAGCTCGGACACATACCGTACATGCCCACCACCATGTACCCGAACATGAACCCGTCGTATCCGATGGTGCCGGCGCCGATGCAGGGCTACCCTTTCCCATACATCATGAATTGCGACATGCAGGATGTTGCGGGACCCAAGCGAGCTCAGTGGCCTGGTTCTGAAGAGAATAAGATGGCAGCTAACTCGTCGGTCGAGAATAGCAACCAGTCTGAATATTACACTGCCGGCACCAACCATAGTTCGGAGAACCCAGCTGCCCAGGGCTTTTTCAACCAGCCGCCCCAGATGGCTGCAGCCTGTGTTCCGTACCAGATGATGAAGTCATCCAATGGATACATCCTGCAGGACCTTGAGTGTTTGACTCAGCAGGAGCCAGCCATTCCACGCGCCGTGCCCGCAATGTGGACCAACGCTTCCGAGTTGACTCTGGCCAAATGTCTTGAGAATCGCGAAGGCATCACCAATGTCTACATTCGTGGATTCCTTCCAGAGACAACTGATGAGATCTTGCACGCATACGCATCGCGGTTTGGAAAGATCGATCGCTGCAAGGCGATTATAGACTTGGATACGAGCCTGTGCAAAGGGTAAGTGGTCAACCGACATTGTCTGCTTTTTGAGCTCTACTGATCCATTTCCCAGATTTGGATTTGTCCAGTACTTCAACTTTGAGTCCTGTGAGAATTGCATCCGTGGATTCTATTACCTGGGCTACCAGGCCAGCTTTGCTCAGGTGGGCTCTGTCATACCTTTGCCGACTGCAGCTCGACTAACTTGGTGTGTAGAAATCTCGCAATTCGCGCCTCAAGGATCTTGAAGACAAGACCTCGACTAACATCTACTGCACCAACCTTCCCATTGAATGGACCGAGGCTGTAAGCTCTCTTCCTCCTTTGCTGCCCCTTATTATGACTGATTTGTGCCTCTTCTCAATAGGATCTTCGTCATCATTTCGAACCCTTCCGTGTTGTCTCGGAGAAAATCAGCCGCGATGAAAAAACAGGAGTCAGCAAGGAAGTCGGCTTTGCGAGGTCAGTAGTTTAGATGCCGCTCGTGCTCATGCTTCCTATCTTACTGACACTGTTCATATGGCCCCGTAGGTTTGAGACTCGCGAGATCGCCGAGAAGGTCCTCTTGGAGTACCACAACAATGTTGCGCCCGATGGCGTCAAACTGCTTCTTCGCTTCGCTGACACCAAGGCTCAGAAGCTGCTCAAGCAGCAGAGCAATGAGCGTCGCGCATATCGTGCTGGTGAGTATAACTACTCCGTTGAAGTTGTCCAGGGCTCCACTCCGTCGCCGTCCGTGAACCGTCTGCAGCAGGCTATATCGCACTTGAGTCCAACCTCTCAGAACAGCTACGTGTCTCCTGTCGGAGTAGGTGCTACCTGGACTCCTGCAACATCCATCTCCCCGTCGTATGTATACAGGAAATCCGGCTCGGCTACCCCGGGAGACGGAACTGACAACTGGAATAGATATCCTTTAGTGAAGAACCCCGTCAACAATATGCGCTTCAACTCCCTGTCTTCTAGGAACAGCCCGGGCAATTTGGAGAGCACGCCCTTTCACCGCGGAAGAATGTCAGTTGGCCGCAACAATTGGATGAATAACGCTGCTGGTCCATCCAAGTCCAGTCTGCCGTTCACCCCGCGCATTGGTCGTCGTGCGGGTTCGAGCTGTTCTCAAAAGGAGAACGTCAAAGCCGAATCCTTGTCTCCCATTTCTTCTCGCCGAGAGATTGTTGTCCACTCCCCTCGTTCCGTCGTTTAGTGCATCGTTAATTATTTGTCCTTGTTTCTGGCTTTCGTTGGAGTATTTGCATAGCAGTTCCCACGTCATTGCTAATTTATCCCATCTCGATCCTGTTCTGTCTCTTTTTGACAGGCAGCTTCTTTCTGAAATATTTCGTTATGGCATTTGTTACATCAAATTGGTCAAGAAAGGACTGCACTGCATTTTGATACTTTGTTTTTCAGTTATCTTTTCGATCATTTTTGTTGTCCGACGCAAGTCTCCGTTCTCGCATATGCATGCATCGTTCTATTTGTTTCCCGATTTATTCGATCACAGCGCAGCACCAGTTACAGTGCAGATCAACCCAAAATTGAGCACTCGCACACAACCCGCAAATGAAAAGGAAAAAAACGAGAAAATTGACGAATTTACAAAAAAAAGAAAAGAGGTGGAATGGAAGTGGGCAGAACTTTGAAGGAAAGATGGCAATTTTCTGTATCTGTCTAAACAGCATGTTCATATCTCGTTCATGTTCACCCTCCGCAGGAGACAGACTGGGTTTCTAATAACATCATAGCGAGAATGTCAACAGACGTTAATAACTCGTGAATCTAAACCCATTCCAGTGGAGCCTGAGCTATACAAAGTTCTATAATCAAGTCATCGCCGCTGTGCTTTGGCGGAGAGGGGCGTAAGCTTTGGAGCCTTCGTAGCGAACGGACAATGGGCAAGGGGATCACAGTGATCACACGTGTGAAGGATGGCCGCGAGAGACCCGCTGAGCTCGCGCAGAGGCTTTTATTGGCGTCCAAGCCGTTCTTCTAGATCTTCCGTCAATTCGTAAGCCGGCCGATACTGACCAGCACTACCTTGCTGATCCTCCTCCTTCTTCGCATCAACGCGCAACATCGGATTCGGATGCGTATCCCCCGTACCCCCCAAACTGGTATACCCCTGATCATACAACGGACAATACTTCAAATCCAAATGACGAATAAATGCCCAAATCTCCGCATAATGCCAATCGATCACCGGATGCACGCGCACGAAATCCGGCCATCCGCTATCCGTACGATCGAAATGCGTCAGCTTCGCGCCATGCGGATCCGTGCGTCGCGTGCCCACGAAGATTGCCTTGATGAGGGGATTCCGGGCCAGATAGTCTTGGAAGCTGGAGCGGAGGGTGGCGTGCGGGGGATGGGTGGTGTATTTTACGATCGAGAGGTGGTAGGCGCGAGAGGACCATTGGACGAAGTCTTCGACGGCTGGGAACGGGTCTGGTGGGAGGGCGTAGATTGAGGGGATCGAGGTTAGGACTTCACGATCGCCACTCTCGCCGCTGTTGTCGTGGTTCTTGTTGTCCGCTGTTAGGTGGGGGTGAAGACCAGCAAGGAAGAGGATCAAAAGCACGAGACAGTCTTTGCCGCCGTTGTAGGAGAGGGAGAGTTCGGTGAGGGGGTTATAGCGGGTCAGCGCGGAGACGACCACGTCGAGGGAGGTGCGGGTTTGGCGCTGCACGGCGGCGAGGAGGGAGTCCTCGGGATGCGATTCTTCGAGGAATGAGTGCACGCGGTGATGACATTGGGCGATGACGGCGGAGAGAGGTGGGTTGTTGGGCGTTGTGGTCGAGGTGGGAGGTGTGGTGGACGTGGACGATGCTGATGCTGACGGCGAGGGTGTTGAGGTCGTGGTTGAAGTGGATACTGGAGTATTGAAGGGTGATAGTGACTCTTGCTGCGGTTTCTGCGAGGCTACTGCGGTGGTGGGGGGATTCATGGTCTTCGCAGGAGCAGGTGGTGCAGCGCCATTTGCATGTGAGAGGGAGGTGTCGGTCATAGTAGTAGGATGGGTGTCTGTGTCCTTATCTGTAGGAAGTCGGAGAGGACCTGGTGGGTTGAGAGGACAGAAGAAGGAAGAAAGGGTGTTGGTCAGAGGGAAGAATCAGCCGAAGCGATGAACACCGGACGAGCACACCGGGCGAGACGCTAATGGCAGCCAGCAGACCGAGGCGAACGTTCTAGGAGTCTTTCCGAAATGAAGCCGGAATCGAATGGAAACCATCGGCCCCCCGCGCCCCGCATCGCCTGCTGACCGCCTTCTTATCTGCCCTTCTGGCCGCACTGGCTGCCTGATTCCTGGGGAATAAAGGCATCAACACTTCTTCCTGCTTGGATTAGGATCTATAGTTCTCATTGCGGTGCTAGATTGACCGGTAATAGTGCACACAAATAACACAAAAGAACAGCAATGCAAAGATTCAATGAAATCATCCGAGCACCTTCAATTTCTTCTTCTTCTTCTTCTCCCCGTCCCCTTTCTTATGGCCCTTTTGCCAATCCCGCCAGCTGCCGATTCGCTCGTCGCGAGTGTCTTCCCATGCCTTATCCTGGTCTCGTTTCCGCTTCCGTTCCTCAATTTCCTCCTCTTCCTTGCGCCTCTCCCGTCCTTCCTCCTGCAGCCGCGCCTTATTCTGTCGTCGCCGCCGCGCCTCCTCCTCCAAGAGCACCTGCACCGTCTTCTGCCGCCATTCCTTTTTGAACTCTTCGGTCTTCAGCTCCGGCGAGTCCAAATTGTACTTGTGTTCGCGAATCAAGAGCCGGCGCGCGTCCGCGATACATTCATCCAGGTACGTGCGGGCCTTCTCGTCAAGCAACTGCGTGTGGGCTTTCTTTAAGCGGTCGAAGGCGTCCGGGGCGGCCGGGTTTTTCGTCTTATCCGGATGGATCAGGAGGGATTTCTTGCGATATTGGATTTTGATGTCGGAGTCGGGGACTCCTGGTTGCAGGTCGAGTACGGCGTAGCTGTTCATCGTAGAGATAGACCCGGTTAGATTTTATCCAACCGAACCCGAGGTTTCTTCGAATCGGGGAGACTCACGCATCTAATGAGAATGCATTTCGGATGCGATCGATTTCCGCGTCCTGTGGTAGGTGTTAGTTAGGTTAGCTGGTCGTGTGCTCTCTCTTGCCTCTCTCTCCCTCTGAGGAAGATTAGAAGATTGACATGCCTTGGTGAAATCCGACGCCTCTCTTTCTAGCGCGTCCAGGGCATCTTGCTCGTCGGAGGACATGGTGTTTGAGCTAGAAAATAAACACCAGGAAAAGGGAAACCGAAACGAGGACAAACGGTCTTCGGCCGTTCGCAGATGATAAGAATTGCGATCTTATCGGGCGCTGACTCAGCAGGTACGAAAAAAAGTTGCTTCACCGCCCGGCGTCTTTGGCCTCCGCAGAAAAAAAGGAAAAGAAAAAAAAAGCAGTTGAATTGTAGACGGACAAACAACCATTATCGAGTCCAGGTTCACCAGGCTTTCTTTAACATTTCCAAGCCTAAGGCTCATCATGCCTTCGAATAATGGTCCCCGTCATGGAAAGGGGAAATCATCTAACAAACCTCAGTCTCTGAAGCGGAAGCGCGCAGAAGAGGATTTATCGACACTGGTCCAGCGAGTCGAAGATCTCGACCTCAAGGAATCCTACAAATCTTTCTCCGACCTCCCTCTGTCCGAACCGACCACCTCCGGACTTTCGTCCTCGCACTACAAGACTCTGACTGATATCCAGTCTCGCGCGATCAGCCATGCGCTGAAGGGTCGGGATATTCTGGGCGCCGCGAAAACGGGAAGCGGCAAGACACTGGCCTTCCTGGTCCCGGTGCTCGAGAACCTGTATCGCAAACAATGGGCCGAATACGACGGACTTGGGGCGCTGATCCTCTCGCCGACTCGTGAACTAGCGATCCAGATTTTCGAAGTTCTCCGCAAGGTCGGCCGCTATCACAATTTTTCGGCCGGCCTGGTGATCGGTGGAAAGAGTCTGCGCGAGGAACAGGAGAGACTGGGGAGGATGAACATTCTGGTCTGCACGCCCGGCCGGATGCTGCAGCACTTGGATCAGACGGCTCTGTTCGATACCAATAACTTGCAGATGCTGGTGATGGACGAGGCGGACCGGATCATGGACATGGGATTCCAGAAGACGGTGGATGCGATCGTGGGTCATCTTCCCCAGCAGCGCCAGACGCTTCTGTTCAGTGCCACGCAGACGAAGAAGGTTTCGGATCTGGCGCGTTTGAGTTTGCAGGACCCTGAGTACGTGGCCGTGCATCAGGCGGCGTCTTCTGCGACCCCCGCGACGCTTCAACAACACTACGTGGTGACTCCGCTGCCGCAGAAGCTGGACGTGCTGTGGAGTTTCATCCGGAGTAACCTGAAATCCAAGACAATTGTGTTCCTGTCGTCCGGGAAACAAGTGCGATTTGTCTACGAGTCCTTCCGACACATGCAACCTGGTATCCCCTTGATGCATCTCCACGGTCGACAGAAGCAGGGCGGCCGGCTCGATATCACGACCAAGTTCTCCCAGGCGAAGGAGGCCGTGCTTTTCTCGACGGATATTGCTGCGCGTGGTTTGGATTTCCCGGCCGTTGACTGGGTCATCCAGTTGGATTGTCCTGAAGATGCCGACACGTATATTCACCGAGTCGGGCGAACGGCGCGTTACGAGCGGGATGGCCGTGCGGTCTTGTTCCTTGACCCTAGCGAGGAGAAGGGCATGTTGCAGCGTCTGGAGCAGAAGAAGGTGAACGTCGAGCGGATCAACATCAAAGCGAATAAGCAGCAGAGTGTCAAGAGCCAGCTGCAGAACATGTGTTTCAAGGACCCCGAGCTGAAGTATCTAGGCCAGAAGGCATTCATCTCCTACGTCAAATCGGTCTACGTTCAGAAGGACAAGGAGATCTTCAACATCAAGGAGCTGAAGCTGGAGGATCTGGCCCACAGCATGGGTCTTCCGGGAGCGCCTCGAATCAAATTCATCAAGGGAGACGACACGAAAGAACGCAAGAACGCACCTCGCGCGTCGGCGTACGCGTCCAGCGATGACGGATCCGGCGATGAAGACGTCGATGAAGATAAAACGGCGAAGAAGAAGGAGGAGCCTCGTGTGCGCACCAGATACGATCGGATGTTCGAGCGACAGAACCAGGACGTCCTGGCGGATCATTACTCGAAACTTATCAACGATGACGGCACTTTGGTCGACCCCAGCGCGAACAAGGGCGCTGCCGGCGAGAGCGACGACGAAGACGATTTCCTGTCGGTCAAACGGCGCTTTACTGCCGGTGACGAGGGTCTGGATGTGGGTAGTAGTGATGACGACCAGGAGGAGGGCGAGAAGTCCGACAAGAAAGATCTCAAGACCGTCCAGCTCGACGGCCGCGACCCACTGGTCGTGGACTCGAAACGACGGGAGAAACTGCTCAAATCGAAGAAGAAGCTGCTCAAGTTCAAGGGCAAGGGCACGAAGCTGGTCTACGACGACGAGGGCAACGCCCACGAGCTGTACGAGATGGAAGACGAGGACCAGTTCAAGGCGCGCGGCGACGCCAAAGATCAACAGGCGCTGTTCCTGGCCGAGGAGACGCAGCGCACGCGACAGGCCGATCTGGAGGACAAGGCCGTCGACAAGCAGAAGCGTCGCGAGAAGAAGGAAAAACGCAAGCAGCGCGAGCGGGAATTGCTGGCCGAGGAAGAGGCCGAGGAACGAGAGGCGCAACTGGTTCCCTTCGAGGGCGGCGACGACTACGACGGAGGCGACTATTCGCAATCAGAGCCGGAAGAGGCAGCGCCGCGTCCCAGCAAGAAGGTTCGCGTGCAAGAACCCGACAGCAACAACGATGTGGCATCCCGCTACACGAGGGACAAGCGACCCGCCGCGCCCAAGGGACCCGAACCGATCCAGACCCTGGAAGATCTGGAGTCGTTGGCTACTGGATTGTTGGGGTAGAGTGTTTCTCTTACGGTGGAATCTGCCTTTTTCTTGTTTCCTTTTACGTGGCTATGTTCTGGGCTGTTTGTTCGTTTATTACTAGCGGAGAGTATACCTACAAAGCATGTATGGTTTGGATTTCGGACTCTTTCGTCTGGAATTATGTATATAGTGTTGTGAACTAAAAGTATGCTTGTCTACGGAGGTCTCCGTGCACTATACTCAAACCGTGTAGTCCCTTAGGGAGTAGTGATAGGTAGTATGATATGATCATCTGAAATAAGGCACGATTTCCCTAAATAGGCAACAGCAGAGCATGCCATGCCACAGGTTGATTTATAAACCATTAAACTACACACCAGCCACCGCTACCGTTACCTCGAACCACGGGCCAGACCCCATCCTGCCTGCCAAGACGAACAAGCGACGCCCGGGGATTTGGCACATCGAAGCTTCCGACGGCAAGTGGGACTCAGACGTGATGAAGGGATCTCATGGCGCGAACTTTGATCGGTTCGCTGGGGTTTGCCGAGTTCGCTGTACGTAACGTTTTTCGATCACGTCATGGCGCTAACATGCAGGGATTTTTCGGTTTGCCTCTGATGCTCACAAGATGCTCGTTTTTAAGGGGTTTTCTGTCCTGCATCGGACTTTCATCTGTTTCTGTAGCTGCTGGAGAACCGGAATCACTGCCCCATTTTTCTGGAATTTTTTTTTTTTTTTTTTCCGGCGTCAGGTGTCAATCACGTGTGGGGATCCCACGGGGTTTTTCCCAATCCGGTAGCCCTATCACTGATCTCTCAGCAGGTGAGCCGGTTCTTTTTTTTCTCTGCGCTCCCTCTTCCTTACCTTCCTGACACCATGTGTTGCGCAGGGTTCTGTGCGACGTGGTTACTCTCTCGGGCCACATCGCTGTAGACTGTGGCTCGTTGAATTATATATCATTTTATATCAACCCGATTCAAAATGGCCACCCACGATATTGAGAAGCAGCCGGCAGCACAGTCGCATAACCAAGGAGAATCGAAACATCCCGGCCTCTCGACAGGTCCATACGATCACGATGTCCGAGCCCCACCCGTCAATGCCGACAAGCTTGCCCGGAATCTGTCCGCGCGTCAGGTTCAGATGATCGCCATCGGCGGCACAATCGGTACGGGTCTGTTCCTGGGTACGGGGAAGGCGCTGGCGACCGGTGGCCCAGCCTCTATGCTGATCGCGTACGCGATTTGCGGCGGAATCGTATTCGTGACGATGCTGAGTCTCGGGGAAATGGCTGCGTTTATTCCGGTTGCTGGGTCGTTTTGTACGTTTGCTGGGTGAGTCACACCTAGTGGTTTTGGTGCTACGCGAGAGTGTTGATGAGTCGTTTTGTGGCGCTGACGGTATCTCTGTTTGCTTCTAGTCGATTCGTCGACGATGCGTTAGGCTTCGCTTTGACTTGGAACTATTGGTTTAATGATGCGGTCTCGACGGCGTCTGATGTGATTGCTCTGCAGCTGTTGCTGGAGTTCTGGACGGATAATTTCCCCGGATGGGCGATCAGTCTGATCTTCCTGGTTATAGTCATTGCGTTGAATGTGCTGTCTGTGAAGGTTTATGGAGAGGTAGGGTTATCCTGGCTGGGCTTTCTGGTGAAGGTTTCTTTGCTAACTTGGGGCTCGCGGATAGATCGAGTATTGGCTCAGTCTCTTGAAAGTCATTACGATCATTGTGGGTACCCTGATATCACGAATGGGGATTCTGGAGCGGAAAGCTGACTGTTCAGATATTTATCATACTCGGCATTGCGGTCAACTGTGGAGCAAATAGGGAGCATCGATATATTGGTGATAAGTACTTTTATACCGGAGACGCGCCGTTCGTCGATGGAATCGGAGGGTTTGCATCGGTCTTTGTCACAGCTTCCTTTGCTTTGTACGGTTCCCCTGAAACCTCGATATCTGTATCTTTACTAACAGTATGCCAGTGGCGGCACCGAGTCGATCGCTGTTACCGCCGGTGAAACCAAGGACCCCGATAAGAACATGCCCAAGGTGGTTCGCAACGTCTTCTGGCGAATCATTCTATTCTATATCATTTCCATTATCATCATTGGCCTCAACGTGCCCTACAACTACCCAAACCTGTCCGAGGGCGACACCGCTACCAGCCCCTTCACCATTGTCTTCACCCAGGCTGGCAGTGCCGTGGCCGGAAGCTTCATCAACGCCGTGCTCATGACCAGTGTTATCTCCGCAGCGAATCATGCCTTGTTTGCCGGGTCTCGACTACTCTACACTCTCGCGGTTGATGGCTACGCTCCTAAGTTCTTCGGCCACCTGAACCGCTTCCAGGTGCCTTGGATTGCTGTCCTAGCTACCTCAGTCATTAGTGGACTCTGCTTCGGAGCCAGCTACATCGGCGCGGGTCAGCTCTGGTCATGGCTGCAAAAGTATTTACGCCCGCCTGTATTCCCCTGTTGGTTCGAGCCACCTAGCTAACCTAATACGCAGCATCGTTGGCGTCTCCAACCAACTATCCTGGACCTGCATCGGTATCGCGTCTCTACGCTTCCGCTCCGCCATCCGTCGCCAAGGCCTCGAGCATCTTCTCCCCTACAAGAACTGGACTTATCCCGTCGGGCCTATTATCGCCATATGTCTCAACATCGTCTTGATTCTCGTCCAGGGCTGGAAGTGCTTTAGCCCACATTTCAAACCTGTTGATTTCGTCTCCTTCTACGTCGAGATCCCTATTATGATCGTCATGTTCCTCGTCTGGAAACTAGTGAAGCGCACGAAATTCGTCCGTCTCGACGAGATGGATCTCCTGACAGATCGGTATAACGTGGTTCATGAAGACGGCGTTGATCCTATCACGAACCATGAATACGAATCTCATCAGCCTACCTCACGACGGGAGAAGCTTCTTGCGTCGATGAAGGGCGAGGAGAAGGGCGTTTGGGCGAAAGTGAAGAGGGTGGGCATGTGGCTTTTCTTGTAGCTCTTCTATTTTCTCTAATTTTCTCTTATTTTCTTGTTAATATGATACAAATTCCGACATAACGATTATTACGAATCAGCAATGGTATTTATATAGCCTTAATGCTGGACCTCGAGCTGGCGTGAGGCGGTCTCACATAGATCTAGCGCTAACCAGCCGAATGATGATGTTCTGCGATAATATCGTCTATTGGTAGCGTAGGGTTAGAATGAATCGTCGGCTCGGACTCGGATAATTATGAGCCACGGTGTTCAGATCTTGGCTGCAGGTCTGTCGGCCGTGAATCAATCTCAATGACGGAGATACTGGGGTTTTTATTTTCTCCTTGCCTCTAATGTACCGTCCACTGTAGTTACACGTAAGGATCCCAAGAGTGCAATAACAAATCGATACACATTCCCGAGTCGTCGAAGTCAGCTGCTAGTAGGTAGCTGTCTTGCTATCCGTGATATTCAAACAACAGAAGTTATAAATAGACAAGGATTGCAACCTCTTGGCATCGAGGAGCTGTTCTGCCTCTCGGTGCATTTCCCTTTGCTCGTGATGCGTTCATTATCTGTCATCATATCTAACGGTGCCACTGTTCTCGCCGAACCATGGGGACCACTTCAGACATTGAATCCCTATACCAGTCTCGCCTTCCACGCCCTCGTTATATTATCTCTCTCAGGGCTGGCTGGTATTCTCTATAGTAAAATCCGTGAGAGAATTGCATTTCACTCAGCCCAGATCAATCACGGCTGCCAGAAGCCTCCGAGCTACCCACATAAAGGCTGGATCAGCCTTGACCTGGTGCGGGAGCGACAAATTTCAAGCGACGAGGGGCATCTCACGGCCCATTACGACTACTGGTTCAACCGGCTGGGGCACACACGGGAGGAGACGCTGGCTGGTCAGCGGCTCATCAATCCAATCGACATCACCAACGCTCGAGCAGTTTTCCACGCTGATATGAATACGCTTGGTAGGGCAGGGGGCTTCCACCGCAAAGACCTCCTCGGTCCGGGCATATTCTCCTCCGATGGACCTCGCTGGAAGTTCTCTAGAAACATGATTAATTCGCTATTCTCAAAGGCAGAAGTCCGATCTACAACCATGTTGAAGAGACACGTTGATCGTCTTATTGCGCAAATACCACGTGATAGTAATACGATAGATGTTCAGCCCTTGCTAAAGAAAATGAACTTCGATGCGTCCGCAGAGTTCATCTTCGGCAAATCCACAGACTCTTTGCTGCCGGAAACGCCGTATAGCAACGGCAACTTGATCGAGGCCTTCAACTACGCCAGCGCTGGGTCTCTGAAGCGACGCAAAGCAGGGCTACTTGCCTTCAGATGCTCGTTAGACCGAAGGTATACCAGGGATGTGGCCTGGGTGCACACGTTCGTCGACCAAGAAGTGCGGCGCGTGCTCAACCAGCCTTCTGACGCCGACGAAAGCAAACCGAATAGGTACATTCTTCTAGACAATCCGCTCGACGGGGCCAAGTGCAACAATCACACGAACTGCATTCAAAGATACAATACTGCCTAGTGGCGGGGGTCCCGATGGGAAATCCTCGTTGTTCATGAAGAAAGGCGATCAGATTACTGTCTTCTGTTGGAGTTGCAACCATATCAAGTCGGTCTGGGGGTGAAATTGTTATAGGTGGAACTATATGACTACACCTCCGGAATTTGTGCCTTTTGGTGGTGGCCGGAGGATTTGTCCCGCATACCATCAAGTGTATCTTCAGTCAGCCTATATCTTTATACGGCTTACCAAAGAGTTTGAGGACATTGAGAACCGGGACCCGGTGTTGGAGTATATTGAGCTTGACCGGAATCTTACGGAAAGCCGCAACGGCGTCAAAATTGGGCTGACCGTAGCTAAAGCCTAGCACGAGTTCTGATACTGCGTTGGTTGTAAATAAATCGGCCGATGGAACACTATATCAAATAATATTTTACGTCATATCTATTGTACCTACCCTGAAATCAGTGAGGACTCATAAGAGGGAGCTAGCCCGCACTTGTCCCTCATAACCACCGTTGTGGCAAGATGCTTCAGGCCTAGTCACATTAATACGTTTGGGCAGACCCTTAAAATTACCGACACAGTAATAAGAAACGAAGTCGCTCACGAGGGTACGGTGATTATTTCTCAAGTGGACTTGCTAGCTTCTCTTTGAATAGATGAAAAGAAAACTTGAACGTTCAAGAACGACCAATTCCATTCCAAAAACGACTCCGAGAAAACTAAATTATAGTATGTCTAGTATTTACTGATTTATGGGCAAGCCGACTAGGCCAGGTTGGTCCCAAAAGCTGGCCATGATCTTCCGATCTCCCTCCCAAGCCCAGCGGGCGTGCTGCGCAGCGAAGTTCTATAAAATTCAATTGAGATTGGATTTAATAGGCCTGACCAATGAAGCATGAATTAATCACGTCAATTAGAAGAACGTCGCCTGTTTTCCAGGTAATACTGGACTCCAGCTCATGCTGCCATTCGTCCATCTTTTGCAACCACTCTCGGGGAATGGGATCATTAGTCTGGATGCCGGAAAACTACAAGTTCTTGTGTCAGGAGCTCTTCTATTGGATGTTCAAGGCTGAAACCGGACTTACATGGGGTGGAATTGAAATACCCTGTGTCCCGTCCTGTCCTTTGAAAGTGAAGGGGGGACTGAAGGTGTCGTTAGCTACAGCGTTGATGTAACGAGTAGACAGAGCCTGTTGTCGTCTTTTAGTATTTTAAAACCGCATGGCCGTCTGGATTGATATATGGTTACGTTGAAGATAGCAGGCTGGCCCAAGGTAGGATGCTGCCGAGTGCCAGCCACACGATGAACCACCTCGAGGTCCCCATTATCCTGCCAGGTCCAGTCAAAACCGCGGCGCGGCCAAACAGGCAAAGCTTCATGGAATTGGTTAATATCCTCGTGCCAGCCACCGTGGTGGGCTAGATCAAGGATCTTCCGCTCAACCATGGCTCGCTTGCCCTCCTCGGTCTGGGGCATTTTCTCGTTATCCCTAGGGCCGAAAACCGAGTCCTTATACAGACCGTTACCACCGACAATGCCGCCGACTTGCTCTGCATTATGGGGAATTTTGATATACGAGACCCTTCTTGCTGCAGCCCTCAACGAAGCTGGGAGCATCCTTCCTCAAGCGATCGTACAGTGCGATCGAGTCCGTGACAGAGATCTCGCCGCCGACACCAGGAGGGATTTTGCAGAAGAGAGCAAGATAGTGGGGATGTATGGGGGACACGGCGTACTCATTGTGCCAGCAGATAAAGTGGCTTGGAGGACCCTCGTTGGCAGTGAGAACATTGAGAGCCTGAGGACGGCGAAGAACCTCCATGCCGGTATGTACATGGGGAACCCATGCATGCGGGCCAGATCCAGCGAGGGCAAACATAAAATCGGAACGGGTCTGGCAGTTTGCTAGAGAGGAGGATGTCGGCATGCGAGGCCATCAGGTCAACGAGCTGGCCTAGCAGGAGAAGACCGCCAACTCCATCCATGTGCCAGTGTGCCGAGTGCAGGAGAAGCTCGCTCGATTGAAGAACATAGTACAACCGGGCCTCTGGAGCCGGTGCAATGGTAGAGATGACCTCGTCAGCGGATTTGGCGTCACCGACGACGACGAAGGTCTGAGAAGTCCATTCTCGAAGAACATCGGCCGAGGTGGGGACGGTGTAGACGACGTTGGAGTTGGAGTTGTCCGGATGGGCGGCCAGACTGGGGTGCTGGAAGCGCAGATGCGGCCAGTTGTATCGGATGAGGCTTGATAGAAGGTCGGACGACCCAGCTAAGGCAAGGCTGCGAAGGCCCCGTGAGGATTGATAGTGGCAGTAAAATTGACAGCCCAGTGTTCACGGCCGAGGGAATGGCCAGGATCACTGACCAATTTGATGAACAACTCGTTGGGGCCAAGAGGCCGAGTGAAGATGTTTGGCGCGTCCTCGGATGTCGTCCACGGCATTTTATGAAGGAGACTGTTTCTTAGGGGTGGTAGATGCAGGAAACACTTCTAGCTGAGCATGATTCTGGATTTGATTATGCATGGGGTGCAGGCCACGGCCAAGGGGTTAGGTACGTATCCGACTTTGGGGGCTAAATCGGAGATCCATCCACCGCTTAGTATGGATCCTTATTAGAGACGGTTCACGGTTGATGGCAATAGTGGATCTTCGATGCAGAGATCGGCTCAACTCATCCAGTTGCTAGCTTAGTACATACACTGTTGTATGTTTATGATAACGTTCGACCAGGAGGTGAACATAAACGACCCATACTTAACAAACTACTGATAATTCATTGGTTAATCATCCTCAGTATGACCTCGGAATTTTATTCGTCCTAATGACTCGGTATTATTCACTTCTCAATTTGATTGTGAATCGTATGAAACCCGCAGTAAGCACACGCCAAAATACCAGGTAGGTACAGAGTAGGTCGTCAAAACTATTCCTGCACATCTCCGTACAAATTGCAGACAACCCCTGTTCCCTCAAATAACCCGTTCCACCGTCCAGTTTTCCACTCCATCCTGCAGTTTCTCACGGTCTTCAAAGAAGGGCTTGAACACCGTCTGGATGATAGTATCCGGATGATAACCCTCGGTATAGCCACCACTTTTGGGGTCGGCAATGGTTGCTTTGATCAGCGGCATGCCGACCACAACCTTGGAAGCCTGAGGGAGCGCCTGCGCAAAAAGGCGACTGAGTGTTTGCGACGCCGCTTTGGCAGCACACAGGGAAGAAAAGAAGATCTGCGGCTCCTTGTCAAGCGTGCCGCCGGTGACCAGGAAGAGTGGCCACTCGCCCTTGGTGACGCGGTCAGTGTTGGCGTTGCGCATGAACCACTGGCCTGCAACAAGCGTGCCAATCGCGGAGACCCGGAAGTCGAGCTCCAGCATCTCCGGGGTGACTTCGGTGATGTGCGACTCGGCAACGTGGGCGGCGTTGTAGTTCAGGACGTCCAGCGTGCCACCAAATTGTTGGGCGCACCAGTCCAAGGCGGCTGTGAGGCTTTCGGAGTTACCAGCATCGGCGGTACGGTAGATCACTTTAGCGTCGGTGCTTGTTTGGGCGGCTTTGACTTCGTCGGCGATCTTGGATAGGCTGCCCTCAGAGCGAGATACGAGGGCAATGTTCCAGCCCACGCTTGCGAGCCAAAGAGCCAGCGACCGGGACATGGTCGAGCCCACGCCGATGATGGTGACAGTGCGATTCGGGGCAACGCTCATGGTGACGGGTAATAGGTAGATGAAAGGTTCAGATGGTGTATGCTAGATTGAGGTTCTACCCCTGTCAGTTCTAATATTTATACGGACAAAGTCTTATTAATAGCTTGGCTGAGATTCTGGTGGAAAATTCGAGTGCAGACAAGACTGACATTCCTCACGGCTAGGAATGTCGCCGAGACAGGACGATTGTTCCACCGATCCACGTAACTACGATCCACTCGGAGATATTCGTCCAGCAACGCCCAACCTACTCCGGAGAATATTCACAGATGTTTCGTCAAGTACCATGCCTCCTCAGATGCCCGTTCTACATCTCGTCCAAGCAGGAGATCGCTGCAGCTACCCAGCAGGTGGTGAGTGACCAGTGCTACCGGTGGTTGTTGGATAGCTACTAATTCAGTCTACATATCATGGTCATAACTTCAGCAAGAATTCTTGACCCTTCCACAGAAATTCAGAGATTCGTCGCAGAACCTCTATATCAAAAGTATACGCACGGGATCCGAGTGCAGCCCTGCAGCAGCATCTGTATGGCTTCTAAACATAATCGATTGCCTTCTCCTACTATCTTGGCTAACTCAAAATTACTACGCAGAACTGCACCCATTTACTTATTTTTGAATTCGATTCGATCGAACAACGCGAGTATCACAAGTCTGTGGACCATGTCCACGGTGACTTTGCGTCGCGCATCCTACCTCTCTTAGAATACGTCAAAATCACGGCATTTCAAGAAAGTGACTTTCAAGGGGAACAGGCTACCAGCCTCCTTCCATGTCAAAGAATTCAGAGGGTTTAGGAGCATTCTCCGGCCTTGAGTCACGCTTTTACCTTGAGTCTTGCGAATTCATTTTAGAAACTATCATAATTTGTTTCATCTTTGCCTGCAAAACAGGACGCAAGCAAGTACAGCCGCCCCGCTCTTTCTTTTTCCAACTCAACATACATTTAAACTGGCAGTATTTGATTACATTTCGCACATTTCGCTTGACATTTTAGACCAATCCACGACCATAGTAGTAGATATCTTTGTCCGTTCGTTGAGTACCAGCCGCAGCCACGTCAGAACCCTCTCAAAATGCACGTCCCGCTGTTAAGCTGCTGTGATTACTCGACCAATTGGCCAGATCCCTGAGATCGCTCAGGAAACCCCAGTCCAGTCAGAAAAAAGGCCGCTATGGACAACCCACACGATGGTGCCCCTCGGGCAGCACATAAATGAGATGCCTGCCAAGTGGCACCTCGTATAAATGGATAGACGACCCCGCGCTCTCAACACATCGGTCTCCAAAACAAAGTTCACGCCAATAAAAAACACAGCTAGATCGATGACGGTTCAATGACGATTCAAGCAGAGGTCAATAACCCACCCCAGGTCATCCCTGCGGCTGTTCCTGATCTCTGGAGAAAGGCCTACCAAAATAGCATGATCAGAGAATGGGTCGGGAAGCCCTATCACAATAGAGATGATAACGGCAATGGCGCGGACCTTATCAATGTAGACGTCACTGTGACCGACGCATACCTCCAACCTGACAAGGGTCAGGAGCTCATCTCTGCCGGAGCAGACATCTCTCTAGGCAACAGCTACCGCTGTACCTCCCTTCACATGGCGGCATTTCCAGGTACAGAAGATCTCACTAAGTTGCTTGTGACCCTAGGTGTCTTCCCGCGGACCATCAAACATGGATTGACTAGCTCCGTGGTGGTTTACTTTGGGTGGAACTTAGTGTGAGATAGACTGATCCGTGGTAGTATTATCCTCATTTTCTTTTCCCTCCTCCTCCGATTCGCCTTCGCCTTCACTTCGTTCGTACTTAAAGAATACAGACATATCCTCACTCTCGTCTGTCCCATCTGTCCCATCTGTCTCATCAACGGGCGTCGTGAGCCGACTTAGCTTCTCTACAGCCCTTCTCTCTCTGTTCACGACTACTCACATCTTTCACGCCCTAACCCCTCTGGTATCTGCACATAGACATGATCACCTTTCAGAGCACAGTGGGATGGCTTCCTTCAAACTCCTTCCAAATCATAGGCGCAATATCATTGCCGATTTCCTCTTTACTGATGGAATTAGAAAGGTTGACCTTGCTGTGGTCGAACAGAGCGCAATTGAATGTTCAAGGAAAACCCCTCATCCACAGACAGCACAACGCGTCCAGTTGAATCAGGATGTGCATACACGTTCTATTGTGAGTAACAATAACCTGTACCAGATTCACTAACATCTGTGACTGTTAGTACTACCAATGCCCCCAAAGGTCTTGGTGCATACTGTGTACCATAGCTGTGTGCGCACGGATCCCGAGGTCATTCAAACCCAACCTTTAGAGGATGGAACGCAAAATGCCACTTGTAACAAACAACTGGCGCACCCTACTCCGCACTTCAGCTTATCGTGACACAGATGCAGAATGGGGTGTGGCAATGATTCTCGTTACTTAATAGTGTACAAAACATAGTCTAAAGACAGCAGGATTTTTGTCGGAATATGATGAAACTCTGTAGGTGCAAAGGCAAGGACGATATGGCATAAGGGAGCCGTATCAGACAGCCTCCGCCACCTGATCCGTTGAGTTACGACCTGACCTGAACCGTTATATAGGGCATTGTGCGTTCCAATCTGGTAGATTGGAATTCTGGTCTTTTTAGTAGACCAGCAGGTAGTTAAACCGACCGTATTTACCTAAAGATCAGAAATTAACAGGTCTTATTGGTGGAAGCGCACCCGCTATTCTCAGGCTATGACAAGATAGTCCTGCATTTGCTTCTTGTCCCGACGTGCCGCGACTTGATATAATCCTTGATTTGACCGAAATCCATTCGCCGTCAAAGGCCGTTTTAGCAAGGACGCTTCGCCATGTCCGAGCCGAGAATCAAGCGGAGACGCCTTGTGCTTTTGTGCTTTGAGTGCAAGCGCTGGAAACTAAAATGTGGACGAGAGTATCCCATTTGTTCGCGGTGTATTGCTGTTGGTAACCCTGAACTTTGCAAGTACAATCTCATTTTTCAATGGGTACGGACACCGACATGGCTTGTGTTGACCAGATTCAGACCTGGTCTCCGAATATTCCTGCGAGCCAGTTGCTGACCCCAGCACTCGAGAACTTCGACCCCTCGCTCATCGACAACAACTTCCAGGAAAGCCCTTGGCTACAGTTTCAGCTTTACATGGACTCTGATAGCCCCCCTACCAAAGCGGTAAATACTAACGAGAGCCCCATCGACTCGTCTCAATCGCGGAAGCAAGGGCAACCCTTGTCGGGCCAAAAGAAGAGTTTCAATGGCCAATTCCGAGGTCCCAGCCACTCGACGAGCATAATAACCTGCTTCCAGGATTTCTGCAGATTTATGAAACAAGCTGCGGAGGACCATCACATACTTGGGGCTCCGAAATGGTTCTCATACACGCCTAATGCGGAGCAGAGCAGCCTCTACCCGCATACGCGAAGGATGTGGTTGGAGAAGTCATTAAAAGAGCTCTCCCAACTTAAGCGCGCTGCCGTTGCCTGTTGGAGTCCTACTTCAACCATTTTACAGGGATTCATGACATTTTCCATGTTCCCTCCTTCTGGCACGAGTACCAAGCCTATTGGGATGGGACACATAGGGGCTGGGTTTGGTTCAACGCAATCATCCTCGCTGTCATATCGTGCTCAAGGTGTCTCTTGGCGGACGATCCGCTCTCGTTTGACGGAGACAGTTCTACTGCTGGGAAGGAAGCTGCCGAATGGTTGCACGCCGCCGACGTATGGCAAGGCCACCACGCAGCAAAAAGCACGACGGTCGAAGCATTCCAACTGCGATGCTTGGTCCTGCTCTCCAAGACAATCAATGACATTGATCGCGACGACCATTACACATCTTCTCAAACCCTTCTTGCTGATGCTATTTCGAATGGACTTCACCAGGATTGGAAGCTTTTTGGAATCACCGCGTCTGTCTATGAGCGAGAGCTACGCCGGAAGGTATGGTCCGCCGTTTCCGACCTGGATATCGCGGCGTGTATCGAACGTGGCGTCCAATCAATGGCCTCTCATCTGTTCACCAATATTGGGCAGCCGAAAGGATACAATCACGATGATTACAGTTCGGGCACCGAATTGGAGCCCCCTGATCGGCCGGAAGACCAGCTTACAGATAGCTCATTTGCAATGATTGCGCACAGAATACGACCTCTTCGCTACAAGATCAATGAGTTCGTGAATACCCTCCAGAATCACAATCCAGTGGATCAATGCCAAATCAGACATCTACGGGGACAAATATTCGAGGAAATTGATAGTATACCGAACTGGGCGGACCATACACCGGAGGTCTCGAGGCGTAAACAAGGCCCAATATATCGATCAGTCTTGGATCTATACCTGCATGAGTTGCTGATTCTACTTCACCTCCCGTTCGTTATTCCGAAAGGCACGACCATCTATGAATTCGAAGACACAGAGTTCCAACGATTTATCTGCATACGGTCAGCTAGCCCAATTATCAAGATACATGAGCTTATTGAACACGAAGGATTCAGTTTAATCGCTCTAAGAAAATCGAGATTTCTACGGGCAGGCTTATGTTTGTGTCTCCTCGATGAAGGGGCAATAAACTACGGTAGTTTGTCATCATCCAAACAGACTATCGGGAAAACATATTCTTAAACCCAAGCAGGCATCACTTCGCTCCTTATATGCCTGGACGCTCGGACCAAGCTTGTCAAATCTACGCTGCGTATGATTGAACAACACGTCCTTAGCCTGGGAGCCGATGTCCAGCCCTTATGGCTCTTCTATGTTGCCAGCTGCTATGTCGAGCTACGCAGTGATGATACTAAAAGACCTGCTTTGAAGAAACAAATCACGGACAGTATCATGGCTCTGTTCAGCAAGATGTGCCTAGCACAGGAACAGAAAAGTATAGGCTTCGCGTTCTCCGACACCCATTTCGCATGCTATATAATGCAGATTCACCAGGCATACGAAGCTGTGCAGCAGATAATAGGTAATGGTACTCACCAAGACATGACATCAGGACTTGTGGAGGACTCTGTGCAGACCACTCATTGATGAAAAATCTCTCTTATGCTCAGAGGCCTGTAGAATGCAGTACTTAAAGTCGATTGAAAGTGACGAAGCTCATTACTAGTTACAACAACGCAAAGTCGGAGTAATTTAATGACGATGCCCCGCAGCCTGCCCAGTCAGGTAAATATGTGCAACTATAAGACTCTCTTCGTATTGTGGACCCGTATATCTTTAGCCAAAGTGACAAAGAATCTAGCTCGCGGAGGCTAAGATTTCTTCTGGAGCGCCATTCCTCGGGAAGTGCAACCCATGCCCTGATTTCTCTTAATAGCTCGACTGCCGTCTACCTCTAAGCCTGGCACCAAAACGCCAAAGAATACCCGTTGCCGGCAACGCGATACCAAACGAGAGAAACGCCAACAAGCTATTCCCCCAACCATACCCCAGCGAGTTGTAAAGATGGTCAGAGAACAGAGGAAATGCAAATGCCAGCAGGCTTCGGAACACCTGAGTCGCAGCAGATGTGGAACTAACGTGCTCGGGAAAGGCATCCATAACATATGCATGCAGTGTGGTATCGAAGATCTGCATGCCGAGAGACAAGAAAGTAGCCCCGATATCGACGACAAGCCAGAAAAGACGGTATTGCGCAGCCCAACCGTAAATGAGGAAGCCGATGGGCATGAATATAACACCAGAGAGCAGAAGCGGGATGCGGAGCTCGGGAACACGGGCTTCACCGGTGCTACTTGTCATGCGCTTATAGGCATAGTCTATAAGCGGGACGCAGAGCTGAGAGCCCGAGATAGTGCCAATGCAGATGGCAATGTAACGTAGACCAGATATTTCAACAGATTAGCCATACGCTGATACGTGAAGGGACGAGAAAGTCGTGAGGGCGAAGTAAAGCAGGCCATAGTTAATGCCCTCCAAAATGGCTTGCATCTGAATTATTGGATGGAATGCTAGGAGACTGAGAGGACGAGACAGGCTGCGTCACAGCTTCCAAAACGGCGAACGGCCTGGTTCGCGCCTCTCGATTTCGGCATGGTAGCGGTGATCGCCCGTGTACTTCCGCAGCTTCGCGGCTAGGCGACGAAGAAGAAGGAGTGGCGCGTAGCTCTCGTTGAATAAAAGTGATGAGGATAACTCAAGAACGACCTGGAGAATGGCTGTCGCCCAGAACATCCATCGCCAGGTAGAATATCTAACGATGAATCCGCCCACGATCGGGCCGACCCTCTAAGTGGAACGAGCAGGTACAAACCCAGAGAGCGTCCTCTCTGCTCGGCAGCCCACACATCCGCAAGCACACCGTATCACAGACTGTATACTGCACTGGCGCCGAACCCCGCTAGCAAACGAGCGGAGATAAGCAGACCCTTTGAGTGGGCGAAGCCGCAGACGAGATTCCACACCAGGAACCAAACATTAGTCAGGTGGAAGATTGACTTTCTACCATAGATCTCTGAGAGAGGACCGATAATCAGCGGTCCAAAGGCCGTCGCCAAAACGTAGACCGACAGGGCCATGGTCGACTCGGTGATAGACATCTGTAGCTCTTCTGCTATGGTGTTGATTGCAGGTGCCATCATCTACCGAGAGTTCATCAGCACAATATGTCTTTAGTTTGTGTTTGTGAGATTGGATATACCGTTGAGATCATGATGCGCACAAAGCCCGTATCAGAAACCGCCGCAGTGACCCCCCATTTCAGCTTTCTGGACCAATTCAAGGGATCTTCTACTTCGCTAGGGCCGAAGGTGACGAGAAACGCCACATCCTAACCAACCTCTGTATTTCCAGAAGTGTTCTCGTTGTGATTGTTACCTTGCTACAAGTCTCTTTTTTCGACGTCCACAGTATGAGTGACGTTCTCTGTGTTATCCTTGTTGTCCTAGTCCTGCGGGGTGATAGGTTTGTTCTTATTGTCCATGGTTGTTGATTGAGTGAAGTGAGGTGAAGTGAGATGAAGAGGTAGGTCAAGGAGTGAGGGGTCACGGAAGTCAAAGGTAAGACTTTTTATCGGAACTGTCCAAGCGGAGTTACACATTACTATCCTTTGTTACCTAGGATTCACGGTTCCCAACGCCACAGTCAAGGACCAAAAAGAGTAAGGCGTGCTGATTGATAAAGGGGCTTGACAGACGCCACAGATTGATAACGGTTTACGCCAACTCCGATCGCCGACCCCGATCTCCGACGCCCGAGACTGTCTCCTCTTTCTCGGACATCGGATTCGCACATTCACTGTGCATGACAACGTGTGGGACTTGGTTATAAATGATCGAGGCCGATATGTCCTTCTCCCCGCTAAGCCAGTCGGTGCCCGTCGGCTTGACTCCGCGACAACATGACCAGGTCACCAGATGATACGGCTGCCATTCAACAGCGGCTCAAGGCGCTTGGGCCCATGATCAAAGGTATTTTCAAGGTCGCCGGCGCTCAAGGAATATCACTTGCAGTATCTAACCATTGTGAGCCCATTTATTGCACGAGTTTCGGCTTCGCGGATCTCGAGACCAAGAAGGTGGCCACGGGAAGCACCCGGTTTCCCATCGGAACCATGGCCAAAACCTTCACCGCAGCCGCGATCAGTGTGCTTGTTGCAGACGGCAAGATGGAATGGGATACGCCGATCAAGAGAATTATCCCCGAGCTGCAGACGACATCTGCCACCGTGACCGAGAGTCTTACCATTGTTGATCTCTTGAGCCATCGCTCGGGACTCGGCCGGTCAAACTACTGGTGGCAAGGGGCAGAAGCAACCCTGCTTCTTAAGAAAGATATTCTACCATATTATAACGCTCTCCCCAACACTGGCCAGTTTCGTGCTTCATGGGCCTACAGCAACTGGGGCTATGCCCTGGCTGGTGAAGTCATCGAGCGTGTCAGCGGCAAAACATACGCCCAATATCTCAAGGAGAAGGTTTACACGCCTCTAGGAATGGAAAATATCACAGTCGATCCCATGTGCACCTCGGTTGCCTTAGGCCTGGCAAGCCCATATGCCGCCTTGGACGATAGCTCACACTATCCACTGCCGCAACCTCCTGTCACTGGGGGCACCATTATGGATTCGGCGCTGGGCGGTGTCAGTACCGTCGACGATCTGATGAACTACAGCATAGGTCTTATGGAAACCTTCCACGACGAGTCCGGTTTGCAGATAAGCAACTAACCCCCGGTTATCAAGCACGGACGGACTACATCAGTCATCCGGACACGTTCTCCGTTTTGTCCGGTGGCGTCACTTCCTGTCCCACCTGGAAGTAGTTTAGGCAAAGAGGCACGGCAGCAGCCAAATGAGGCTGTTCGTGTTGTAGTCTCAGCATTGGATCTTGGAGCCGTAGTATACCTCGTTTCTCTGGCATGATGAGTAGAACAGCACTGTCGTGCTGCGCACCGTTGGTGAAGGGTGTAGAGAGAGCGCGAAATCGGGCCTCGTCTCCAACGCAGTGAAGCATGTACAGCGCCCATAGGTCCACGCCATAGGTCCAGCTAGAAGCATACAAACCGATGTAACCCGGCGCTCGGGGGTTTATTTCCAGAAGGAATACGCTGGGCTGTCGACCGGCGGTAGCTGGATTTGGCGCCAAGTCGATAATGCGGCTCTAGCTGTCCTGGACGTAGTGCATAGAGGAGTCTCGGACGCGTGTCTCACAGTGAAAAACGCCACTGCGGAGGCCCATGCGTAGAATGCATTCACGGATGTATCGACAGACCATAGTTTGCTCCGAATCGGGTAGTATGGATGGGTACATGAACAAGCCCTCTTGGAAGTCCTTTTTCCCGCTGCCCGTTACTTCGTCGAGGTCGCCCGCAGTCGGGGCATTGTCACAGACATCAAAGAAAGTCACCTCCCCGTCCCAGGGGTCGCAAAACGCAGAATCTCAGGCCATCGGACCTAAAAAGTCAATCAATGAAGAATTAATTACATAGTGAGCAACGGCAGAAAGATTCAATAATGGAAACATCCTGGGATTTTCTAGGTTAATAACATATCGTCGAGTACTATTTTCCTTCATCACATAATTGCACAATTACGTATGCACTCGTGCATTTAAATATGTATGAGCATAAAGCTACAGCTAACTCCCCACGTAGAACCTAAAAAAGTCTATGCAGTAAGCACTAGATAAATGAACAACTAACTTTCATAACGACTTAACAATGTCAAGTAATAAACAAAACCAAAACTCCCACAGAAATGAACCCAACAGTGAACGCCATCTCTGACAAACGAAGAAACATCAACAACAAAGAAGAACCAAGTATCCTAATGCTTCAATGCAATGCAATGCAATGTAACACACCTCATCCCTAATAAACAACAGATGCAGGATAGACTGACATCTATCCTAGTAATAGAATCAATCCTCAGCTCTAACTATTCTACAAGGTATCTGGCCCTTGAAGAAATAAACCAACCACCACGTAAGACGAGTCACTGAATACCGAATGCACCATAACAATAAATTTCAGAAAGAAAGAAAGATCAACAAGATGAAGACATTGTCAGACATCCCCTAAATCAATCAATCAATTTGCTCCACAAAAACAAGACCATGCAACGAGAAAACAAAAGGAATGAGGGGAAAAAAGAACAATAATTCCGAACGACCGATGCTCATGCAAGATATTATATAATATGCAGTGATATGATATTATCTGAACTGATATGACATGATAAAATATGTAATGATGTAAAAACGGTTTCCAAACAAAAGAAAGTATCTCCAAACAAATGAAAAAGAAGTGAAAAGAAACGAGAATAGATGGAAGAAGTGCAGTACTCCAGTTCCAGCAGGAAGGATAGAAGGATACAAAACATGAACATGAGCATGATCGGTCCTAATTATTTGGCGAAATCTGTACATAGGGAGTAGTAGGTAGATGACTAGGGATATTACTAAATCACAAATGAAAGAAAGAAAGAAAGAACAATCCGTGTGAGCCATGCGAGGAATGGGAATATGAGACAGGCATTAATGTAAACAGTAGGACCAATTGCCAATGCTAATAGCACAAACGCTTTTGTCAATATCACTGTCGCAGAAACAAAGGAGAATATACATTATGATCATTAACCGTTGTAGAGCCGGCTACAATATCAAGGATTGGTGGGTTTCTGGCCGTTTCAGAAATCGAAGAGAGAGAGAGAGAGAGAGAGATGTAAGGAGGGTTGGCGAAAACAAGAGAGTGGAGGCGCAAGTTTCCGGTCGTCGTCGTCAGGATAAGATTGCGTAGGTTAGTTTGGCTTTTCTATTTCTCTTTCCGTTTTCTTGTTTATTGATCTTTTTTTTTTAGTTGCGTTTTTTTTTTTTTAGCCATTCACCATATCGTCTAGGGCCATTTTCCGCCTCTTCGTCGGCCGTGATTCACCTGCATCAGCTTCAGTCGTTGGCTCTTCGTCACGGACTCGTCCAGAGGACAGCTGCAAGGAATGACGCTGAACGGCAGGATCGACGGCGCTCAAGGCTCGCGGGACGGTTTCGCCATAGCTCACCTCGGACATTGCCTGGCGCATCTGACTGGCGGGCGAAATCGGATCTAGAAATCCATGGCCTGCCATAGGTTGTCGAGGCTCGAAGCCTTCGTCGCGAGCCCGCGGAGACCATCCCGTCGAATAGGGATCACTCGATCGGTGGGGTTGCTGAGACCCGGAGCTCGGGCTAGCCATCGTCGGAGGGTAAATCGGAGGCAGTCGAACGGGCGATTCGAGATAGGATTCCCGGGGGTCTCGCATGGGCGGCTCGCCCATTGCCATCCGATTTGCCATTCTCGCACTGTCGGCATAGGGTGAAGACACCGGATGGCCGTAAGCTTGCTGATATTGCGGAGGTGACGCGGCTGGATGGAACGCCTGGTTTCCGTACGATGAAAGTGGTCTTGCCACCCCGACGGGCATGCGGCCTTGCCCGAGCGCAGGGTTGTATGCACCCGGGATGGGGATGAAACCCGGGGGCGAGGCTGACGTGATGGATTGAACCGAGCCGGATGAGGAAAATCGCCTGTGGCCGATGTTTCTTTGCATCGTTAGGGCTGGGTCGAGGTTCGAGGGATACACTGAAGGCGGCCACTTGTGCGGCGGCATGGGCGCTGCTCGGAGTCCCATCACACCGGGTGGTCCGCTGGGGATTTGCAGGTCTGTCATCGGTCGAATTTCTCGGGAAGATGTGGCTCGATGCATGGCGCGTCTCGACTGGTGTCCGTGAAGTCCCCCCGGCGTCGCTCCACTGTCCACTTGGGCTGGATACGATCGAAGGGAAGCCTCTTCGGCTTTCAAGGGGGGCCTCCCTCGCTTCTTGTGCGTCACGTCAACGCAAGTGGCCTGCATGAAATAAGATTAGCTACCTGTCATATTTGCCTTATGGGTCGTTTCTTGACACCGTAACATGACAGCATAAACGGTCGAAACCATTGACTCCAAGACCCGAAAAGACTTACTTCTTTTCCCGACAAGACACATCTTCGACAAGGTCGAGCCGGATCGCAACCCAAATGCTTCTTCTTGCAGTTCACGCATGCCGACGCAACGTGGGCCTTAGTCCGTCTCGTAGGCTTCTGGGGTATTCCACGAGCGCCCGTTGCCGGAGACGATGAGGGCCCGAAGGTCGTCTGCGAATAGGTCGGTGCGGAAGGAGGTGGCGGCGGGACCTGACTTCCCAGTGTCGGTGGTAACCGCGACGCCGAAAAGGTATCAGCGAGGCCAAAGACTGGTCGCGAGAAGTCGTCACCCTGAGCGGGGGCCACGCGATGCAAGGGCGACTCGTGAACGGTCGCCGTGGTGGCGGGCGATCCGGAGATGAGAAGGGAGCCCGGCGCTGCTCCGGCTGGTATCGTGGCTGCGGTTGACGACGCCGACGAAGAGGCCACAGTCGTCACTGGCTGGGGAAGCTCCGGATGACCAAATCGTCGGACGTTTGCAGAAGTGTCCAGCGGGTCCTCTGCCGGGACCGAGTCGGACATAGAGCGAGGGAGAGGAAGGTCCCGCGGAGTGCAGCGTCGAGCATTTGTTGATCGGGACAGATTCAAGGGAAGCCGGTCCGGTACCGGATCGAATCTGGGATGTCCAAATTCCGTGGCGATGAAGGATGAAGGGGGAAGCACTAATGATTGCATCTGGTGATGATAGGGGTCCCTGGGTCTACGGGGACGACGAACGGACACGAGTTCACAGGAAGGGAGGACGAAATGGGTGGAATATTGAAAGCGGGAGCATATCTGGCAGGCCCAAGCAATAAATGTCCCTTTTTCCCTTCTAAAACCTGCGAAGTCGGTGTGTGCGTGTAAAGTGCGAGGTGTAGGTGTCCGACTCAATCGCCCGTCATCACTGACAAGTCCACGCTTTGGCAGGCTGTTTTTAGGGACCACCAGGAGCTTATAATCGAGTCAGTACTCGGTCACCATTGGAGGAGTCATAAAATAGGATGTGATGATCAGCAACGACTTCCCAGATCGTGACGGCAGTTTTTTCCATGGCTTCGATGGTCTCCATCCTGGGATGATTTATTGCAGCATGGTGGGCGATCAATGGAGCCAGAAGAACAAGCGCAGAAGGAAGGGGAGACAAATTAATTAATTAATTGACAGGGTAAAAAAGAAAAAGAAAAAGAAAAGAAATACGAAAAGACAGGGAAAAGACAAAGAAAAATACACGCAGGGACCAATTTGCACCTTACCTGTTCGAAACTGGTAACGTCACCTCTGCCAGTGTCTTGAATGTGTCCCAAGAATTTCTGGTTTGGTTGGTTCGTATCGGATATAAGACGGCAGAGGGAAGAAACGGTGAAGTATAGAAGAAGTAGAAAGTGAGGCGTAAAATTCCGGCGGGATCACACTGGCCTGTTGCGCCCAGCGGAGAGAAAAAACGTCAGAAGGGGGAATTAAAATCCTCCCAAATAATATTCAATCAATTATTTTTTCCCCTGCACACCACAGAAAAAGAAAAAAGAAAGGAAAGAAATAGAGAGAGGAAGGGAAAATACTGATCTCCCCCCCAGATCTAGCGTCGTCGTTCGTTCCTTCTGGATAGGAAGCTAGTTCTCTACGTAACGGTCAGGGATATTTTCAAGTCCAAAGAAGAAACCCTCGTCAATCAAAGTGATGCCACTAAAAGTCAAGCGATCAAGTTTCTTTGAACATCACCTTCAAACGAGGGGAGGGTCGTAAGGATCCTGGTCCTTTTCTTATTTTTATTTTTACCTGCAGGCCCCATGAACAAGGCTTATAGGCTTCAGCAGGTCGGCAAAAGGAATGGAAACCCAAGGTGGATAAATGGTGGCCAGTGCCAGCGAGACTAGCAGCCGATAGACTTGGATCTCCATCATGGTAGATCTCATTTTATTTTATTTTTTAATTTTTTTTTCTTCTTTTTTTTTAATTCCCTCCCTCCGGAGAGGTGTCGAGTATGTCTGGCTTGGTTTAGGGGAGTTATTTTCCATCGGAAGAGCGAAATAGTTCCAATCCTCCGGGGGATCCAGTCCAATGAGCTCAATCTTAAGACATGTCTGTCCTTTTGGGTTGTGTTTGACTTGGGGAGAATTTTCTGCGTTTTGCTGCTTTTTTTTTCCTGTTTTAATTTTTTGTTTCTTGTTACTCTGCACGAACATCTCCCATTTGTCTCTTCCTGCCCATGCTGGAGACGGAGTAGCCGTGGCTTGCATTAGAATGGGGGAGAAGGAATGGCCATTGCTGTCAGTGACACCGTCCGAAAGGGGTTAAGAGAGGGGTAAGACTAAGAAAAGAAAGGAAAAGAAAAGAAAAAAAAGGGCCAGACAGTCGTATACCAAGACAAGAAGAGAATAATAGTAAAACCAAAAAAATAAAATCCAAAAAGGTCTAAGCTGAGCAAGCAAGGCGAGGGAGCGACGGATCGACGTCGGCGCCCGCCCCGCTGCATCCCATTGCCAATAGTCAGCTGGCACTACCGAATGGTGTCGATGTTGGGGGCTTTTGCAGGCCAGGATTTTAAGCTTGTCAATCCAATGGATTGGGCGGAGCTTCCCAAATCCAGACAACCCTGGATCGTCTCACTCTGGTTTTGGTCAGGGCCCTTCGTCGACACTTGCCTTCGTTTGGCTGATTATCTCGGTCGGATGTCGGTTCAAGCGAGCATAGAAATTCACAAAGATCAATTGGAATATGAGAACCAACATCAATTCAAGGGGAAAGGGGAAATGGAGATGAAGAAAAAAAAAACGGAAAAAGAAAAGAAAAAAGCCCCATTACTCATGAGACGGCGAATCCTCTTCATGCCATTCATTTCTCCGCCATTGTCATTTTCTTGCTCCATAATTGGGCACAATAGGATCCAATGAATCATTTGATTCCTTTCTTTTTTTCTCTTGTCTCGTCGTTTGTTGTCTTCTCCCTTTCTTCCTTTTCTTCTTTTTTTCTGTTTCTGTTTTTCTCCGGTTTTATCTCTGGGTTTTATCGTCGACCTGGTAGCGATTACTGAAAATAGCTCCTGAAGGCAGCGTCGTTTTACTGTAAAAAGTGGTGGTAGGAGACTGGTTCATCTGACAGAACCTGTTCGTTCTACTGATCCACAGGAGATCCGAATTCCTTCTCTGAAGCCACAATGGCGACGAACCGGTCCCCTAGACGCACGAGACACCTATGATGTTATGATCTGCCTGTCGCAAACATTATTTGTCAATTGGACTAGCCGGACAGCATCGTGGTGAAAGGAGGGGGTTTACGGGAAACTGTGCTTGACAGATGACGCCAGCCCCAATAGCCCCGAGCATTGGAATGAGAGACAACAATTCTCCGCAGTGGCTCTGGAGTCGATGGACCGACCCACCCGGCTGGGCAGTGTTCAAAATGTACTTTGCTGTCGCCTGCCAGTCCGTTCATTGGCGTGTCTGATTATGTTCCACCTGCATCGCATGCCGTCTAGACTGGGGGGAGGAGGGATCCGACCTAGGAAGACGTCGGTACTTCGAAGATAGGCGACGCATGGTCTTTGAGAGATCATCCAGCCTGTTCCGTCAGGCCATTTTTTCCTCGCTCTGTCTTTTTCTTTTTCTCTTTGACGTGGTAATAATTTTGTTTTTCTCCCGTTCCCTTGCACAGAAAAGGAAACAGACGACGATAGTCCATGTAGGATTGCACTTGCAGCTCAGCTAACTCGCGTGATCGTATGTTTAACTTTAAAATATAGAGACGTGAAGAGATCTATTGAGCTGACCGTTAGAGACGATCAGTGTCAATCATCATGGCCTCATATTCTCCATAGTCGCCATCATAAACGATGATGATTCTACCGCACGCGCTACGTAGACCAGGCCGGCAAGTGGTGGCCTGGGCATACGACTTGTGTCGTGAAATACGTGAGGTCCCGACCGACTTTGCATGGTAAGACAGTCAAGCCTTTGAGACACCTCGACACATGTCCTTAATGTCCGGTTGAAGTGAGGGAGAGATTATTATTTTTCGATCAAGATGTGGCTGCAGCAAGCAGCGCCCTGACCAGTGGAACAAACATCAGTCTAGGCTGGTGGTCACCTGAGCCCCGGACAATTTGTGAACAATCTCCAGGGGCCATTCATCCATCCGCTGGCACAGAGTAATGGCCCGTCTGATAAGAGGGCGACAGGCCCACCAGCTCTGTTCAGCATGGGAAAGTGGAGGGACCAATTGACGGCGGATTAACAACGGTTTTTTAAGTGATGTAAATGCATGACCTGGAACGGTGGGAGTAGTAGATCTTTTTTTTTTTTTCTCGGGAATTCTTTGTTTTGTTCTTTTCGGGTGCCAATTTCCCATTTGAAGATCCCACATGAATTGTTTTCACCCGGTCGGTACAAACCGGCCGAGTCGTGAATTTGGACTGAAAGGGGGAGATTCAAACTTGAGTCACGTTGGGGAATTCTCTGAGCTGTCCACACTCTTTGCTTATTATTCTTTCGGTTCTGGTTTGTCTCTGAGTTGTATCGCCAGTCCCTTTGGAGTCAGTTCTACGAGATGAACGCTGTGATGCGGGGGATCAACTGTAAGGCAGGAAAAAAAAAAAAAAGATTGAAAGTAGAGGTACTGGAAGATACGGTCAAAAAGAAACGAGACGAATGGAAAATAAAAAGGGATAACCGAGAATCAAGACAAGACAGCCATTAACAAATGAACAAATCGCGACAAACCCGTAATTGTCGCGTCGTAGTCAGTTTCTCGGCCTTCAACGTGGGAAAAAGCATAAGGAAAAAGAAATTGGAGAGCCCGAGAAAATGTGGAACGCGGGGACAGCAGCAGCAGCAAGGGGCCAGATGATCTACTTTGGTCTTTGTCGGGCCCTAAAAGGAGAGAAAGGCAGGAAGAAAGAGAGAGGATGGTTTGTTCTTACTTCTAGTCCTAAGCCAAAGTAAGCGGTTCATGCAGGCCGGAGCGGAAGACATCAGCACGATCTGCCTTTTAGGGGCCGACGAGGGCCAATAGTTCGAGCCACTGGGTCCAGAAAGCCCTTTAGCTCCGTCTCTGGGCTCCTTTTTCCCGCCCAGGAAAAGGCCAAGACCCTGAGTCAGGGACTGATGATGTCGAATGCAGATAGGAATTGAAGGATAGAGGAAGAAAAAATGAGATGCGTGCAGGGTGAGACCATACCACCTGAGGACAGTCAGTCAACATAACATGGGCTGCGGTGTCACCCGAAGAGACATGGAGGAGAAGCTGAAGAACGAGACACGAAAAGGCGGACGACGCGAACCGGCGGCCCCGTGATCCCGGTTGATCCGCGCTAGCCTCCAAGGGGATTAGCGGTCCCGTGCCCGGGCCAGAACCCGGTGGAGCAGAGAGAATTAATTGGGCGAGGGTATTTGTCACCTCCCGGCGAGGCTCAAGCCGACTATCAGTTTCATCCTCACTATGGAGTTTGGACTATAGACTATTGATTTCCTTGTCGACTGGTTTTAATTTCCTCGATCATGCCATTTTGCAGCCGACTTGAATCCCGGCGGACAATTCCTCTGTCTCCCCTCCGTCACTTCTAGCCCTGATCCTGGCCGGTCTGCAGTCTGTGCTTTTTCCCGTCAAATTCCCCTGATTGTCAATATTCTCCTCGACGGGTGAGGCCGGAAACAAACAAAAAGAGAATAAGAAAAAAAAATGATTAGACTCCGGGAGGCATCAGGAAATTCGCCGGCCATGGCGGAATGAGAAAGTATCACCCCCATTTCCTAACACACCCGCTTTTCCCGTGGCACTTGACGCGGTACGTCCCAATTGCGTGGGCGACACGAGATAATCTTCCGAAAGGGTCCTCCCGACTATGACCCTGAAGGTCCCTGTGATGTATACGGAGTACAGCGGTGCGGACAGGCAAGACAGGAGAAGTCGTCGGACGCATGTGAAATTGGGGACTGACCATCCATAACGAGTCAGGAAGTCGGCAGACGATGTCTATCGTGGTATGTCCCTCCCGTGTCTTCTTCCCCTTCCTTCCCCTTTCTGCCCCTATTCTACTGGATATCTCCTTCTCTCTCTTGTCTACTATGGTAAAGAACTATTGTTTCTTGGCCTTTGAATACTCGGAATACTTGTCTCCGGTGAGAAACTGCCAACGACCATATGACACCTCCAGTGCTTCATTTTTCATTATGTATATTTTTATTGTTGAAAATTTCTGTATAGCCAACTCATATGGCCCAAAGCTTATTGGAAACTCGGTAATTACATCTCCTTGTCTGGTTTCTTGAGACTGTTTTGCAAATTTACTCTACGTCTTTCTTTCAAACTGTGCAGGAACAGAAGAAGAAAAAACGACAAGTCTCGCAAGCACAAAGCCATCACGAGGAACTTTGCTAAGTCTGTCCAGACATCATAAGCTACTAATTTTCCAGACCTGCACCCTCCAGCACATTGGTCTTGCGTCGCGACTGCCCAAACTCAACATCCACCGATCAAGGTGGCATTCCACGTAAGCCGGGATAGACGAGGATCAAAGGATCAGAACGATTGGGCGCACGCTCTGATAGGAGATTCCGCCGGCGCCAGATACCAGAACGAAGAGGCCATTTCCTGTCCGTTCATCTCGCATGACGACCAAATCGGAAGAAAACGACCAATGGTCATGGAATCCCCCCGGTCGCCAGCGGACGATGAAAATCGCACGATCCTCGAATGCGCTGACATGGATATCCGATGATCCTGACCCAGACTTTTTTTCTCCTCGGAGGGGAAGGATACTTGTCTATCGGGTGGGGAATATGGCAATAACGAGTAAAGAAGAAAAGAAAAGGAAAGAAAACAGGGAAGATCGCGCAGAGTCAAAACGCCCTAGTCACCACCCATCAATGATTTTTTTCCCTTGCATTTTCTACCACCTACCCTTCTCGATCTAGACTCTGGACATCCGACCTGTCGCCTATCTACGGTGCATATTGAGTATTGATCGTACATCGTCGGTCTTCGGGTCTTCCTCGTGACGGCCCAGAAAGTTGGGAAATGCTGGTTCTTGCAGTTGCAGCGACCATAGGGCCAAGCGGACCCTCTATCAATAGTTTCCCATGCATTCGGAAGGTCAGAGCAAGGACTGACTGGCTTGTCTTTCTGCCTGCTTACCACGACTGCTTACGCGAGGGTGGCGCGTCGAAATCGCAAGAGGGGGGAAGGAAAAATAACTCAATCAAGTTAATTCCATAAAGTAAAAGACTGGGTTCATGGGACTCGGCCGACGCGGCCTTGAGAGCGAACCAGATCGACCGCTTGCTCGACCTGTATGTACAGTGCAATGTATGTCGGCGTAGGCGGTTAGTGATCCTTGGACAAATGGCCGGATTATCTAGAAATCTGAAAAAAAAAAAAAAAAAAAAAAAAGAGAAAGAACCGTTTAACTCCGCCCACCATCAAGGGATGAATTAATGATCCGTCATCTGCGTTGGAACCCTTCTATTCTTCGGGGTTGCGGGGTTGACGTTGAGGTTGAGATGAAGTGAGTTCGCCGGAGTGTCGGTGAGGATGTGACCAGTATCAAGGTTTCTGCAAGTCGGCAATAAAGACCTTCTCGTCATAATGCCTATTATGAGAGACCTTTTTGTTCTTCTCTCTTCTATCGTTTTCATTTGCTTCGCGACTCTCGACTCAGAAGTCGGATATTCTGCCGTGGAGATAGAAAGAATTACAAGGAAGATATAAATAAAATCAATAATTCCCTCGGATCGGACCGCAATGGGAAAATAACGAAAGAAAACCCCCCTTTCGTCGCGGAACTATACCCGGACCCTCGGATGGAAGGGGGTTACTCAATAATTGACGAGATATGTCCTATATTCTCCCGAAGCGAATTGGATAAAAAATGTTGTGACGGTTTCTTCCCGGGGGAGATATTCGTTTCTCTCCGTAGCGAGTTACTCCGTTCATGCTGATTCTCTATGGGCCCATTCAGGTCATCCATATTCAAAAGAATAGGACTATCTAGCCCAGTTACCTACGGCAAGACTATTACTCTGGCTAGTGCTAGCACTTAATAGCTAGCATGATCACGCTGTCTGTCGTATATGTAGGTACCTGCTAACATAGGGGAGGTAGGTATATCCTCCGTAGGGGAAGAGGGGAATGGATCAAAAGCGCCAAGAGAGCAGTAGTGGTCAGCTATCAAGTCACTTACAGTAGTGTAGTCACTCGCTTCCACCATTTACATACTGTACTCCATACACCAGAATTAATAAACTTCTTAACGGGATGTTTGTTGTATTCGCAGCTGTGGAGCATGCCCCCTGCTGTCCTACCATACTTAGTACGACCTGTCTGTAGACTTAACTTGAAGTCTACGGCGACATACTCCTTGAAGCATGTTTACTACAGGCGGGCTATTTGAACTGGACAGGACAGCTGGAAAGGGTTAACATTGTGCTCGGCAGTTAACTTTAGACGTATGTCAGCATGTAGTTAGCAACTCATAGGTTCCAACGCACCCACACGCTCGCAGTATGCTAAGTCAAAATCCATGTCGTCGATCCCGGTCCTTTCCGACTTAATGCAACCTAATCCTAATTTTGTCTTTAAGTTGAATGGGTTGAGGATGAGGTAGATTTCTTGTCCGTCTATAATCTACATATAGCTCTAGTTTGTGATTAGGGCGACAGTATATCGGCATAGGACTACCCTTTCACCACACACACACGACTCCGTACTTCAAAATAAATACCTAAGTACCTGTTCCCACTAAATTAACCCAGACACTCTTCCAATTCCCAGCACTTGAATCCCATCGTCAACATCAACACCTTAACCCAGCCCAGCTAAAATATAACTAAGGCATGTAATAGATACGCACAGCGCAGCTTACCCAGCCATCAAGCCTACCAAACATAGTAAATCAGTCAGAATGCACATACATAGGTACATACATACATTGTACATGCTGTACGTGATAAGACTAACCTACAACTGCTAACTAGTTGTGTACCAAGCAAACTGACGACAAAATCCACACCACGTCACATTTTTCCTGTCCGCACATCCAATAGTCTCTCGGGCTGTTTCGGAGCCAAGAACCTGCAGGTGAGTTTACTCTTCTGGGTACTTAATTGAGTAGCTTTTTATAGAGTCTTAGTTGGAGGTATTATCCCATAGCGTAGTATCTAGACATTTTGCTTTTGATATGAAAGAAGAACCTGCTTTGTTACGGTGATGGTGAATTGGCTTCCTTACTTCCACTACCGAGTAGAAGCCCCCAGAATCAATTCCACCACCACATACATACCTATTACCCTACCTACACTGTTTCTAGTATACAGTATATTCCCTCCCCAATTCCTAGGGGACTAACTAATCCCACTAACTAACCCCAAACAGGACGTGAATGTGATATGATGTGATGCGGCAATGTGACATGTCTTTTATTGAATCCGATGCGTCCCAGATTCTTACTTTGGCGGTGGAGATGGAGGTGGAGGTGGATCTCTCTGGCCTTTCTTCCTTTCTAGCCACCCATTCACGACCCATGTCCATGTAAGGTGAGTTAGTTAGTTGATCTCCGTTGTGGCGGAGAATTGGATTGGGTAGCGATGTCGATGTCATGTATGCATGCATGCGCGCATACGTATGGAGCCTTATTGTTATGATTATTATTTTATTTTGAATTATGGGTTCTGGATCTGCCTGTCTGTGTGTGTGTCTGTGGTGACTGTTGTTGGCTTGGGAGTGGAAGTTTTCTTTTTTTGTTTATTTTCTTTTCTTGTCTTGCTTATGGCGGTCTGGAAATGTACCGGTTGGTTCTGGTTCTTGGCTGCTTGGTTGGTTGGCTGGCGGCTCTTGGAGAAAAAAGTGTTGTTTATTTGTTGATGTTTATGTTTTCTGGTATGATTTTGTTTAGACAGGATTTACATAGAGGTGTCAAGATAGCATCATCTCGGGGCAGTGTTGAACTTTTGAAGATATTTCCACAGAGCATCTATTTGCTCGGCTCTCGTAAAACAGAATGGTATCAATATATACATTAAACCCTGGAGGTCTCTCATCCCATCAACAGAGACAATTGTACACCAGCCTGTCTAGTTTCTCTTCTTCGTTGGGCGAGCATTCTTCTCCCTGCGCTTCTGCTTCTGCTTTCGCGCTAACCGGATGTCATCGGTGTTCCTGATCTCGCTCTTACCGCTGGACGCCGCACCACCAGCCTTCGAGAGATGGCGCTCCCGCGCAGCGTCGCCCTTCTTCTTCATCCTGCCGTAATCCGCACGCAGAGGATCCGCCCGCTTGGGAGCCTGCTCCTTCTTGTGCTTGAAGCGTTTGCCGTGCATCTGGTTGTGCAGGTCGGCGCCCATGCCGGAGACCTCTGCCTCACCCACCCGCGGCATGCGGCCGAGTCGCTTGCCCTTCTTCCAGGCGTCGAATCGGCCGCTGCGGAAACTGGCCGCGATTTTGGCGCCACTCTCGCCGCGAACCAGGTGCGCGCCCTTGGATCCGTCCTCGTCGTTTTGCCGTGACACGTACTTCTTGTGTCGCTTGTCCCAGCGCACCTGCGTGCGAGGTTCGGCGAAATTCTTGCCACCTTCATCGCCGAGCAGGTCCATGGTCGCACCGCGGGAGGCCTGCGTGAAGTTGACGTTGGTGCCGGTGTGTACACCGTAGGCGCGATCTTCGGCCAAGTTGGTGGTGTTGGGCATGTAGGACATGAAAAATTCCGGGTTTTGGAAGGAGGCCGTCGTGTCCTTCGCTTTGTTGGGTTGCGAATAGGACGAGAATGTCACTTCGAGATCGGACTCGTCAGCCAGCGACATGTTGTCAGCCGGGCCCTGGCCTTCGTCTTCGTCATTTTCGTTGTCACCAGCAGCACCACCAGCCTGTTCACCGTCGTCGGCACCCGTCGTTGCTGCCTCTTCCACAAACTCCGACTGTCCATCGGCCTGCGATTTGTTCTTTTTCTTCGAGTCGAGCGTCGCGCGGACTCGCTTGATCGTATCGATGGCTTCCTCGCTCTCGTGCTTTCCGTTGCGTCGGCTGTTCGCCTCGAAGATCGTTTCCTGCGGTCGGAACCCTCCGATGACCGCCAGCATCTTTTCGCGCTCCACCTCCATGTTGTTTTCCGGTTCGTTGAAGAGGGGATGGAGATGGGACCAGCCCTCGGAGTTCACAACCTGCTTCGCTCGCTTGGCACTTTCGAGCGAGGCGGCGTTACGAGTCCGCATGTAAAGTTTCTCTCCCTTGGTGGCCACCAGCCGCTGCGCTGCGACGTCCGCATCGTCATCCAAAACTCTGGTGACCCACTCGCAGCGCTGCGACAGACCGTCTCGGGGAATGCTGCCGACCACCACGTCCTCGGCGAAGTTGACCTGGTCGCCCTGTTCGCGGCCAACCACCAACCGTCTTCCGAGGAAGAGCTGCAGGTCGAGCAAATAAGGCGCGTCGGAGTCGCGAACAAGACTGTAACTCCATCCCTTCTGCCCGGCACGAGCCGTTCGACCAACACGATGGACAAAGATCTTAGGCTGGGAGGGGAAATCGTAGTTGATGACGTTGGCAAGAATAGGAATATCGATACCACGGGCTGCGACATCGGTCACAACCAGGATGTTGGAGACACCCCTGCGGAAGTTCTCCACCTGGATCTTCCGGGCAGTCTGGTCGAGGGAGCCGTAGGCGTAGGATGTGGCGAATCCAGACTCGCGCAGAAGGCCGTACAAGAAGTCCACATGATGTTTTGTCGCCGCGAAGATGATGGTCGAGTGCTTTGTCGGGGATTCTTTGTAGATGTTCTTTTTTCCAAAGTCTGGGCGTTTTCGCTTCTTGAAATTCGGGCTCTTCGGGTCGAGCGTCTCGTCGTAGACCCTCTCACGCACCCCAGTGGGACCCACGGGCATCTGAATAACATCATGAAGGATGTAAAGCAAAGATCCTTCCTTATCCGCGGACTTCACGGAGAAGAAAACATTCTGAAGATCAGGAGAGATCTTGCTCTCGGTATCCAAACGAATCAGAGTAGGTTCCTGCAAGCCGGCCCGGGCGAATTCTACCAGCGACTTGGGCAACGTAGCGGAGAACAGTAGCGTTTGACGATTGTGAGGCAGACCGTGCAAAATTTCGGTCAACTGCGCGGCAAAACCCATCTCGAAGAGTCGATCGGCCTCATCGAACACCACGTATCGGATACTGGACAAGTCGAGATTCATCTCCACCTTCAAATGCAAGAAACGTCCGGGAGTCGCGATCACAATATCCGGGTTGCCGGCCATCATTCCGAACTGTTCCTCCAAACTATCACCACCAACCAGAAGAACACACTTCAGATCCGTGCCCTTGCTCAGCTCCTTGACGACCTTCAGCGTCTGCAACGCCAATTCACGGGACGGCGACATAATCAATCCTCGCGATCCGATCATGGTGCTGTGCGCCTTCAACTTCTCGATCATCGGAATCACGAACGCAGCGGTCTTTCCGGATCCCGTTCGAGCCATACCGACAACGTCTTGGTCGTCCATGATCACGGGGATGGTCTTTCGCTGAATCGGCGTAGGCACCGAGAAACCCTTCCGAGTGATCGCCTTCAGTAGATTCGCATTCAATCCCATGGCTTGGAATCCACCACCCTTCTTCACCGTGCGACCCTTGAGATTCGATCCCTTCCGGTTCGCAGATGCCTGCTTCTCCGCGATAAACGCCTCGTCGTTATCATCGTCATCGTCGCCGGCAGCTCCTGCTCCTCCGAGAAAATCCAGGTCCTGTGCCGGGGCGGGCTTCGGCCGCTTGGAGGCTTTCGCAGACTGTTGCTCGTTGTCGGAATCGCTATCATTCTGAAACAGGGCATTCGTGATGTCGAATTCGTTCTCCGACATCGCCGGAGAGGCCGCTCGTCGAGCACGAGCAGGCATGTTGAGGTATTGATAATCAGTCGAAAAATCGAACTGATCTGGAAGTTATTGTTTTCCTCCTCGTCGGCTTGGCCTCGAACTTTTTTTTGACAGAGAAAAAAAAAAGTTCCCAAGGCGGTGAAGAATAACGGATCAATTCGAGCCCGAGCTCCCGACTCAGGGATGCAAACAAGGCAAACATACAGGTCCCCCGCGACGCGTCCAACACGTCCCGAAGCGGTAAAATGGATAATGATTGATGTTCACTGCTTGTCGCCTTCTTTTTCACAGTTCTGCACTCACTGTCCCGGATTTACCAGCACGCACACACACAGAGCTGCCTACTCTTTGATAAACTAATATGGGTAATTACCTCTTCCCTCTTCTACCTCCTCAGCATTCTGGCAAATATTCCAGTTTCTCGCGCACCTCATCGCTAATATCTGCACCCTTCATCCAGATAACTACAACAGCTACGGAAACTCGCAATACGGCTCCGGCGGCGGCGGCGGCGGCTTCATGCCCGGCGAAGCGAACAGCCCAGCGGGTGGAAAGGTACCAAAGACCTCATTATCCCACCCACCGTCACCCCCCTCTACTAACATCTCTCTCTTTTCCCTCCGCAGGGCGACTTCAACAACACCACCCTCCGCCCTATCACCGTCAAACAAGCACTCGACGCCTCGCAGCCCTACCCAGAAGCGAACTATCAGATCGACGGCGCCGACGTCTCAAGCCTCTGCTTCATCGGACAAGTCCGCAATATCAGCTCGCAGAGCACAAACGTCACATACAAGATCGACGACGGCACCGGCGAGATCGAAGCGAAGCAGTGGATCGACTCTACGACAGCCGATAACATGGACACGGACGACGGCGCCAAGGGACCCGGCAAGCCTGGAAAGGATCAGGTCGAGTTAAACGGCTACGCGAAGATCTTCGGCAAATTGAAGGCGTTCGGGAATAAGCGGTTTGTGGGCGCGCATTCTGTTCGTCCTGTGACGGATATCAATGAGTTGCATTTCCATCTGCTGGAGGCTGCCGCGGTGCATTTGTTTTTCACGAGGGGTCCCCCGGGTGGTGCTGGCGCTGGCGGCGCTGGCGGTAATGCGGTTGGGGCCGGAGGTGATGCCTCGATGGGCGGCGTCGATGATTACGGAGCGGCTGGGAACCGGGCTTTGCCTTCTATGACGCCCGCCGCAAAGCGCGTCTACAATCTCCTGAAGACGGAGCCGCAGAATAACGAAGGCTTGCACGTCCAGATGATCGCGGCGAAGTTGGGTCTGCCGTTGCCCGATGTGTCGCGCGCCGGAGACGAGCTGTTGACGGCGGGTATGATCTTTCCGACGGTGGATGAGCAGACTTGGGCCCTGTTGGATTACTAGTTTCACTGTTTCTTCGTCGTTTGTTTTCTGCCTCTCGTGGAGTTGAGTATGTTTACTATGGTTGCGAGGCTTTTCGTTATTCATGTGGTTGGGGATAAAAGATTTATTCATGGTTGATTTATATGTATTTTTTTAAGAGCAACTTCTTTTTTAAGTCTATGAAACAGGAATTGCAAGGTCATGAAGTTAGTGTATTAATGCTTATTCCGAGTTTGAGGCTATGTATTCTTCTGCAGACTAACTAGGTATGATATGGGAATACCAAAAAAATATGGTAGTAGTAATATGTTCATTCTAGTCACACGCGAGTTTCAAACCACAGAGTTAAAACCAAGAAACAATTGAAGTCAACACACAAACAGAACATTATACATAATCATGACCACGTAAAGGGTATCCCCAAAGGAAACTTTTGTACATTCTCATGGTACGAACATGCAATGAAGTCACAAAAGCCAACCAAAACTGTTACACGTCGATCATATATATATGTGCACGCAATTACAAGAAAGAGGGGGTGGAGTCTACGTCGCAGCATTTCGTTCCAATGCGTCCTCGACGGACCGGTCCCAGTTCGTCTGGCGGAGGAACACCGCTTCGATTATCGACACCAGGAGAAGAGCGAGAGCGACGCCAGACCACAGACCGAACAGGCCCCAGCCGAGAGCGAAAGTGGTGCCGAAGCTGATTGGCATGGCGATGGCATAGTAGCAGAAGAGCTGGACATAGCCGCCGATTTCCTGCCGGCCGATTCCTCGGAGGATACCGTTGCAGTTGGCGGCTAGAGCGTCGAAAAGTTGGAATGCGGCGCAAAGGGGAAGGACTTGCGCAACGAGTTCGACAACTTCTTCGTCCGATGTGAAGAGTCGAGGGATGTAGTCGCGCAGGGAAGACAGGAAGAGCATGTTGAGCAGACCGACGATCACAGCACCGACCATAGTCACTTTGGCGGATGTTTTAGCGGCGTCGACCAGGGTCGCTCCGATCAAGTTCGCGACCCGCGTGCTACCGGAAATCGAGAGAGGGAAAGGAATCTGGAAGGTAATGCTGGAGATCGTAGACAAGACCGACTGCGCTGCCAGGGGAGTTGTGCCGAGGTACGAAGACCCCAGCGTCAGGATTTCAAAGGCAAGACATTCGGCCTCGACCATAAGCAAACCAGGCAGAGCAAGTCGGACCATTGGGCCCCAGTTGCGGAAGGCTCTGTAAGTAAATCCGTTCCAGCACTCGCCACCGGCGACAAAATATACGTAAAGGAATAGGAAAAGAGGCATGAGGTTATCCGTGATGGCCACTGCAATCGGAGCACCAACAAATCCCCAGTTGAATTTCTAGTGTTTGTTAGCTTGACAGATCGGTAGATAGAGCTATCAAAGCCAGTGGTACGTACCCAAACAAACAGCCAGTTCATGAACGCATTGACAGGCGCACAGATAAGTAAAACGTACAGGGATGCAGAAAACAGGCCCTGCGCTTGCACGTAACGCTTCCCACTCTCAAAGCAGGCATATCCCGGAGCGCCCAGTGCAACCACTTTCAAATACAGGCCGGCCAGCTGCGCAACTTCTTTTTCCGGCACAATCCGAAGAAGGACTCGGTCTCCAAAGAACCACAAAACGACGATCGGTACAGATATGATCCAGAGGAAAAAGACCATCTTCTGCATCTGCAGACCCACCAGTTTCTTCCGGCCAGACCCGTAGGCCTGAGCGCACAGCGTATCCAAACTGGTCGCGAGGCCCTGGTAGACCGCATATCCGGTGATATTCGCTGTCATACTGGCCAGACTGACCGCGCCCAGTTCCTTTTTGCCCAGATGACCCAGCGTGAAGATACTAGCCACCGTCAAAGAGTACTGCAAGAGAAAGGTAACCATTAACGGCGCGGCATTCTTCCCAATGACCTGTGCTTCCCGCTTCCACGTCGTGTGAATCAACCCGGCCATCACTGCCTCCTCCCACTTGCGATCAATCTCATCAGCATCCTCAGCATTCGAATGCGAGCTTGCGCGTCGAGGGCCCAGTAAAGACGTGGTTTCCACCGGCCTCGCCCCGGAATCCTGGCTCCGCCGTTCCTTCCTCGGTCCAGCAGATCCCACGACATTGTTATCGCTAAGAAGATTCCGCTCGTCCTCAATGGCCTGCTCGCGCTCCCTCCGCGTCAACCCTTCATGCTCCGCGCGGTGGGGCACAACCGTCGCATGGGATACGGTGGTAAAGAAGCTCGGCCGCTGGTACGAGCCAGCTAGGGAATGGGGGTTCGTGCCGGTGTGGCTGTTCATCGCGCGGATCGTAGACGTCTCGGACGCATCGTCGTCAGTAGTTAGCGCGGAGCTTTCGTCGTCCGCATAACTCTCCAAGTCCCGAGCAATCGCCGTCTCTGCGAGGGGGGAACTGGACCGGAATTGTCCCTGGATGGTCTGCTGTTCTGCTGCGCTGAGCGAACGCGCATTCTTGGCACCGGCCATGATGGCTATAAATGAGTAAAAATGAAGTGAGTCAATGAATCAATCAACTGAGAATCTAATTGGATTTAGTTATGGTTTAGTCCGCCACTAAACCCCCGCATGACTCTTGGATGAGACGGAGTACGAGAGAATGAGAAGCCTCAGAGTTCTTGACTCGCAAGAGAGAGAAAGGGCGAGCGAGCGAGCGAGACGGAAAGACGGAAAGGAAGAAAGAAAAAAAAAAGTAAGCAGACTGCAAGGCGCGAAGCGGGGACGGAACTAGCTTTTAGTATTTAGCTTAGGTTAGTTTCGTTCGGACTTCGGAGACAATCGACAGAATTTTGCCTCCCAGAGATTAAACCCTACAAAGAGCGGGATCCACTGCGCGCATTGGTCAGTGACTCATGATTGTCTATACTGGCGTTATACCGCGCATCCTTGCTACTGCTGTCGGAGCACCAGTTGCAGGCATGGAGCACGCAAGGGTAGTCAGCGAGGAAATGGTCGGTGTAAACATGACCATTCCCTACGAGGATAGCTCTTCAATAATGAAGATCAAATAACAGCAGCCAGCCGCTCCCAGCCGCCCCGCAATTGGCAACCCCACCGTCAAAGGGCGCAGCCGTGGGTTCCAAAGACATTCTTGCTTCGGGTGGAGGTTGCCGATCAAGATCTGTCAGTTCATGACTTGCGGTGTCCACTCCGCAAAGAACCGGGGTTCCAAGCATGATGGAAGACTTCACAAGAAGAGCAACGCGATGCACTCAACGGGAGGGGGACTCAAGACACATGACATCATTCCCGAACGAGCATAGACCCGTCACGTGGGCCAGTCATCGGATGCTCCATCCACGCCGGCCTTTTCTTTCCTCGACACCAGCGGCCTACGAAGAGGACGACGAGTCCCGGGGCTGCTTGTCGCTCGTCTGAAGAAGCAACATGCCCCCCTGTTGTTGATGAAACGTCAGAATCACAACTATCCTTCCCCCATCGTCGTCGACACTCCGCCAACATGGCAGACGTCCAAGAAGGACCCGAGGCATCGTCCTCGCAGCGCCCACCTTACAACCCCCTCATCAACATGACGAACTCAAAACCTGTCATGGTAAATGAGTGAGTACTACAAACGCTCTCACTCACAGAGCCCAACTAACGGGAAACCGGGGAAAGCCATCTCGAAGACAACCAACACATTTTCCTCACCCGACCCATCTTCGGCGCCCTACTTTTCGAAAACGCCACTTCCGACGCCCGCGACCACTGCGCCAACGAACGAACCTTCCTCTCCTGGCTCCGGCTCTCTATGTACCTGGGCGTGGTGTCCCTGGCCATCATCATCTCGTTCCACTTCCACGGCCAACCGACAGGTCTCGAACGACGCATGGCTTTACCGCTGGGCATCATCTTCTGGGTGTTGAGCATCGCGGCCCTAGTGAACGGGTTTGCAAACTACATAAAAACGGTGATGAAGTATAGTCGGCGGGCGGCGTTGGTGCAGAGCGGGTGGAAGACGCAGATGACTTTTACGGTGGTGGGCGTGGTGATCCTGGGCAGCTGTATACTGTTTCTGGTGACCGATGCAAAGTCCTCGGACCAATCCTAGCTCTGAGACTTGTGGGTGTACATATATCCTATAAGGTGAATATACGAATCAGGAGATAGCGTGTGACATAATAATGCAATTTGTTCAATTCAGCTTCAAGGTGAAGGTAATAAAATTAAATATTCAACAGGCTTGTCATGGTATACTCCGAAAATAGAACAAGAAATAAACAGTCAGCAATTGCGATGGACTGCGGTCGTCCACCGTTCCACAACAGATTCATAGCGAATGGGTCCGTATTGTACGATTTCACATCCGGCGAATCTCCGTCTCGCCCTTGTACTTGTCCAACGCGGCAGTGCCCAGGTGGCTCCACCACTCGAACAGCATCGAGTTGCAGATAAGCTTGAACCAAGGCGTGAACTTCAGGCCGGGCTGCTCGAACATGGCCTTCAGTTCATCGGCCGAGACATACTTCGTGTCGCGGACCTCGTTGGGGTTCTCGTTCAGATCGACGTCGGCCTGGATGAAGAGGATATAATCGACTAGAGTACGCCTAGTTAGCCAGGGGTCCAAAATCCCGCATCCTAAGATTATGAGTCACGTACTCTCATGCTCTCCCCACTTTCCATCGCTCGGGGCCTTGTAATGGATCCTTGTGAAGAACTCGAACTTGTATAACGGCACCTGCTCAGGCTTGATTCCTAGCTCCTGTTCCAGCTTGCGCTGCGCTGCGCGCTTCACGCCCAGCACGGCGGCGTCCAGCTGGGCGCCGGTCTCGCCGGGAATTCCCAAGGGGTGGGAGCAGCAGGTATTCGTCCACATGTCGGGGAAGGTGATCTTCTCGGAGGCGCGCTGCTGGAGCAGCAGGCGCTTGTTGGAGTCGAACAGGAAGACGGAGAAGGCGCGGTGAAGGAGGCCCTTGTCGATGTTGGGCATCAGGTGGCCTGTAGCACATCTATGGTCAGCGAAGGGAAGAAATACAAATGGCCGACCGTGAATCCGCCAATCTTCAACAACTCAACAATTCAAGAGAAGATGGAAACATACATGTCTTCTTACTGGCGCTCCCAATCGGCTTGTCATCGTCATCCAGCACGATGCACACCTCCTCCATCAGCCGGACCTGCTCCTCGTCGTATCCCGCCAATTCGCCGCCCTCCCGCACCGAGTTCCCACTGGCGGCGGGGAAGACCTCGCGAGCCAGCGAGGTATCGACATCCGGGAAAAGCGTGGCAACGTTTTCCGCGGTGATGCGGGGCGGCGCGGTAATCGTAGTGGTAGCACTCATGTTTTGTCTGTGCTGGTGGCTATCAATAAGAACGATTGAAGGGAGGCGGGGAAGAAAGAAAGCAAGACGGCCAGTTCTTATTTATCTCGACCCTTTTCCCTATTTTTCTTTTTTGCTTTCGGGAAGGAGATACGCCGGGGCGGCAACGGGCGGCAGAACGGAGGGTTTCCCTCCCCATTGCGGGGGACTGCAGATACGGAGTAGTAACATTCCTGCTCTCTCGTCTCGTCTCCCCTTGCTTGACCATCGCTGGCGACATCCGGTACCACCTGCTCCCTTGGTGTCACTAGTTATCCACGAGACATTATTGAAAGTCGGAAGTCGGAACACAAAAATGCGGCTTACGCGGTTTACTTCCACTATATCCACCGAAACGCCACACCCCCAACATCTACTACCTTGGCTCTTGTGATTGCTTGCTGTTTTTTCCACCCAGTCACATACCCCACATTCCTCGGTCCGCCCGGCGGATTTACGATCATGTAGAACCGTATACCCCCAAAGCTGTGGAAGGCCTGGACAGCGAAAGATCACACACGTCTCCACCGATCCGATCGTATATTTTCCGACGGTAGGCCAGGGCAAGTTGTCGAGATCTTAGCTAAGCCCAAGACCAAGACCAAGTCTAAACCTGCCGGGTATAGCCCACCTCATCCTCAGATTCAGAAGCAGTCGAGGCAGAGCCATACGCACAGCTCCTACTCGATACTATATATAAACCCTCAGTCAACTCGCCCTCCCATCCAACAATTAAATGATGAAGAACAGACCGGAGGATCTCCCGCTCCATCCTTGATCCGGCAAATGCGGCCCCCAATAGCATGGGCTGAAGTGTTGTTTCGGATGTTCAATTCCTTTTCGAGGCGCTTGCTTATGTTCATCCCTGTCCTGGGCTATACTGGATCACATGATATAGCCAAGTCACTGGCTACTCACAAATCAGCAGACAAGGTACAAGGCAGCTGTAGCAGATAGGCAGGTAAGCAAGCATTTGAGGGGGTAGCTGCTGAACAGAGAGCATCCGATCCAATAGAATGTTTGCGTAAGCGAGGAAATACTACGGGAAACGACCTTGCATCGTCACACCAATATCCTCCTGCACCCGGCCTTGAGGACCAGGATCCAAGTGAGGGGGATGTCTTGGTGTTGTACACACTGTACTTCACAGTATTTCCTACTAATTGCGGGACGGTACAGCCAGTACTCCGTAATCTAGAAGCGGGTGTAACTAGATGTAGCAAATGCAGGAAGAAAGACATTGGTTAAAGAAATGGAAACTTGCAGATAGAACATAAAACCTCTTTCTGCCAGTTAATGCTCACGTACAACATTCCAATGTAGTATTTATTACTGCCTGCATCTATTTCTACACGGGGAGGTCTAGGCTGTCCATAATACGACAAGATATTACTAAATCGATTCAAGGATCAATTCCAAATGAGGGGTACATCATCCCTACCTACCTACATGTCCATTACCATTCTTATCTTAACCCATTGCCTGCCTACTCCGTAGTACGTTTTACTTTAATAAAATGCACCCTCCCATTGGCTGCCCGCCATTATTTGGAATAAGAAAGTGCCAAATATCGCGATGATGCCATCGTGCTTGTTCTTCTTGTCTCGCCTTGCCTTGCCTTGCCTTGCCTTGCCATGGAGTCTGCATCTATTCCTTTTTTTCAATCCGAGTCCAGCTGGAAGGAGGGCAGCGTGAGAAATAGTAAAATCACGAAAGGAATGGTTGCTGCGTAGATAAACACCATTGCCCCTCCGAACTTAAGATTCTGCCAGTTGGTTGTATCTTTGCCATTTGGACACGATGAGACTTGACTCACCTGTTCTCATTTAAAACAATGGGAGTAGAGTTAGGAACGATCCAAGAGAAGAAAGACATTTGTGGTTTCAAAGATACGTACCACATGCATTCTCGAGCAGACACTTACACTTTAGGCGACCACATTACTCATTTCTTTCGCCATACAACAATTGAAGTATTCAGTGAGTGATACTCAACAATTTGAGGAAAGTATTTATCAACACTTCTCGCGTCCAGATACTGATTTGCCGGTTCTTTGGCAGATGCAAACGAAATGTTGATGGACTTTTGTTGAAGTAACTTTGCTTCTTAACAGCCCACCTGTCTATTTAAACTATTACATTCCATACTTGACGGCACTGTATTCGGACTAGGTATTGATACAATACAGCTACTTCAGGTTTATATTGTCTGTTTTCTCGGAACCCCTTGCACACACTCTGGTGGCTAGTATGATCTGGTACTTCAAGCTTGCGAGTGGATTTTATCAGGTCATAAATTTGTGAAGTGAAGATCTTGGCTTCCTCCTTGGATTTCAGCTCCGCAGTGTAGATGTCTCCCTTTCTTGCGCGCGCTCTCTCTCTCTCCCTCCCTCCTTAGGTGAGTTCCAACAACTAATCTTGAATATAGGAATTGATCGAATGTAGAGAAGGATTGAGCAAATGTAGTTGAAGATGATTGATTGGTAGACCTCAGCATCGCAGACACCATCCGGCGTAGGCGAGAGTCAGCAGAACCAAAATCTGATGGGGGGTTGAAGTTCAATATGAATGTTGAGCAATTGAGGGGAAACGCAGATGATCACGTTGTAGATCTACCGCCGAAGACTACGCGAACTATGATTTTAAACAGTCTGATTAAAATCATCAAGCAGCGGCAGAGGGTCATTCCCATGCCCATTGTGCGTCTCTCTCAGTCTCTCGGCAATTGTAGCGTCCAGTTGTCGCTGTCTGGTGATGCTTATTTTCCTCTTCGCCTGTCGAAGAACGTAGATAGGAACTGGAGTCGTATCAGTATGAGCAGTCTCATAGACGTAGTCGATATTGTTGACGTCTAGGACGAAAGAGGCGTGGTTTCCGGGCTATACATTCATAGCGAGAAAACGAGTTTGGAAGTCTGGACGGCAATTGCGAATAGCACACTGAGCCTTCGACACGAATGGACGTATAGATCCTAGATAATCTCCAGGGTCGAGTAAGCTGTTGGGAGTGTCGCCCAGTAATCGAATTGGTCGGGAATCAACATCCTGGAAGAGTTTGTAAATTGTCTCTGGGATCTGATCTATGATACGCTCCCTAATATGTTGTGCTTGATCCCCCATTATGATGCAACTTCGCAATGTTGTTTAATGTTGTGGTACATTACATACAAAGAAAGTGATCAAGTCCGAAGGTCTATTTATCTGAGACCACACCGCCCGAGGGCATGGCGCAGGTAAATTCTTGGCATTATTTGACCCCCTGCGTTGATGGCAATGACCTGCACACTTATACGCCCTTCTCAAGCATAGAGGCAAGGTGCTTGCTCTTGGTCATCCGCAGCATAACAGACAGTAGATGTGGTACCTAGGGCTGTTCACGATACTATATAGTCATGGTTTTCCAATATCGGCAATAGTATCGTCAAACCCAAGGCTTGACTA